>NW_027459361.1:0-365648 GCF_050624435.1 Tenrec ecaudatus
GGAAGGATCTGGAAGGAGAAGGGTGGCTAGAGTCCTCTAGGAGGGAAGTTGAGAGCCAGGAGAGGCAGCAAAGCCACAGTTCCAGCAGGTGGTGTCCTAAGGCTAAGGGAGCTTGCCAAGGATCAAGTGAGTCCTGGAGGTGTCTGCAGCCCATCTTGCTGAGGGCCTCCATTTATTTCATATATCTATGGATAATGGGAAGGGCCCCCAAGGCCCGCTGGCTGACCTCATATGATACGCCGTGAACTATCCACCTTGGCATCCTCCAAAGTCTCTGAAAGCTGCAGCCCCTCCCACCCACTGGCAGCCTTCTTGGACAGGATCTCCTCCACACTGCTGCAACCATGGGCTCACACACAAGGACCATTGTGAGGACGGTGCAGGACCAGGTGGTGCTTCAATCTCTTGTGTGTACTTTTGCTATGAGTCAGGAGCTCACTCAATGGTATCTAACAAGTTATTGTGAGATGACATGAGAGGACTTCGTGGAGGCCCTTCCAAGAGAGGGTTGGACATAGCATGGTACGAGGCCTGGTCAGGAATGTGCTCATTGTTTCCATCCCCTTCTCCCGGAAGCCACTGCTCTAGGGAGGAAAGGCAGGCCCAGAGACAGGGAAGGGCTAGGGAAGAGGGAGCGATAGGAGAGCAATAGAAAAGACAGGTTACTCTCCCTCATTCCCAGTATAGCTCCTCAAACCTCAGGTAAAGCCTCTGATTCTGAGGCTGAGGCTTATAATAGGAGCAGACTGAATATTTAATCCCTCAAGCTGCCTGGAAAGTGTGGGAGCTGATTAAGATGGCAAGAGATGAAGAAGGAAGGAATCTACTGGTTACAGATATGAAAGCACCTGTTAGTGAAACCTTCTCAGTTTCTTATTGCCTTATCAATGTCATCAGTCCACTTAATGTACTCACTTTCCAAACGCCTATTAACCAATTGTACATACCTTGAGTTCTTTCTAGGAGGCAATATTAATATTCTCTTTCCGAGTTGAGGCCACAGAAGTTTGGACAACATCTGGTTGTTGTTGTTGCTGGCAGGTGCTCATCAAGTTGGTTCCAACTCATAGCAACCCCTGTGCATACCGGAAGGGAGCATGGCCCCGTCCTGTGTCCCCCTCTCTGGAGGGCACTTGCCTCAAATCTTTAAATTCAAAGCTTCATGTTTTGTCAAATGAAATCATTTCTTCAGTCAATCTCAGAAATCTTTATGTAAAAACGTTGGAAACGCCTTTCACTCAAGGTCTAGGGAGGCTGAGTAAGGTGGGAGGGGCTCCAGGACAGATGGTGGGAATCACTCCTGCAGGTGGGTGGTAGGTTGGCGAGGCCAGTCTGACTTGCCTCCCTGGTGACTGACCTCAACCAGCAATGGGCAGCTGGACACATGGCATGAAGTGACCTCTGGTCTTCATGGCGGTGGATGCCAGTAGACTGTCAGGTATGGGAGACCCATGAGAAAATAGGTTACTTTTCTCTTTCTCTCCAAGTTTCTCTGTGATCTCTTTATGCTGCCTGAGCCCGCATGCATACTGTCAAAGGCAGACACGTGCACACACATGGCAAAGTAAATAGAGACGCCCACATTCACAGACGTATCCATCCACGTGCAAATAGGCACATATGTGCACATCCATGCCAAAGCAGACACAGACATCCATGAATGCACATGTATTCGTGAAAGCTGATTTTCATGGGGAAAAAGATCAGATCTATCACTGTCAAGTCCACTCCAACTCAAAGCAACTGTAGAGCACAGAGGAGAACTGCCCCATTGGGTTTCCAAAGCTGTCATCTTGTCAGACACAGTCAGCCACCACTTTCTCCTGCAGAGCAGCTGGGGTTTTCCAACTGCCGACCTTTCACTTAGCAGCCGAGCACTTGCTGATTTTCATAGGAGTCTGGAAATCAGTTTCATTGCCTGCTAGTCACACCTCCTCTGTGAGTTAGCACAGCCTGGTAAGCTTGGAAGGAGAAAAATCTTCCTTCCCGAGGTAGTTGAGTGGTTTTCCCCTGAGGAAATGGTTCAGAAAAAGATTTCCTTCAAGAAATCAGAACACTCTTGAAGAGAAATTTCCTGCGAAAACATTTGTTTGCTTGACACTGAGACAAGTGAAGCAGCCCCCTGACTTCCCCCTTGGGTCCTCTTTCTCATCATGACTGCTCTGCTCAGCTACAAGGCTCCAGGTCTTGGGAGCAAGGGTGCCCTTCTATTTGGAACCTCACAGGGCTCCACTTTGAGTCAGGGAAAGACCTGGAAACTTGAGCATCCTGAAACGGGGCCTGCATAGCAATATCATCTGTCATCAGGCTCATCGTTTCTCTCATTTTTTGTAAGATCATTGAGCCATAGGAGCCATGAGAAGTTCTCTCAGAGGAAGCCATCCTCCTCCCATGAATCCAAGAGGGACTGCTTAAAGATTGTTGTCTTCTACTTACAGGAATACCAGCAACCAATTGCCATTGAGTCAACTCGGATTCATGGAGAGCCCAACTGTGTTAGAGAAGTCCGGTCCCTAGAATTTTCCATGGCTGGGGTGGGTTTTTTTCCAGAGGCATATCACCAGGCCCTTCTTGGAAGGCACCTCTGGGTTAACTCAAACCTTTAACCCGTAGTTTGCAGCCTAGCTCATGAACAATACCATCCAAGGACAGTACAGTTACTTGCTAATGGTACCCTGCAGTAGATGAACCAAGGTCAAGTAACTGCCTTAGAAACATCAACCAGAGGAAAGCAGAGTGAACCCCAGGGTTCTTGGGAAGAGGGCCAGAGAGAGAAAAAGGAGAAAACAGGTTTCTCGGGACATCAGAAAGGAAAGGACTCCACTTTGTGGATGCCATAGAACAATCCCAAGCCAAGCCTGGGTGAGAAACACACCCCACCCAAACCCAGCGGGCTGGATTCTGTCGCCAAGTGTTGAACACCAGACATGGATATGACAGAGCCGCTAGTCGTCCGTGGAAAGAAACTGTTTGCCCATTGTCTGGTAGTTTTGCAGCATTTGAACAACCAGGCCTCTGCTGCCTCTTCTGGCCTGAAATATAATTGCAGCCATAACCGCCCAGCGTTTCAATGGGTAGAACTCCCTGGGGAGGGCTAACTACCCAAATCATTTGGGAGATCATTTTAGGATTGTCCAGGAGATCTTTGGCTGTGTCTATAATATGAACGATGGTGTCTTTGTTTTTAAAAAAGAAACTTTTTATTGTAAGGTGGGTTAAGATTTACAGAGAAAATCAGCTTTGCACGTAACAATTTATACACGTTTTGTCATGTGACATTGATGACAATCTCCTGCAATGTAATATCACTCATGCCATTGAAACTCTGCTTCCTGTTTTCATTCACCCTTCTCCCCTAACCTTGCCTGCCTTTTGAATTTGGCCTTGGGCAAATACTGCCTATTTGCTTTTGAATGGTTGATGGTTCTGAGGAATGTGTGCTCCTCAGTGCTATGATTCATTTTGGTGTAGTTGTTCTTATCAGGTGCCATTGAGCCAGTTGCAACCCACATTGACCCTATGCCAAACAGAAAGAAACACTACCTAGCCCTGAATTATTCTCCTAATTGTTCCCAAGCTTGAGCCCCTTGTTTCAGTCACTGTCAATCCATCTCCTTAAGGGGCTTCCTCTCTTTCACTGTCCCTCTACTTCACCTGGCATGATGTCCTTCTCCAGGGACTAGTCTCTCTTAATAACATGACCAAAGTATGTGAGAGGAAGTCTCACCATCCTTGCCTTTAAGGAGCCCTCTGACCATACTTCTTCTAAGACAGATCTGTTTGTTCCCTTGGCAGTCCATGTTACTTTCAATATTCTTCACCAGCACCACAATTCAGACATATCAATTCTTCTTCAGCCTTCCTTATTCAATGTCTGACTTTCACATACTTATGAGGCAATTTAAATTACTATGGCTTGGGTAAGGTGCACCTTAGTCCTGAAAGTAACATCCTTGCTTTTTAGCACTCTACAGACGTATGGTGCACCAAATGTATCCATATGGAATGCGTCATTTGATCTCATGATTGCAGCTTCCAAGAGCATTGATTATAGACCTCATCAAGAAAAAAATCCGTGACAACTTCAACAAATAACAACAAGTAAAAAAAACAACAAACTTCTCCATTTATCATGGTACCTATTGATCAAGTTGTGAGGATGTGTGTCTTCTTGACATTGAGTTGTAATCCATACTGAGGGCTGCAATCTTTTCTCATAAGGTTCACTTTATAAACCTGTCTATTTTTCAGGGGGTTGAATTCAGTTCCAGACCTGAAGGGTGATGAAGGACCATAGTAGTGGGGATCTCACTAGTCTATCTAACCAATAAACCTCATCTTTTATCATTATTATTGTTACTATTGGTAGTAGTAGTATGACTTTCAGTTTTCTTACACATTACTCCCCACTCTATCTAGGATCATGTACCATGATCCCTTTCAGAGCAGCTGTTTGGGATAGGCAGGCACCATTTAGTTCTTCTGACCTTAGCATCATAGAGGCTGAGGTACGCATAGTCCATTACTGATTTGGACTAATTGTTGCCAGGCATCTTGAGCTTCTTCAATGTTATTTGCTCCAGACAGGGTGCAATAGTTTATTGTGCCAGCCTGGCCGATAAACACAAGTAGGATTAATCGAAGGGCAGAGGGATAAATGGCTTCGTGAGCCTCACCTTGCTTGTTCTGTGCCTCAATTTAAAGGGGTACACTGTCTGTGGGATGCCTAGCTTGTGGACTGTGTCGCTGTAAGTTGAGGTCCATTTAATCCCACAGGATTGGAATGTTCGTCTCTGGAGCTGGGGACCGACAGTTGGTGACAGTTGGTGACTTGCCTTTCTGTTTGCTGCCTGGGTATATATAGTCCAACTCTCTCTACAGAAAGGGACTGGCAACTGGCGGCTCTCAAGCCTTAAAGGACTGCTAGTGTCTCACTGTTTTATAATTTAACTGTTAGTTTCTTGTGTTATCTATCTGTATATAATTTAGTGGTTCAATTCTTGTATTGAATATCTAGCTTTATAAATATATTTATATATAATTACTAGCAATATGGTTTTGTCTCTCTAGAGAACCCTGTCCAACACATAGGGTGAGACCAAGAACCGACTTTTAGTTTGCTACTCACTAGCTTTTGAAGACCCCAGTCACTTCCCTGATGGATACAGAACATTGTCTTTGTGAGCTAGTTTGCACCAATTGATCTTGAGGTCTCTCAGAGCTATGTTCCTGATCCCCCATATTTAGGACACGCTCCCTCAAGGGGTTTTGTTCTAGCTAAGACATTTTCATAACTATGCCTCCTGGATGCACTATTATATTCATGGTCATATTTGTAGTATATGCTAATATGTATATAGAACTATTCTCTGGCAAACCTATATTTATTCACGGGGCTAGTCCCATTCTCCTTCCCACAACTGCTCAGATTTTGTGGTTTTTCTATCTATCTATTTATCTCTCTAGCTATCCTTGTATGTTATTGTTATTATTGGAGTATTTATCTCTGTTGCCTTTAATGCTTGTAGTCTACTGAGAAAGGATAGTGTTTTGATGTTCCAAATGTTTCCCCATTTTCTGGGTTACATGACACAAACCAATAGAAGAAGAGAAAAGAAAAAAATTAACCCAAGTAATAACACCAACAATAAAACCAATTTAATCTTTTGGTTAAGAATTAGTCAGACTTTCCCACTCCTTGGCTAACCCTTGAAAGAAAACGAATGAGATAAAAGACCATAGGGAGGAAGAAAGGAGAGTGGGAGGCAAGGGAATAAAGAAAGAAGGTGGCAGGGTTGTGTGAACAATTAATGTGGACCTTCTTTGATGTGTATTAAAAATAATATTGACTGGTTTTTTCAATACTCACCAAAAATTATTTATATCAATCAAGAAAACCTCACTACCCTGGAATCAATTCTGACATATAGCAACCCTTTGGACAGAGTATAGAACTGCCCCTGTGGGTTTCCAAGGCTGTAAATCTTTACAGGAGTAGAAAATATTATCTTTCTCTTGTGGAGTGGGGGTGGGGGGAGTTTCGAATTTCTGATCTTGCAGTTAGAAGTCCAACTCATAATCTACCTCACCAACAGGGCTCCTCCTTTCATCATTAATCTAGACTGTTTGACCTTCTTGGCTTACTGGGTTTGGTTTTCTCGCTTTGGAAGACATGGTACCAAAATACACACCATTTCCTAGCCCCCCCCAAAAAATCAAAAGTAAGCAAAACAAAACAGGAAAAACTAGCAACCCAATCCAAACCAACTAACTATTTAGCCATATAGATAAAGGATACTTGTAGCCAACCTCTGTGTTGGGGGCAATAGGGATAGATGGGGACTGTGGTTAACAGGCACGTGTCAGCTCATCCACAGGGGACATTCAAATTCTAGCTCCAGACTGTTGTTGCCTTGGGGAAATGCAAGGATTTTAAGGCCTGATTTTGTGTTTGTAACTGAGATGCTGAGAATATAAAATTCGATGTGAAATCGTCAACTTTTCAAATATTGGATCACATTAGTTAAAACCACTTTTCAGGCTGCTCATCATCATACTAGCACATCATTAGGCTAAAATCATATCAAAGACGTCTGGTTTGTCCCCTGTGCCCTTTAAGGACAACTGAAACATAAGGACGGGAATGGGACATTCATTCTTCCTCTAGACCCTCACCCTTTGCCTCCATCGGCTGGCGTTCATAGAAGAGGCAGACGGTTTTGTTCAACTTCAGCATAATCAGAGTCCTGAGAGTTAAACACAATACATATATAATTTCATACTAGTCGTTTTAATATTAGCCCAAACAAAACCAACAAAAACCCAACCCGTTGCTGTTATGTTGGTTCTGGTTCCCGAGGACCCCCTGGGTGCCAGGGAGAAACTACACATCACAGGATTCTCAAGCCTGTGGGCTTCTAGAAGCAGGCCATTAGTTATTTCTTCTGAGGGGTGCAACTGCCCACCTCTTGATACGTTGAGTCCTTAACCATTTGTGCCACCCAGGGTCTCCCAGTCTTCGTATGTGACCCCCAAATTCCTTGACAGGCTAACTATAGGAAGGTAGAGTCTATGCCCTTTGCCCTTAAATTGGGATGTTTCATGACCTCTGTGACCAATAGATTATGGAGAAGATGACACAGTGACATCTAGTTTGGGCAACCCCCTTCCCTCCCCCAAAGTGCTTCACAGCTTCTGAAAAATCCCTTCAAAGACTTCTTCTTGAGTGCTCACCCTTAGAATGTCCAGCCTGCACGTGCTACCTCTCAGGACACTTCTCAGCACCCGGACACTATGCTGAAAGAAGCCTGAGCCTCCTGGAAAGGTCACGTGGAGACACTCCAACCAACAACCCAGCTAAGCACCCAGCTAACGGCCAGCTTCAGCTGCCAGCCCTCTGAGTGCACGTGTAGGCACTGGAGTCACCAGAGGCCCCTGCCCCAGATCCCATGTGACTGCCAACTCATGGGAGACTCCGAGCACGACCCAGTGGCGTCCCAGCAACCACACGATGATGGTCCTTGTTTGAAGCCACTGCGTTTGGGGAGGGGGCGTTTCTTGCCCAGCCACAGGGATGAGAACCTGCATCTCAACAACATGCAGGTGGTTGAGGGGGGCCGTCTTTCAAGCAAGGCAGCCTCCCTTCTTGTCAACTGCTGGGGATTTTTGTTGTTCTTCCCATTGCTGCCCCAATTCCCCAGGAGCTAGTGGAAGGCAGTCAGCAGGCCTCAGGTGCCCAGGAGGCAGGAGCCTCTGTGGGATGCAGTTACAATGGGAGACATAACCTTAAAGGCAGGAGCCTGACTTTACCTTTGCCTCCTGGAGATTTGGGATGCAGTACACCTGTCAAATCCCATCTTCTGTCCAACCCTGATCATATGTCTGTCTTATGTTTGCACACAGGACGCAGACTTGTGAACACACAAAGAACAGGGTCTGGTGCCAAGAAACCAGCGCCACAAGGAACTGATGTTTCTCCAGCAATGGGGATGGGTGGGATGAGAGGAAGAAAGGAGTACAAATCACTGGATCAAAACAAGGTGGGGAAAGGAAGGAGCAAAGGGAGAGAGTGAAGGAGGGAGACTGGGAGGCTGAAGGGAAAAGGCAGGGAAGGAAAGGAGAAAGGTGGCGGTGGGGAGAGAGGAGCGAAGAAGAAATGGAGGAGTGTAGGAGGGAAGATGGAAGGTGAAGGCAGGCAGGAAGACGTGAGCAAAGGGAGGGAAGGAAGAAAAGAGAAAGAGAAGGGCAAGAAGAAGAAAGGAAGGTAGGGAAGAAAGGAAGAAAATGAGAAACCTAATGTCAATGGCACCCTCTATGTTTTTATTTCCTGTTTTTCTGAGGTAGCCTCTTCAGCAGAAGCAAATGGGTTGAATCGCCTGAAACTCCACCTAGGTAGTAAGCACGGGTTTCATTTCACCAGGGCCTGTGAAAATGTTTGAACTGAGCAGCATTAACACGGAGACAGCGATTACCCCACGTGGCTGTTGCGTTCTGATGATACCAAGGCAACGGTAATGGGGGCTCATTATTTCACCAGGTGACAAAAAACTAGTATTTTGACGTTTAACCCTGAACGTGGGGAAGGGGTGCGTGGGGGAGGAATCAGGGGCTCTTTGTGGAGTCTCCTCTTGCCATTGTGATGCCCCTTGGCCTGCCAACAACCTGAGGTCCTGCACGCTGCCAGTGAGGGGCTTGGCTGCAGGCCCTAGCCCAGCATTTCTTATCAGATTTACTGTGACAAGTGATGGGAGAAAAGCAAGATGCTGTTAACAGTGCATCCGTTCAGACCCTGCTATTTAGAAATTTGGATTTATATTTTGTCAGATAGAAGTAGCACTGATGTTAATCTTTGCACTACCCTTGGAAAAAAATCATTCATAATCTTATAACAATAATCCATAGCATTTGAGGAGCTCTGAGAACCAAGGGATGGTCAGAAGCATTTTTAGACAGATGTCTCATTTCATCTTCAAAGCAACCCAGTGAGGAATAAGAAAAGTTGGCTTATGACTTCCCTTTTGGAAAGTGAATCTTTGAAAGCACAGAGAGGTCCAGGTTTGCCCAAGGTCACATAGTCAATAAGTTAGAGAGCCTGGATTTGAACCTGAGCGGTCTGCTGCCAGAGGTACTTTTTTTGCTCGTGTTTATTAAGGCAACTTGGAGCCATGGCAAGGATTCAGATAGAATTGAGGATCATTTTTTTAACAATTTATTAGGGGCTCATACAACTCTTATCACAGTTCATACATATACATACATCAATTGTATAAAGCACATCTGTACAGTCTTTGCCCTAATCATTTTTTTCTCCTCTTTTCTTTTTTTACATTTTATTAGGGACTCATACAACTCTTATCACAATCCATACATATTCATACATCAATTGTATAAAGCACATCCATACATTCCCTACCCCAATCATTCTCAAAGCATTTGCTCTCCACTTAAGCCCTTTGCATCAGGTCCTCTTTTTTTTTCCCCCTCCCTCCCCTTCCCCACCTCCCTTATGTGCCCTTGGTAATTTATACATCGATATTTTGTCATATCTTGCCCTATCCAGAGTCTCCCTTCCCCGGTTCTCTGCTGTCCCTCTCCCAGGGAAGAGGTCACATGTGGATCCTTGTAATCAGTTCCCCCTTTCCAACCCACTCACCCTCCACTCTCCCAGCATCGCCCCTCACACCCTTGGTCCTGAAGGTATCGTCCACCCTGGATTCCCTGTACCTCCAGCCCTCATATGTACCAGTGTACAGCCTCTGCCCTATCCAGCCCTAACAGTGCTTCTCTCTATCCTTGTGGAGCCCTGGTGATGGGCTGGGCTGCTAAGTAGTAGCTTAAAGAGGCTTTCCCCTCCTGTGAAAAGTTACACTCACGGGAAACTCACGGGTGCCAGTTCTACCCTGTCCTCCAGGGTTGTTCTGAATCAATGTCAACTCAATGGCAGTGAGTTTGGCTTTTTAATGTCTCTCCCTGTTGTTGTTGTTGTTGTTGTTGTTAGTTTGCCATCCAGTTGGTTCTGGTCCATGGCAAACCTATTCACAGCAGAATGTAACAATAACAGCACCTCCTCCATCCACCCAAGTGTTCCTATGCTCAGTCCTATTGTTGTAGTCACTGTGTCAATCCAGCTCTTCAAGGGCCTTCAACCTTTTTTCACAGCCCTTCCATTTTTCTAAGCATGATGCCTCCCCAGGGACTGGTCTCCACTGACAACATGTCCAAAGTCTCACCATATTTACTTCTAATGGGAATTCTGGCCGTACTTCCAAGACAGATTTTGTTTGTTCTTTTGGCAGTCCATGGTACTGTCAATATTCTTTGCCAGTACCATGGTTCAAATTCATACAGTTTACCTGGGTCTTCTTCACTCAATGGCAAGCTTTTCACATGCAGATGAGGCAAATGAAAATACCATGGTTTGGATCAGGTGTACTTCCTGCTTAAAGTAACATCCTAACTTTTCAACATTCTAAAGAGCTCTTATGCAGCAGATCTACCCAGTGCAATGTATCTTTTCATCTCTTGACTGCTGCTTCCAGGAGCATTGCTTGTGGATCCAGACAAGACAAAATCCTTGACAACTTCAAGTTTTTCTCGATTTATCATCATGTTACCTATTGGTTCAGTTGTGAGGATTTTGGTTTTCTTTGTGTTGAGTTGTATCCCACATTGAAGGCTGCAATCCTTGATCTTCACCAGCAAGTGCTTCAAGTCCCCCATCCTTGTCACCAAGCCAAACTCTGTCGTCTGCATATAGCAGGTTGTTAATAATATTTCCTCCAAATCTGATTCTGTGTTCTTCTTCATATAATTTGGCTTCTCTGATTATTTGTTCACCATACAGATTTAAAAAGTTTAATAAGTGGGTGCAACCTGGATGCACACCTTTCTTGATTCTTAAACCGTGCAATCTACCCTTGTTCTATTTGTGCTACTGCTTCTTAAACCATGTACAAGTTTCACATGAGCAAGACAAAGTGTTCTGGAATTCCCTTCTCAAAACTATCCATGTTTTCTTATGATCCACACAGTCAGATACCTTGGGTGTTAATAAAACATAAGTAAACATCTTTAGGGTATTCACTGCTTTCAGGCAAGATCCATCTGATATCTGATATCCTTTGTTCCACATCCTCTTCTGAATCTGGCTTAAATCTCTGGGAAACCAAACTCACTGCCTTGTAGTTGATGACAACTCATCCTGACCCTATAGTATAGGGTAGAACTAACTGCCCCTGTGAGTTTCTGAGACTGTAACTCATTATGGGAGTAGAAAACCTTGCCTTTCTCCCACGGAGTGACTGGTGGTTTTGAACTGCTGACCTTGGGGTTTGCAATCCAACCTGTAACCACTGTGCCACGATGGCTCTTGAATGCTGAATATGGTAACTTTCTGTCAATGAATTAATGCAACTGTTGTTGTATTAGCTTCAGTACAATTTGACTCACATGTGATGCCATTGATAGTGTTACATAATTTGACCATTCCGTTGTTCTCCCTTCTTTGGTATGTATACACATATGGATCTCTTCCAGTCTGTAAGCCAAGTAGCTGTATTCCAAATTTCCTGACATAGATGAGTGAGTGCTGCCAGTGCTTTATCAGCTTGTGGAAACATTTCAATAGATATTCCAGCAATTCCTGGCATCTTGTTTTGGGCTAGTGCTTTCCATGCATCTTGAATTTCTTCTTTCCTGACCATTGGTTCTTGCTCATATGTTACCTCCTGAAATGGTTGAATGTTGGTCTATTCTTTTTGATACAGTGACTCCATATTGTTTCCATCTTCCTCAGATGTTTCCTTCATCATTCAATATTTTGCCCATAGAATTTTTTAATATTGCACCTCGAGAATTGACTTTTTTCTTCAGTTCTTTCAGTTTAAGATATGCTGAATATGTTCTGTTTTGGTTTTCTAACTCTAGGCCTTTGCACATTTTGTGATAATATTTTACTTTGTATCTCGAGTTGTCCTTTGAAATTTTATATTTAGCTCTTTACTTCATCATTTCTTCCATTTGCCTTAGCTACTCTCTGATTAAGAGTAAGTTTCAGAGTCTCTTCTGACATGCACTTGTATCTTTTCTTTATTTCCATTTTTTTAAATGACACTGTGCTTTATTCAGAGATGTTCTCAAAATTTGGTGGGTTATTATCAAGGTTGTATATTGACTCTCGTGTACTTGTTTGCATTTTCTTGAACTTCAACTTGAGCTCACATATGAACAATTGCTGAACTGTTCCACAATCAGTCCCTGGACTGGTTTCAGTTGCTGATATTGAGCTTCTTTTATTTTCTCTTCCCACAGGTGTAGTCAATTTGATTTCCGTGTATTCCATCTGGAGAAGTCCACATTTATGGTCACCTTTTTTGTTGTTGATCAAATGTTTGAAGAAATCATTAATCATGCAAAATTCTAACATACAATCAAGATAAATTGGTAATTATTGGTGATTGGAGTGCAAATGTTGGAACCAAAGAGGAAAGAACAGAAGTTGGAAAATATAGTATATGCTATCAGCAATTTATTGGTCTTGCAAACTCTGTCATGCGATCTCCAGCTTGGTTTCTATCACCAAGACCATATTTTTCAACTACTGATCCTTCCTCTTTGTTTTCAACTTTTGCATTCCAATAGCATTTTGATAGTAAGTCTGACAAATTTGGGACTGAATATGGTGGTAGAATTATTCAATTTCTGCATCACCAGCTTTGGGTGGTTGGTGCATAAATTTGAACAATAGTTGTATTGATTGGTTCTCCTTGAAGGGGGCTAGATAGCATCCTATCAAAGATAACATTGTACATTAAAATAGATCTTAAAATGTCCTTTTGATGATGAATGCAATGTTGTTTCTCTTGATTGTGTCATTTCCAGCAGAGTAAACCATAAGATTTTCTGTTTCAAAATGGTCAATATCAGTCCATTTCAGCTAATTAATGCTTACAATATCAATCTTTATGTATTCCATTTCCTTTTTAATGACTTCCAATGTCCCTAGATTCATATTTCATACATCCCAAGTTTCAATTATTAATGACGATTTGAACTGTTTCTCCTCATTTTGAGTTGTGCCCCATCAGCAAATGAAGGTCCTGATGGCTATACTCGATTTGCATCATTATGGTCGACTTGCCTATGAAAAGTCAGCTCTTCCTCAGCCGTATTTTGAGTACTTTCCAAGTTGAAGAGCTCATCTTCTGGCACACGTTCTGACAATGTTCTTCTGTTGTTCATGGGGGGTCTAGTAACTGACAGTATTGCTGCTATCCATAGGGTTTTCAATGGCTCATTCTTCCCATGCAGGTAGCCAATTCCTTCTTCATTGTCTGTTCTTTGTCTGGAAGCTCTTTGGGTGACCCTGCTGGTATATGAAATGCCAATCACATAGCTCCCAGTATCTCACAAAACAAAAGTCACCACAGTACCACAAAATGCCAGACAAGTGATGGACCTCTATTCTTAGTGAGGCGTGGCCTGGTGGGAGGAATGGGCCCTTAGGTGGTTCTGATCCACTTACTGGAAGAAATACTGTTAGTTCTTATTTCATAAATGTGAAATGCATAAAAGAGACCCCCCCCAAAATATCCTCCAATTCAGACTTTCTGCCTTTTAAAAGAGGATAACCCACTCTGATTCAAAGTCATTGAGGTGTTTTGTTTTTCCCTCCCTCTGAGGCTACAGAGACTAGACTAATCACAGCTGAAGTGGAGCGACTGAAATGACTTAAAGCACCAGCTAGACTGGCTGTCAGAAGCAGCTACAGTCAACAGCTACAGACTGACAGAGCTGCTCAGCCAAGAGCTGAGGGTTCTCAACTCCCACTTCTACTGATGGGCACAGCCAGTGGCCTCTGGGAGTTGACTGGAACCCAGCAGCCAGCTGTGAGGAGCAAGCTAATTCATCTCAGCCTGGCCCAGGTCATCAAGTCACTGAAGGAGTATCGGGAAAGAGGGAAGAAATTTGGGGTCCCACATTTGGCCACAGACAAAAGTTGTTCTGTGTTTAGACAGTAGTTCTGGGCCTGAGTTTGGGGCAGGTGTGATGAAGGAAAGTCGGCTCCCTCCCTGCATCTGGGAACAGATGGTGGGGCTGCCCTGGAAACAGCAGGCCAGTCAGCTGGAGCAAAAAGGCTTGGCCTCTAAAGCCCTGGCAGGGCAGACTGAAGCTACCTGGACTGTTTTTTCTTAACCCAATGGCTCCTGCTACCCTCACCACCCCCAACTAGGTAAAAGGGAAGAAAGATGCATTTTCTTTACAGAGGCAACTTTCTAGAAAGGAGACCAGCCCACCAGCTGTGAAAGGTCCCCTTAAACCATTTTACTTTGAGCAGGAGGAAGAAATGTTGAGATTCCCAGAGCCACGTGGAATTGTGGATCCTCTAGTTTAGGTTCCAGTGATGCCAGATCGATTTTTCTAGAGAAAGTCAAAATTCCTGTTTTCTTAAAAACCTCCTGATTTTTTCAAAGGCGATTCAATAACATTGGATAGAAGCCAAGTAGGCCAAAGAGCCCTGATGGCACAGCGGGTTATGTGTTGGGCAGCTAACTAGAAGGTCAGTAGTTTGAAACCACCAGTCACACTGGGGGAGCGGGGGGTGGGGGATAGGGTGGGGGGCTGTGCAGAGATGAGACCTTCTAGTCCATATAGAATTTCAGCCTCAGAAACCCACAGGGGAAGTTCCGCTCGGTCTTACAGGGTCACTGTGAGTTGGAATCTTCTAGATGGCAGTGAATAAGCAGGCCAACCAGAGTCCACACAGGTCCTCATTTGGCCATGGGAGTCCCCAGTCTGTGACCCTCACAGAATCGACCTTTGTGTATCGATGTTAAAAGTGAGATCCAGAGAGGGGAGCGCCTGTCCCCTTGAGGAGCACCGAGTTGACTTTCCAGTCTCCAATCTGTAGCAGACATTCCCGGTGCTCCTTCTCTTCATTCCCAAATTCCTGATTCCGTGTACTTGCCTCAGTCACCAAGGGCCAGCTCTGAAGGTCCCTTTGCTGGTGCTGGCTGAATGTGCTGAGGAACATATGCCCCTGGGAACAGCCCTGACCAGGCCCCTCACTCCTTGGATGGCAAAACTCTGAGAGGCGTGTGCTACACCTACCCCTGGAGACTTCCTAAGTGATTAAGCAGCAGGTTCCCAGGTTTGTAATTGGATTCACAATCTATTTGTTATCGGTGGCCTTCCCTCCACTGGCTCACAATGCCACATCATTACCTGCATGCTCAGAGTTACCTAAATAAGCTCATTGCCTTTAAGTCTTTGGCCAGGGTCTGCTTCAGTGAGAACCCAAACTAAGCTCAGGTCTGAATTGTTATGTGTCCTTCCTGCCATCCAGTTGATGCCGACTCATGGCGAATCTATAGGATAGGGTAGAACTGCACCTGAGATTTTCTCTGACTGGAACTCTTTTTTTTTTTTAACATTTTATTAGGGGCTCATACAACTCTTATTACAATCCATACATATACATACATCAATTGTATAAAGCATATCCGTACATTCTTTGCCCTAATCACTCTCAAAGCATTTGCTCTCCACTTAAGCCCTTTGCATCAGGTCCTCTTTTTTTTACCCTCCCTCCCACTCCCCACTCCCTCATGAGCCCTTGATAATCCACAGATTGTTATTTTGTCATATCTTGCCCTATCCGGAGTCTCCCTCCCCCCCCTTCTCTGCCATCTGTCTCCCAGGGAGGAGGTCACATGTGGATCCTTGTAATCTGTTCCCCGTTTCCAACCCACTCACCCTCTACTCTCCCAGTATCGCCCCTCACACTCCTGGTCCTGAAGTTATCATCCACCCTGGATTCCCTGTGCCTCCAGCTCCTATATGTACCAGTGTACAACCTCTGCCCTATCCAGTCCTGCAAGGTAGAATACGGAGCATGGTAGTTGGGGGGAGGAAGCATGCAGGATCTGGGGGAAAGCTGTGTTTTTCATCGGAATACATCGCACACTGACTGACCCATCTCCTCTCATAAACCCCTCTGTGAGGGGATCTCCAGTGGCCAGCAAATGGGCTTTGGGTCTCCACTCTGCACTTCCCCCTTCATTCACTATTATGTGTGTATATATATATATATATATATATATATATCATATACCATATATTTTTTATAATGCCTTATACCTGGTCCCTTTGGCACCTTGTGATCGCACAGGCTGGTGTGCTTCTTCCATGTGGGCTTTTTTGATTCTGAGCTAGATGGCCGCTTGTTCACCTTCAAGCCTTTAAGACCCCAGATACTATCTCTTTTGATAGCCGGGCACCATCAGCATTCTTCGCCACATTTGCTTATGCACAAGTTTCTCTTTGGCAATCGTATCATGGAGGTGTGCAGCCAATGCTGTGATTTTTTTGGTTTTTGATGCCTGATAACTGATCCCTTCGGGAACTCGTGATCACACAGGCTGGTGTGCTCTTCCATGTGGGCTTTGTTGCTTCTGAGCTAGATGGCCTCTTGTTTATCTTCAAGTCTTTAAGATCCCATACACTATCTCTTTTGATAGCCGGGCACCATCAGCTTTCTTCACCACATTTACTTGTTCACCAGCTTTGGCTTCAGCAGTTGTGTCTGGAGGATGAGCATTGTAGAGTGCCAATTTAATAAAAGAAAGTATTCATGCATTGAGGGAGTGCTTGAGTTAAGGCCCAAGGTCCTGCCGCCACCTTAATACTAAACCTATACATATAGACACATAGATCTATTTCCCCATCCATATATATATATATATATATATATATATATATATATATATATATATATATATATATATATATATTTGCATGCACATGTCTTTGTCTAGACCTCTATAAATGCACTTTGACTCCTAGCTCTTTCCTCCATCTCCCTTGATTTTCCTCCTGTCCCACTACCATGCTCCGTCCCCACCTGGGTTACAGCTATACCTCTTCTTTACATACCTTACCCTTGATCATTCCCTACCAGGCCTGCCACTTCCCCCTCACTACCATTTCGAGTCCCATGTTGTTCCCTTGTCCCTGTGTTTGTTAACACCACTTCCTTACCCCCTGCACCTCCCCCTATCCCAAGTGCCCCGGAACTGTCGGTCCTGTTGTTTTTCCTCCAGATAGTTCATCCAGCCTCTCTTATTTAGACAGACCTGTGGAGACACTAACATGCATGAAAACAAGACAGAGGAAAACAAAGCAACAGTATACAACCAGACAACAAAACAACAAAAACAAACCACTGACAAAGAACAAAACAAAACACATCAAGGAAGAAGAGCTTGTAGTTATTTCAAGGATCATTTGTTGGACCTTAGGAGTGTTTTCCAATCCAGTCTGTTGAGGCACCACAACCTGGCCCCAAAGTCCACTTTCAGCATTCCCTGGGGACCTTGCCACTCCATTCCCTTGCTGTTCCACTGCACTCCACCACACTTTGCCTCGGTGTGGTGGAATCAGGTTAGGTGCAATTCGCACACTGTGTCTCCAGTGCTGTCCCCTGTATCACCCTTGGTCACTGAGGGGCATCATGTCTCATAGTGGGGCCAGCCATGTTGCTCTCTTTGTGGACTGGCTGCTCTGAGACTGGAACTCTTTAGGGGAGTAGAAAGCCTCATCTTTCTCCCTTGGAGTGGCTGGGGATTTCAAATTTGCCATTTCAGACATTGCGTTTAGCAGCCCAACACATATCCCCTATACCCCACCATAGCTACAGAAAACAATAAAGAAACAAAATCCAACAACACTCATTGCCATTGGGTGCATAACAATCCTATCGAGAGAAAATACTGCGGCCTATGGGTTTCCAAGGCTATAACTCTTTGTAAAAATAAAATTGTGTTATGTTTTCAGTGAAAGTTTACATAACCGATTAGATTTTCATTTAACAAATTCTCTACTTGTTTAGTGACATTAGTTACTTTTTTCAATAAAAAGGAAAGCAGAAAATTTAAAAAAGAACAAATGAAAAACGTGTTAAGGGTAAAGACAAATGATAAGATGTTAATTTTTAACCTAATCATATCTGCAACAATACACTTTCTGATGTACTGACGGTGAGCAGGGTTTAATCCCATCCCTGGTGAATGGTCCCAGGGGATTTAATGGAGGCTTATTCTCTGTGGAATCTCTGCCAATGCATTTTGAGTTTTTATACTCATCTAAGGCTATAACTCTTTATGGGAGAAGAAAGCCTCATCTTTCTCCAAAGGAGCGACTGGTGAATTCCCACTGCTGACCTTGCAGTTAATAGCCCAACACATAACCCATTATGCCACCAGAAGAGAGATTTGTATCTGGGTACCTTCCAATTCAAGCACTACAATTATGCAAGGAGGATATTTTTTTCTGTACTGGAGCCAGGTCAAGTCAGAACCAGTGTGTCCATGGTTTGCAGCGAAGTCAGAGGAAGAAGAGGGTAGACTGTCTATAACTTCTCATAGCCCAGGGAAATGCTAGGCCTGGAAGGGGGCATGCTGGCTCAACCATATTCAGAAAATCTGCACACTAACTTCCCCGGCTCAAATAATTACCAGCACCATGTCTCTGAATATCACCTGAAAGCAAAATAGTGAAAGCACCATTTCCATTTCATAATACTTTTATTAAAAGTAAAGTTCAATTCAGTGATGTGAAGAAGCTGGGAAAATTATCTTTTCATTTCTTTCTTTTTCTTTCCCTCCCTTTCCCCTTCTTCTCCACAGAACTGAGAGGCAGAAGGAATAAAGGCAGCATGGCACCAGCTGGAGGACACCGTGGGGTCAGGGTCACCATTTAACTTATGCTTCTCCAGTTTGGAGGGGCAACTGGATGTCCTCATTTGTGAATTTGCTTATTAATCTTTTTGAGTTAACAAGGTCATGGTAAAAAAGGATTGTTAGTGTTTTTGTTAGGAACCTTCTAGTCCAGTCCAACTCATAGTGACTCAATGCATCAGTGCCGAGCTCTCTAGACCAATGGTTCTCAACCTGTGGGGCCCTTGCACAGGGTGACTGTAACAAAATTACAGTTATGAAGCAGCAATGAGATTATTTTTATGGTTGTGGAGGTCACCACAACATGAGGAACTGTATGAAAGGGTTGTGGCATTAGGAAGTTTGAGAACCACTGCTCTAGGCTTTTCTATGCTGTAATCTTTACAAGAATGAGTTGCCTGGTTTTTCTTCCAAGAACAGAGCCACTGGTAGGTTCAAACCTTCAACCTTTTGGATAGCAGCTGAGCACTTAACCATTGTGCCTCCAGGGCTCTTTGATAAACTCTATCAGAGGGTCTTAACCACTGCAACCCCATGGATCCTTTTGGCATTTAGGAAAGGCTATGGAACACCTGCCCACTCCCCAGAATAATATTTCCAAATACCTCCAATGAAATACAGAATCACAAAGGCACAAATTGTATTGAAATGCAGTGATAAAAATAAGACATTGGATTTGTGGCAAATATACATGTTAATAAATACATTAAATATGATCTGATGGTGGGTCTAATAAACCAAACCCACACCATTGAGTTGATCCTGACTCACTGTGACCCTATATAAAATTCCTCAGGCTAAATCTTGACAGGAGCAGATCATCTCACCTTCCTCTCAGAGAACAACTGGTGCCTTTGAACTGCCAACCTTGAGGTTACCTGCCCAATGGCTCACCCACAGCGTCACCGTGAGTTCTAGATAGTGATGAGCATGAACTGTACTCAACGATGGCTGCAACGACTAGCATGGGGTGTGAAAGCATGTAGAATTTCTCTCGGTGGTAATCGCATGGCTATTCAGAACACAGCTGTGGACATGCTAAACTGCCCTAGGAGCTTAGGGGAACTAACTCAACCAGGATTGTCCCTCATCCAATTTGACATTGCTCCCCAGCCTGCTGGGGCTCAGTGGTTCAGTGTTAGGGTCCCTTGTCTAGATACCAGGGCTGGCATGGAGAAAGTCATTCCTCTGCAGCCTTCTAGTGTGTGGGGGAAGATATTAGTGTTAAGCCTTGGCAGGAAATTGGTGGATTTTCCTGGCAGCCACATTCTTAATAACCATTTACTGGATACTTATTCTATTCTGAGGGTAAATTGTGGTTCAGTTGTAGAATTCTCCTTTTCCATGTGGGAGATCTGGGTTTGAGTCCAAGACAATGCAACTCATGTGCATCCAACACTCATTTGTCAGGGGGATGCTTGGTTATTGCTGTGGACTCTACTTTGAGGAAGCTCTCTTTCTCGGTGATATTTTGATTGTTTTGCAATCTGAGGGACTCATTTTCTGGCATTATATCAGACAATATTTTACTGCTATGTATAAAGTTTTCAATGGTGAATCCCTCAGAAGTGGACTGATTGTTTTGTCGTCCTGTCAGTTCTTAGTCTGGAAGCTGTGTTGAAATCTGTTCACCGTGGGTGATCCTGCCTGGTATTTGAAGTACTAGTGGACTAACTCCCAGCATCACAGCAAAGCACAAGCTACCACAGTGCAGCAAATTGACAGATGGGGCGCGGGAGGGGAGTTGTCATTGTTAGACACTGTTAATTTGGCTCTAACTCATAGCACCCACAGCCTGTTTCCTCACAGTTAATGTTGGAGACCATTTTTGCAACCAGTATGCCAATTCATCCCATTGAGGACCTTCTTCTTTTTTTCACCACTCCACTTTACCAAGTATGATATCCTTCTCTAGGGACTATGCTCAGCTGTTAAGATGCCCAAAGTATGTGATATGAAGTCTTGCCATTCTCACGTCTAGGAAGCATTCTGGCTCTACTTCCGCCAAGAAAGATTTGTTCCTTCTTCTGAAAGTCCATGGAATATTCAATATTCTTCACCAGCATCATAATTCAAAGACATCAACTTTTATTTTACCTTTCATAATTATTGTCCATTTTCAAGTACATATGAGGTGATTGAAAATGCCATAGTATGATAGTTATATAATTTTATGTCAGTTTGAAGATATGTAAAAGTGTAAGGTTGGTATCCAATCTGTCAATCACACCATAGCCTGATGGTGCCTCTTTGTGACCATGGCCTTCTCATAAGGAGGGCCCTGGGAACCTCCCCTTCTTTTTGCATTCACCTGACTGCTTCCTGCCCACGTTGAGAGCTGCCAGAGTCTTGCCATGCTTCCATCGACCTTGGGTCCAAACGACATTGCAATCACTGGCCTTTGACATCCCTGCATTCTGCATCATTGCATGTAACTGCGTAAGTTGGAAAGGAACTTATGGGCTAGTGTTGGACTTATGGACTTGAGTTGGACTGGCCTGGGATATTTCCTTGAAATAGAAATACTATAATGACTTCTTGATTAAAAACTATTTATTGCACATATATGAGTGTCACTTGATTTGTGTCTCTAGTCAGCCTGGCTTACATCCAGTTCACTGCCATCAAGTTGATTCCAACCCTTAGCAACTCTATAGGACAGGGGAGATATATCCCTGTGGGTTTCCAATACTGGAACTTTGTATGGGAGCAGAACTGCTGATCTTGTGTTGAGCAACCCAACTTGGTTGGTTCTGACGCATTATGTTTGTAACCACTATACCACTAGGGCTCAGCTGTGCCTTATTCCTCAAAGTGACATCTTTTAACACTGGAAATTGGTCTTCAGCAAGATCTACCAGTGTACTCGGTCATATGACTTATTTTCTTTTTACACTGTTTTGATTGTGATGTGAGGGAAAATCTACAGAGTAAATTGATTTTCTTTACAATTCATGCAATGTTTTATGATATTGATTGCAATACCTACAATGCAATACTACTTTTCCTATTCCCTCCCTTTGTTTGCCGTTTCCATTGGTCTTTCGTTCCCATGCCTTCCTGCCTTCTGAGTAACTCCCTGACAAATGCTGGGCTCTGAATTGTACATCGTTGACAGTATAGGTCTCCTATTTGGGGGCTGAAAGTTGAGCCATGGAGGTGAGGTCAGGTGTCAACTGGGAATTCCACTAGTGCCTATCATATCCTAAGGTTAGTCTTCTTATTTTGAGTTCTACATTTTCCCCAGTTGATCCAGGGCCTACTACTGTGAGCACTTTCAGAGCAATCTGAAGTGAGAACCCTATGCTATCTTGGTCTTCTGGACTCAGCGCTGTGGAGCCTGGGCTTCATGTGGTCAGTGAATCCCTTTCATCTTCTTTTGATGCTATCTGTGTAATTCTGTATTTTGAATTTCTCTTCAATTTTTTCAGCTAGTGAAATGCACATGCTTTTCATTTTTGCTGTCCTAATTCCAGGTCTTTGCACCTTTTCATATAATTCTTTATTCCATCTTTTTGAATTCCCCTTTGAAATTTTATGTTCAGCTTCTTTATTCAGCGTCTTTACTTCATCAATTATTTCTATATGTCTCTCTCTCTTTTTCGTACTTCATCATTTCTTTCATTGGCTTCAGCTACTGCACATTCAAGGTGACATCCGTTTTGTCTTTTCTTTAGTTTCTATCTTTTTAATTATCTTTGAATTTCTTTATTTATGATGTTCTTGATATTATTGCAGAACTCATATCATCTCAGGTGATTTGTGTTCAATGTGTCAACTTTCTTCTTGAAGTATCCTCTAATTTAGATGAGATATACTCAAATTCATACTTTGACTCTTGGGGACTTGTTTTAATTTTGTTGGAATTCGAGTTGAATTTGCCATTGATGGTTTGTTCCACAGTTCGTCTCCAGTCTCGTGACTGATGATATTGAACTTCTTTATACCGTAAATACTTGAGTATAAGCCGAGGTTTTTTCAGCACATTTTTTATGCTGAAAAAGCACCCCAGCTTTGGGGGGTAAAATTAGTTGCCTTGGGTTATACTCGAGTATGTATAGTAGTTTATTTCAACAGATATAGTTGATTTAATTCCTGTGTATTTCTATCGAATATACATGATCCATGTCTATGGTTATTGTTTACATCCCTGAAAAATAAATCTTCAATCAATAAGCCATCCTTATTGGAAAATTCTATCATGAGATCTCCCAGGTGGCTTCCATCCCCATGGCCATATTTTCTAACTAGTGATCCTCCTCCTTAGTTTCCAATTTTTGCATTCAAGTCATCAGTAATCTTGATTGCATGTTTCATCAATTTCAGACTGAAAAGGTTGGTAAAAATCCTCAATGGCTTTATTGTTAGCATTAGTGGTTGGTGTGTAAATTTGAATAATAACTTTATTAATTATTCATCCTTGTAGGTGTAATATATCCTACACCTAACAATGGTGAACATTGGAATCGATGTTGAAACATTCTCTTTTTTAACATGAAAGTCATCCATTCCTTTCAAATTTGTTACTCTGGTATGTAAACCATATTATTGTGACATTCAAAATGGCCAATACCAGTCTATTTCAGTTCAATAACACCTAGAGTGTTTGATCTTTATGTGTTCCATTTTTTCATGGCTTCCAATTTTTCTAGATCCATATTTCATGCATCCCATCTTCTTGTTAGTGGTTATTGCAGTACTGCTGTTTCTTCTCATTTTGAGTCATTGCCACATCAACAAATATAGGTCCTGAAAACTTTATATCACTAAGGTCAACTCTACTTTGAGGAGACAGCTCTTCCCCAATTATATTTTGAGTGTCTTCCAACTTGAGGGGTTCATCATCCTGCACTATATGAAACAATATTCCACTGCTATCAATGTGCTCCACAAACACCACTATTTTTTTCAGATGTAGATTGGCAGGTTATTCTTTCTAGTCTATTTAGCTTGTAAGCTTTTCTGAAAATTTTCCACCACGGGTAACTATGCTTGTGTTTGAAATACCAGTGGTATATCTCACAGGATCATGATGACTTTCAAGTTATGATAGTTCAAGAACCTGACATGTCTGACAACTTGGCATGCTAGCCTAATTCCGAATGGCCAGCACATCTCTCTTCTTGCTTTCTCTAGTTTCTGTAGACCACTGTACCTGAGCATGCATGGCTTAGGAGGTTGTGGAGTTAATTCTTGCTTCCTGGAGTAACCCTTAACCAATGACCCATAGGAGTTGTTGGACAAATAGCCACACTCCCTCACATTCTGGGCAGAATAACTAGTTGATTTTCTACAGTGTCTCCAGTAAGATTAACCTCCAGTTGCTCACAATTTTAAATTGTTTGATAATGTACTCTTCATTGGCTGCCTTCTTTCTCTTTTCTATTTCCCATTTCCTTATTGATATCTCCCCAGAAAATGGCTTAATTAAAACCTTTGTCTCAGGATCTAATCCTATGGGGAACCCAAACTCAATCACACAAGACATTTGTAAAATCATGGACTTAGTGGTTATAGCTATTATATGTGTAGGTCATGGAAGAGGAGAATTCATACCATCACTTTGAATAGTCATTCGGAGTGCCAACTGGGTCCCCAGCATAGATCCTGGACATCAAAACTCACTGTTTCCTGTATCATAACACTTCCTTTTAGACCTCAGTCATTCAAAAAACTCAACAGATAGCTTGCTGTCTCACTTCAAATTTTGTAGTGTGCAAATATGGCTATGTTTTCATTGTGTGTTTAGCCCTGGACAAATCAGCTTTGACCAGGAAGGTGAAGTCATGTGGAAAAACAAACCAAAAACACTAGCAGCTGTGTGTTGTGGAAGAAAACCCTGTGGATGAATTGCAATTTTTAGGGAACAGAGACCAGTAAGATAAACCAATAAGTGTCCACTGTTTTGATGTTAAGGAGAACCCTGGTGAGGCAGTAATTAAGCACTTAAGGGCTAATCAATCAGCAGTTCAAACCCACCATCTTCCCCAAGGAAGAGTTACGATGTGGCAGTCTGACCCCCTTAAGATTTACATTGATTACCACTACCAACTGATCTGAGAGGGATAGCATTAGGGGATGCTGGATCGCATTCTTAACGAGCTCTAATGGCAGAGTGGACTCCTCATTGATCTCCTAACCACAAGGAAAGTGGTTCTAACCTATCAGTTGGTCCATGTGAGAAATAGGAGTTTGTCTGCTCTGGTAAAGATATAAGCCTTGGAAAATCAAAGGGTGAAGTTCTATTCTATCTTGTAGGGTCTCTATGAGTCAGCTTCAACACAATGATAATGAGTTTGCTTTGGAATTTTGGGATAGAATAGGAGAAATATGTGCAACAAAGTTTAAACTTATTTTAAATGTTCAGTGGTATTGCTCAGAGAGAGATTCTTGGAACCCACAAGATTGTTGTCCTTAGGCACCTTCAGATCTGGAACTGAACTCACTCCCTTGGCTCAATCTTCAGCCAAACAATAGGTAGATCTATGAGGTAAAAAGTAACACTAATCAACTCTTTGAATCAAAAGGATATAATTTATTCAAAGATAAAGTTCAGAAGGGTCAGGAAAGAAGGGGGAATGGAAACAGGAAATACAAGGAGGAAGTGCGATAAGTGATATTACGTTGAGCAGATTGCAGTCAATATCATGAAGCAAAATATGTGTGAACTGTCAAATGGAAAACAGATGTATTCTGTAAACCTTCACCCAACTCACAATAAAGAGATTTTTTTTCAGCCTTGGAAACCTATGAGGCAATACTATTCTGTCCTATAGGGTACCACTGAGTTGAAATCAACCCAGTGACAATGGGATATTGATGCTGATGCTTTCTGCCGATTCTAAAAAATAGGGTTATTAGCAATTATTGTGGAAATAGCATGAATGAGACTATG
Source organism: Tenrec ecaudatus (assembly GCF_050624435.1). Lineage (NCBI taxonomy): Eukaryota > Metazoa > Chordata > Mammalia > Afrosoricida > Tenrecidae > Tenrec > Tenrec ecaudatus. The sequence goes on from NW_027459361.1 coordinate 25,630, forward strand.
TAAATGGGGTTGGTTACAGATAAATTCTTGTAAATGTTAAAGGATAAGTGATTGAGGATGGACTTGCCCAAAAAGAGAAAATTATTGCAAGATTTTGTTCCAGGGATAAAATAAAAATAGGTTTCCTGTGGGTAAGACTTAAGCCTATAGATATGGAATTTAAGGAACTGGTATTCCATGATGGTCACCTTCCCGACACAATCACTCAAGACAAAAAGTGGGTGTATAAACAAATGTGGTGAAGAAAGCTTATGGAGCCTAGCTATCAAAAGATAAAGAGTCTAGGGTTTTAAAGACTAGAAGGTTCACAAGTGGCCATCTAACTCAGAAGCAATAAAGCGCACATGAAAGAAGCACACCAGCCTGTGTGATCACAAGATGTAGAAGGGATCAGGTATCAGGCATCAAAGAACAAAAAAAATCATATCATTGTGAATGAGGGGGGGTACAGTTAGGGGATCCAAGATCTATCTGTAGGCAACTGGACAACCCCTTACAGAAGGGTCGCTGGGAGGAGATGAGCCAGTCAGGATGCAGTGTAGCAACGATGAAACATATAACTTTCCTCTCATTCCTAAATGCTACCGCGCCCACTATCATGATCCCAATTCTACCTTACAAACCTGGCTAGCCCAGAGAATATACACTGGTCCATATAGGAACTGGAAACACAGGGAAACCAGGACAGATGACCCCTTCAGGACCAGTGCTGAGAGTAGCAATAACAGGAGGATGGAGGAAAGGTGGGGTAGAAAGAGGGATCTGATTACAAGGATCTACATATAACCTCCTCCATGAGGGAGGGACAACAAAAAAGTGGGTGAAGGTAGATGTCGGACAGTGTAAGATAGGACAGAATAATAATTTATAAATTATCAAGGGTCCATGAGGGAGGGGAAGGGGGAAGGAGGGGAAATGAGGAGCTACTACCAAGGGCTCAAGTAGAAAGCAAATGTTTTGAGAATGATGATGGCAACAAATGTACGCAGTGGATGTATGTATAGATTGTGATAAGAGTTGCAGGAGCCCCCAATAAAATGATTCTTTTTAAAAACCTCAAAGAGCAAAACACACTATGGTTTATTGTACATCAATGATACTTCAATAAAATTACATAAAAAAGGGGAAAAAGAAATGGAATTTAAGGTAAAGAAAGTATTCCCTTTGAGGACCATATTGCAAATATATATTTAGGCAGGCAATTAGATAAAGACATTTTCAGTCTGGGCTTCTATACCTGCCATCTGTCTGTTATGAAAAGTATAATTAGCAACTAGAATCTCTCATACAAAATCAACTCAATATGGTCTTTCTGGTCTGACCTCCGTGGTGTTCTACTCTGCTTTGATGGAGCTCATCATATCATGACTCTATAACAAGATTGAGGAGTTATTTGCATTCTTATGTGGAAGGTAAATCTGTTTGGCCATTCTGTTAGACTAGTTCATTTTCTTTCCTACCATCCCATCTGCCATTTTAATTCAAAACAAGGAGAAAAGCATGTATGTGCCTTTTGAGGAAGGAGAAGATTTTGGTGTGGAAGAAATTCTCTTCTAGACTGCAAGGTAAGTATTTACCCCCTCTAGCCCTGTTGGAGGAGGGGAAAAGGAAGAGAGACAAGGCAAAGAGAACAACATAGTTAGTTTCATGCCTCCTTACTTGACCTGGGGATTGAGGGGAATATCAGTGACTATGGACCTGTTGTGCTCCCCATTTGGAAGCATGAAGAATAGAGGCTGCCAGGCAGAGCAGCCCTCTGGGAAGTCACTGAAGACAAACATATAGAGAGTGCCATCAAGTCTACTGTGATCCATGGAGACCTTATATGAAATGGAATGGAGTGCTGTCTGATCTTGCACCATTGTCACACATTTCTGAATGTTGAAGTCCATTGTTGCAGCGATTAGGTCAATCTGCCTCAATAAGGATCTTCCATGTCCCTCTATTTCATCAAATATGATGTCTTCCTCTAGCAATTGTCCACTGATAGTGTGTCCAAAACACATTAGTCAGTCAGTGTTCTCTTGTGATCCATAAGGTTTTCTTTCAGTAATTTTTGGAAGTGGACTAGCAGGCCCCTCTTCCTTGTCTGTCTTAGTCTAGAAGCTTCACTGAAACCTGTCAACCATGGGCAATCCTGCTGGTATTTGAAATTCTGGGAACAGAGCTTCCAGCACCATAACAATACACAAACCATTATAGTACAACCAACTGACAGATGAGTGGAGGATATCTATATCTATATATGGAGAGAGAGAGAGTAAAACTGGCAATGCAGTCTGATTAGGCAGTATTCTGATAATCTGCTGCTAACAGAAAGTATCCCCACAAATAACATCTTAAAGTAATGATAATATCAATTTTGCTCACAAATCTGCAATCTGGGCAGAGCTCAGTGAGGACACTAGTTTTGGCTTCATCAAGCATTAGCTGGGGTAGCTCAAAGGACAGAGGCTGCAGCTCTCTTAAGACTCACTCCCCCACACGACTGATACTTCTATTGTTTGGAGCTCAAGAAGAACCCTATATGTGACATTTTCATTTGGCCTGGTCTTCCTTGCAACATCCTGACAGGGTCCCAGTGGTGAACAACCCAATACGACCAGGTGGAAGTCACAGAGCAACACTTCTGCCATAGTCAAAGGCCTGCCAAGATGCAAGGAAGAGGGAAAGCAGGCCCTGTTTCTGGAAAAATGAACACAAACTCATCTTGTAACAAGAGAATGTGCGATGTGCAACATTAGGACAGTCATCTTTGAAGGACACAACCTGCCATGAGCCAAGATACAGAGACAGATTTCTACGAAAGCGAAAGGGCAGGACTTAGACTTAAAGATAAAGCCACAGACTTCATAGGACAAGAGCAATAGGGAGACAAGCAAAGGAAAGCTCTAGGATGCAAGCCTAACATGGCTAAAGATAGGGACAATGTCAGGACTGAACTGGAAGCAAGCAGACACCTGTGCAAGGCAGAACCCGTGAAGTTGTGCGTGCCTTCAAAGCTAAGTCAAAGTACCTTGGGGCGTGAGAAGGGAAGGAGCAGGAGAAGAAATTAATGGGTAGGTTTATGGAATTTGTAAGTCTGGGGACAGAGCATCAGGAATAGCTGGGTTCTGGCACTCAGTTGATACCATCAGAGTTTGAACCTTTTCCTTTCAGAGCTGTTTCCTTTTGAGTTTCATGCAGGCTTCCTGATGACAGCTGTAGTTTTATCTAGAAGCTCAGGAATTCTATTAGAGAGAGGCTCTTTTCCTTTCTAATCATTGGTGGTACTATCAGGTAAGCATTGGATTGCTAACTGCAAGGTTGGCAGTGCTACCCTACCAGCTACCTCATAGGGAAAAAGATGGAACTTTCTGCTCACATAAATATTTACAGTCTGAGAAACCCCACAGGGACCTTCTATGGCAATGGGGAAATTGTTTCTGGGGCATTTTTTAGGGTTAGATATCATTAACCTAGCATGAGTCTCATACTGAGTCTGACCCAGTCCCTTTGGAGAGAGGAAAGTCATGCCCTGACTAGCCAGGCCTGGAGCTGGCAGATTGGGTCAATGCCAGCAGAAGCATGGAGATGGAGCATGGTGGAAGAGTGATCCCAAAGATACAAGCCATGTGCTGTGAGTGGAAGAAGGGCAAATGAATGCTGCATTAATTAACCAGTCATTGACAAAATGAGGTTGCATGACAAATGGCTCCAAAACCCAGCAGTTCAACAAACAGCCCAACCCCTTCCCTCCCACACACACCGTTCTTAAAATTCAGGATCAGGGAGATTAACTGGAACTTTGAACTTGGCACTTCAGGGCTTGGAAGAGGTGACAGTGCATGTAAAGGCCTTGGGGCAGGAGAGATCTTGGTGTGACTGAAAGCCCAGAAGAAGACTAATTTGGGGGAGGTGAGATAATAGGAATGGAGTTTTCAGTGAGCATTTCCTTGAGAGCCTTCAAGCAAAAGCGATTTTTCTATATTCATGTTTTAGAAGTAGATCTCCACCCATTGTGTAAAGCTTTGGGTATTGGATTGGTGTCGGTATGCAGGGAAAAAATAAATGGGCTTGTTATGGATTAGGAGCCTGTGGTAGTCACCTAATCTTGTGTCAAGTTAAGGATTAGGAGTGTAGGCGTGGAGTCTAGGCTGCCAATCTGGAGATAGTCAGTGAGATTTTTATGTGGGCATAGCCTTCTCCTGAGAACTCTGAGAAATCTGGTACTTCCTCCTTGGAGGTGGAAGACACCTCTCTCTCTCTCTCTCTCTCTCTCTCTCTCTCTCTCTCTCTCTCTCTCTCTCTCTCTCTCTCTCTCTCTCTCTCTCTGCTACTCCTTGGGAGACATTGCAGAAGGCAAGCCAAATGGATGCGACCAGACCTCTAAAGCCAAAGAAGCCTCAGAGAGATCGCAGCCAGCACTGAGATGCTTACAATGCCACTGGATCCACAAGACTTTCCACCCATTGGCCTGTGATTATCCTGCATTCAGCATCACTGCACATGTTTTATGGGTCTGAAAAGGAATTTATAGATTGGTATCAGACATATGGGCTAATATCAGACTTATGGATTTGATGTGCACTGGGCTGGGACGTTTGCTTAATGTACAATTACTGTTTGATATAAAACTCTCTCTCTGGATTTATAAGGTAGAATTAAACCAGAACATGTACTCTGGTACAGACAGGAGCTGGAAACACAGGGAATCCATGACAGATGATCCCTTCAGGACCAGTGGTGAGAGTGGCAATACCAGGAGGGTGGAGGGAAGGTGGGGTAGAAAGGGTGAATCGATTACAAGGATCTACATAAAATCTCTGCCCTGGGGGACGGACAACAGAAAAGTGGGGGAAGTGAGATGTTTGACGTGTAAGATATGACAAAATAATTTATATATTACCAAGGATTTATGAGGGAGGGGGAGGAGGATGGAAGTGGGGAAATGAGGAGCTGATACGAAGGGCTCAAGTAGAAAGCAAATGTTTTGAGAAGGATGAGGGCAACACATGTACAAATGTACTTGACACACAATGGGTGGATGGATGGATGGATGGATGGATGGATGGATGGATGGATGGATGGATGGATGGAATGACTGTGATAAGAGTTGTATGAGCCCCCAATAAAATTATCAAGGGTTCATAAGGAGGGGGGAGTGGGGAGGGAGGAGAAAAATGAGGAGCAGATGCCAGGGGCTTATGTGGAGAGCAAATGTTTTGACAATGATGAGGGCAATGAATGTATAAATGTGCTTTATAATGGATGGATGGATGGATTGTGATAAGAGTTGTATAAATCCCTAATATAATGATTAAATAATAGGGAAATGATTTTTAAAAACCACCAACTCTCTCTCATACACATGAGTCTCCCTCGATTTTCCTCTAGCATACCCAGACTAATACACAGTTCGCCCATGTCCTATAGGGCCGCTATGAGTTGGCATGGACTTGAGGGCAGTGGGTTTGTTAGGGCTTTGGAGTTCAGCAGGCCTTTGTTGGCGTGTTTGAGTCTATTTTTGTAGCTGTTGTTTGCAGGTCAGTGGCTCATCTTCCAGCACTCTATAGGACCATATTTTGTTGTGACCCATAAGGCTTTCATTTGTTAATATTTGGAAGTAGATCACCAGGTCTTTCTTCCTAGTCTGCCTTAGGCTAGAGCAGTGGTTCTCAATCTGTGGGTTGTGACCCCGTTTGGGGTCCAGCGACCTTTTAACACGAGTCACCCGATTCATGGCAGTAGCAACATTACAGTTATGAAGTAGCAAGGAAAATGATTTTATGGTTGGGGGTCACCACAACATGAGGAATTGTATTAAAGGAAGGTTGAGCACCACAGGGCTCGAGGTTCCACTGAAGCCTGCCCATCATTGCTGACCCTTCTGGGGTTTGTCATATCGGTGGCACAGCTTCCAATTTCACAGCAGCACTCTAGCTACCACTGCACCACGAACTGATAGACAGGTGGTGGACTGTTCTTAAAAGCCACCTGATTTACGATGCTTTGTTTTGACAGCCCTGGAAAATGGATACAGAATCTAGTTTCATAGTCAATGCAAGACACACCTTGGGGCAGTAGGGATGGCATGAAGTGAATAGATTCAAAGTATATTTTAGGGAGAGGAAGGATGACAGTTAATGCCTGGGGGGTGTGCAAGAAGAAAGGAAGCAGAGACACCATTGATATTAAGTGCCTGAGTTAAGACAAGAATTTCCAGGGAAGCTGGTGGGTCATGATGTGAGAATTTCACACTCCCCGGGGACAGGGGGAGCATTGATTAGTTCATATGTCTGCGCATCTTCTCAGACAATAGAGGCTTTGTCATCCTCAAATGAAGCATGCAGTTGGAGCTCAGAGAGGGCATGCAGTGCAAATGAAGACTGGGTTGGTTGAGATGGGTGGACCAGGGCCACTAGTCAATTCTGAGGAGCTTCAGAAAACCTGCCCAGTGTCTCTTGGAGAGTGGGCATGTCTCATGGCCACAGAGGGCCTTTTAATGTTTCACCTCCCACTGCAGCAGCGAGAGGCTCTATCAGCTCATCCTGGAAAGGAAACATACTACCTGCCATCAGGTTCATTTCTTCAGAAAGGATGGAAGAATACAAATGAAAGACTACAGTTTGAAGGGGTCTTAGGCAGACTATCAGGCTCATTAAAGCTTCATTTATTAAAACTTCATTATTCAGAGAAATTCTCCCAGTAGGATGTATGCTGGGGTGGGGGTGGGCATGAGGAGGAAGGCTTGGAGCAGGGTAGGGGAACAACCCCACACCCCCCAAAAATACCTTCCCAAGAAGCAATTCCAGTGGGCACAGATTAGATAGAAGTTTCATCCTCTGGTCACTTGATGTTTGTCCCTCTCTTTTATCTGAATGCTCTTTCCACATTGCTCAGATGAATCATCAAATTTATATTAAAATGCAAGTTAGGAAGCATCATCCCCAACCAACCTTGTTCATCAAAATGGTAGTGCTCTCTCCGGGTACCCTGAGTTCAGTTTGTCAACAAGCTGAAGCACTTGAGCTGGGGCTCTGTGAGGCCCAGGAGCATGAGTTCATTAATATCCGACCCATAATGCCTTGCTGGGTTTATGCCAACAAAGCCCTGTCACTCCTTACCTTAGGATTTACTCACTCTTTGAAACAGGCATTTATTTACACACAGTTTGACCTCATGATGGTGTTCAGCAGATGTGGATCTTACTTATTTGCATTGTTCTGTGACAGTTGCAAAATTCGTTAGTGGCTCAGGGATCAATCCTCTGTGGACTGCCCCGAAGCTAGATGAAGCAAGCGGGTTCTCCCTGATTCATCCTCCCTCCTTAGCAATGCTTGCTAGTCAGGATAACATAGTGCCCATTAAAGAAACTGCCTGTGTCACTTTAAATTTGTGACCTGGGCGGGAGGGAGGGTGATGATCACAAGTGACAGAAACTGACGCTTGACTAACTTAGGGGAAAAGGCCTAATGGTGGATAAATGTTGGGAAGACAAGAAAATGTGGCAAATGCCTGGGCAATCTCAGGGCTGTGAAGCAGGTAATGGCGAAACACTCCTCCTGAGGCCAAAGCGTGCCCTCTGTAGTACATTAAATCACATTCACACACACCCATTCATGTTCACATGGGACCTGAGGCTATGGCCTTACTTGGAGAGGAGGTCTTGGCAGATGTGCTTAGATAAGTATTTCAAGAGCTCCATCTTTCTGGGTTTAGATTTCAGATGGATACTACATGCACTGATTGGTGTGTTCTTATAAGAAGGGGAGTGGGCACACAGAGACCCCGTGTGAAGACACTGGCAGAGATTGGATCAGTGCATCTATAAGCCAAGAAATATCAAGGATTAGCAGCAGTGACCAGAAGCAGAGAGAGGCTACTTTGATTCTCCTTCAGAGCTCTCAGAAGGAATGAATCTTGCCCACACCTTAATTTTAACCCTTTGTCCTTCAGAAAAGTGAGAGAACAAATGCCTGCTGTTTAAGTCACTCGATTGGTAGCCAGTTGTTACAGCTACCCAAAAGAACCATTATGGATTGATCTGTAGCCCCCTCAAAATATGTGAGAAATTTGAACCTTGGTGGACATGATCCTGTTTGAAAAGAAGGGAGTTCTTTTGTAATATAAATGAGGCCGTATGGCCACTGGAGATCCCTTCATAGAGGGGTTTAGAAGAGGAGATGGGTCAGTCAGGGTGCGAGGTAGTACCGATGAAGAACACAGCTTTCCCCCAGATCCTGTATGCTTCCTCCCCCCAATTACCATGATCCAAATTCTACCTTGCAGGGCTGGATAGGGCAGAGGTTGTACACTGGTGCATATGGGGGCTGGAGGCACAGGGAATCCAGGGTGGATGATACCTTCAGGACCAAAGGTGTGAGGGGCGAGTGGAGGGTGAGTGGGTTGGAAAGGGGGAACTGATTACGAGGATCCACATGTGACCTCCTCCCTGGGAGATGGACAGCAGAGAAGGGGGGGAAGGGAGACTCGGGATAGAGCAAGATATGACAAAATAACAATGTATAAATTACCAAGGGTACATGAGGGAGGGGGGAGCGGGGAGGGAGTGGAAAAAAAAAGAGGACCTGATGCAAAGTGCATAAGTGGAGAGCAAATGCTTTGAGAATGATTGGGGCAGGGAATGTGCGGATGTGCTTTATATAATTGATGTATGTATATGTATGGATTGTGATAAGAGTTGTATGAGCCCCTAATAAAATGTAAAAAAAATGATTAAGGCAAAGAATGTACAGATGTGCTTTATACAATTGATATATGTATATGTATGGATTGTGATAAGAGTTGTATGAGTCCCTAATAAAATGTTTAAAAAAATGAGGCCATATGAGAATAGGCTTGAGCCTAAACCTAAACACTTCTGAGTTAAAGGCCAGGATAGACCCAGTAACACACAGTACGGGGAGAAAGATAGCGAGGAATGCCAAGGAACTTTCTGGTATCCACAAAGAAGGACCCTGACCTAGAGTCGCACCCCAAATTTGAACCTGTAAGCTCCAAAGCAGGGGGAAAAGTGTTTTAAGGCTACTGACTTGTTGGATAATTTTTGGTTAAGGAGATTAAGACAGAAACTTAAGACATCCTCCAATCCTTCCTCTGGCTTCGTTCCATTTTTCTCACATTCAAGAGTCCTCCTGGAGGATTCAGTCAGGTTGTTGTTGTTGTTGTTGTTCAGTGTCATAGTGAGGGTTTGGATTCATTGTGACCATACATACAACATAATCATACACTGCCCGGTCCTGTACCATTCTCACAGTTCTTAAGTTTGAGCCCATTGTTGCAGCCACTGTGTCAATCCCATTTGTTGAGGGCTTTCCTCTTTTTCATTGCCCCTCTACTTTCCAGAACACGATGTCCTGCTCCAGGCACTGATCTCTCCGGACAACATGTCAAAGTTAAGGTGAAGTCTCATTATCCTTGCCCTGAGGAACATTCTGGCTGTACTTCATCCAAGTTAGATGGGTTTGTTCTTTTGGCAGTCCATGGTACATTCATTACTCTTTTACATCACTACTAATCAAATATATCTATTCTTCTTTGGTCTTCCTTATTCAGTGTTCAACTTTCACATGAATATGAGACAGTTGAAAATACCATGGCCTGGGTCAACCCGCCCCAGTCCTCAAAGTAATCTCTTGCTTTTCAACACTTTAAAGAGGTCTCGTGCAGCAGATTTGACTAGTGAAATGTGTCATTTGTTCTCTTCTCTGCTGCTTCCATGAGAATTGATTGTGGATTCAAGCAAGACAAAATCCTTGACAATTTCGATCTTTCCTCCATTTATCATGATGTTATCAATAGGTCCAGTTGTGAGGGTCTGGGCTTTCTTTACATTGAGTCATAATCCAAACTGAAGGCTTTAATCAATCCTTCATCTTCATCAGCAAGTGAATCAAGTCCTTCTCATTTTCAGCAAAATTGTGTCATCTGTATAATGCAGGTTGTTAATAGGCCTTCCTCCAACCTGATGCTCCATCAGGCACTGCCCCTTAATGAGTTTAGGTCATGAAGGATAGTCCTCCATAGGCACATTGATTATTACACTACCACCCTCACATAATAAATTCAGAGAGAGAAAATTTCCCCAAAGCAATGGAAAGCTTACTAGAGAAGTGGAGGGTGCTAAAAGCCAAAGGTGACACAAACCGGAAATCAATACTAGTTTTCAATACCTGCAGTCATCTAATAGTTCACTGCACTATCTAAGGAAAGGTGAGGAGAACTGGGGCAATTCCATTAAAAAAAGACAATGCAGGGTATATAAGTCCGTCATTCCTCTGGAGAAGAAAAACACATAGTTGGGTTGTAGAGCTTTGTTTGCTAATCAACCGAATGTAGTTGTAAGGCAGGGGTGTGCGTGTACGCGTGTGTGTGTGTGCGTGCGTGTGTGTGTTGAAGGGAGAGGCTTGCCATTCTATTTCATAGCCAGGAGAAAGATGAGCCTCTTCCCATATCTTTTGCTCTGTGGCAAGTTACTGATCTACAAGGAACTTTTATTTGACAAGGACATTGCCGAGAAAAAAAACGGGAAGCTTGTGTTCATCTCTGCTGAGAGGTGGAGTCAAAGAGATGGGCTTTATGACAGACACCCTGATCGTGCAACCAAACTATGAAATGGCCTCATACATTCAACACACATTTGCTGCACCTCCCCAGTGTGCTGCCCAGATATTACCAGGCAGAGTATTTTATGGGCAGCATTTTAGAGTTAGGCAGGCAGAGGGAGTGTCTTTGTGGGTGTTGCCTTTACCAGTCCTTGGATTGTTCTGGGACAGGCATGTCTTTTTCCTCTAAAGTAACTGATCGCGTGTAAAGAAGGAGTCTCCTCAGTAAGACGGGATGAACCAAACCCAACCTATGACAATCATCACCACAGGTGCCACCCACCCTGCAGGCTACCCCCTGGAAAGCAGGCCCTGGGGAGAGAGGGAAAAGGCTTCCCTTGCAGATTGACATAGCACCTGGCCCAGCTGAGACTTCCAAGGGGCTTTTGAGCATGCAGAATGGGGCGCAGGTGGAACAGATCTGGGCAGACCCCACCCTGGTGGCTACTTGCTGCCTCACCTTTGAGGTCTTGCTGTCATCAAGGTAGCAGAATTTGATGTGCCGGTTGCCTGCAATGACAAAGTAGCTGCAGTCCTCAGAGAAGGATACTGCTTTCACCCGACTGGACACCTTGTTGGAAGCCACTACAATGTTTTTTCTGGAGAGAAAGTCAAGGGAAATCAAGGCTCTGCTTCTAGGAGCTGAGGGAAAAGAAACTTACACACTGAAGGAGGTTAGACAAGCTGTGAACTTGACCTCTCCTTCTGCCCCTTCTTCAGCATCCTAGATACACAGTTGCTCCTTTCTGCTCAGAGTTCTCTAGAGAGGGACTGAGGCCAGCAGGCGGAAGTGAAGGCCACCTGTCAGCAGTTTCTTGGCTCCCCTCCTGGCCCTGCCTGTCCTGAGGCCAGCAGCCCACTCACCTTCCAGGCCCAGATATTGATGATCATGTCATGCTGGTAGCCCACTGAGACAATGTACTTGGCGCTGGGTGAGAAGGCCACACACGCCAAGCCATACTTATGCTCCTGAAGCTCTGCCACCTAGCTGCGCTCCGACACGTCCCATACCCGCACAGCAGGCATGTGTCCACTCTGCGGTTACGAAGACCACGAAGTAAAGGCCAGAGGCAGCCAGCTCCCTCCCCATCCACGGAGGCCTGGCCCTCCCAGCCACTGGACAAGAGCCTGCACATAAATGAAGGACACCTAACCTAATGTGCCTGCACATGAATCAAGGACACCCCCGGAGGGAATGTGATCAGTGTTGGGGAACAGGGACTCTCAGGGATGGGCTCCTGGCGTGATTTGAATGGGCAAGAACCACCACTCCTGCGGTTTGCTCCCACAGCCTCACAGGGCAAGTCTATGGGAGGGCAGCCCTGTTCCACACTCTGACCAGCAGGGGGACTCCAGGGATAAGGAATGTTTTAAGGAGGTGTTTTCCAAAATGTGGTTCCCAAATTGGCAGCTTCAGCCTCACCGGGAACTCCTTGTTAGCATTGCAAACTGAAGAGAGCCACCCCAGACCTGCTGAGCCCGAGAGTCAGCAGTCTGTACTATGGGGCCACCATAGCACTTCTGACGCAGGCTACAGCCTAAGAACACTGCTCTAGGACAGACCAAACACCCAAAGTGGACACCAGTACAGAAAATCAAACTTGGCACCAGTCCTATGAGGGCCGCAGGCTGTCACTCTCTGCTAAGGCCAGGCCACCCCCTCTGCAGTGCCTGAGCTTCCTTCCTCACTCACCTCACCGGTGACCAGGTACTTGCCATCAGGAGAGAAGGCAAGGGCAGTGATGGTTTTCCTGAAAGGAATGGGGGCAGGCTCAAGAGGGGCACTGGCAACCTGGCCCAGGTCTGGCCTCTCACAGTCCCCTCTCAAAACAAGGGCAGCAAACCCGCCCTCCCTGTGCTGCTTCCTTGCAGGCCTGGGGCCCAACAGGGCCCAATGCTACAGAGAAGCAGGTGGCACCCCTCTGGCCGTCCCTGGGGAAAGGTGGCACTCCCCAAAGCCCCAGAGCCCATTTACCTGGAGCTGTTGAGGATGTGGTGCTGCTTGTGTTTCCGGGGATTGAAGAGCACAACCACACACCTGGGGAGAGGGAGAGGGGAGCACAGGCTTAGCACCCCACCTCAGTGGCCCAGCCCAGAGGACCCCATCTTGCCAGAGTGCAGCTGGCTCCTGGCAGCACTCTTCTGCCTTTCTCCCCTTCTGTAGCCCCACACGGTGCAAGGGCCTGTAGGGAGCCCTGGGTGCCCAGTGATGGGGTGGCCGGTCTTCCCAGAGCCCTTGTCCCTACCCCAGGGCAGAGGGCAGAGAGAAGGATGCACATGATTTGGGTAAGAACAGGCCTCAGCTGTGCCCTTGTTTACAGACCTCCTTGTTTCCAGGAGAGAGTGGGATCTCTCATGTCTGCACCCATGTGTGTACTTGGCAAGAGCCAGCCCTCCACATGTTGGATGAGGAAGCAAGTGGAAGGTCAGGGCCCAGGGCCAGGCCTGCAGGGAGACTAAGTGGGATGGAGAGGCAGAAAACTACCTGAGGGAGGGAACTTCATGGAGCTGCTGGCCCAAGTCAGACTCTTTAGCCCAAAGAGACTGAGCAGCGCCATTCTAACAGCCTCCAGGCTCCCTCTCCAGTCAGGCAGCAAGGCTGGGTGAGATTGCATGGAGACTGAAATTCAAGAGTGAACTCGAGAGAGGAAGGCAGGTAAGAGTCAGGGACAAGGAGCTGGGAGCCAACAGCTCGCCAGTGTCTCAGGGGCCATGGCGCTCAGCAGGTTTAGGCCCTCTGCCCAGCTGTCCCCTCTCTTCATTAGTGCTGTGCCTACTACTTGCTATTAGCTGGCCACAGCAAGCCTGGAGACTGCTCCCCCAGGTAAGGGGGTCGACTGCGTAGACGGAGGAGAGACTCAGTAGAAAGCTACTTGTCCCAACACTGCCTTTTACAACAGGAAGCAGACACAGGACCCGCATCTGGACCCCACTGCTTGCAGATGGGAGCAGGAGCTGCAGCACAGGGCTTGGTCTCTTCTGCAGACAGAGGCCTCCGGCTCGGCTCAATGAGCCAGTTCGCTATGCAAATTCCACTGTCAACTAGGGATTCTGGGATCTTGGAGGTGCACCAGGTAAGCTCACAGTTGGCTACCAGGCTGATTGACAGCCTTAGAAGCCTGAGCATCATCCTCTTCTCCTCAGAGCCCCCCCCCCTCCAATCCCTTTTCACCCTCTTTTTCTTTGTTCTCTTTTTTATCTCCTTTCTCTCTTTAAACCGATTTGAAGACCCCTGCTCTCCACATCCCTTGAATGAGGAAAACAAGATGACGTTAGAAACACGCAGACTCACACTTGCCCAGTTGCTCTGAAGGAGAGTCTAATACATGGTACTGGCTTAACTCCTCTAAAACAGAGCTGCCAGCACAGAGGATGAAAGAAACTGTGCTCAAACACTCAACCACATTCACTGTCGCTGAGTCGATTCTGACTCACAGTGACCCTACAGAACACAGCAAAACTGCCCCTGTGGGTTTCCGATACGAACTATCTAGGGGACCACAAAGTGTCATCTTTCTCCTTTGGAGTGTCTGGTGGGGCCTAACTGCTGTCCTTGCCATTAGAACCCCAACACAGAACCATGACACCCTCAGGTATCTGGGCATCCAAAATTGAGAGATAAGGATCACTAAGGAATAGAGCCAGGGTTCACAAACAGGGCTTCTGATTTCGGGTCATTTTTACACACACACACACACACACACACACACACACACACACACACACACGGTCACACTCACATCCAAATGCATACCCATACCCTTGCAGAATCTCTGGAAGGCGTCTGACTTCATGTCCTTTTTACACACACACACACACACACACCCCTTGCAGGATCACTAGAGGGCTTCTGATTTTGTTTCCTTTTACACACACACACACACACACACACACACACACATACACACACACACACTAACACTCATACCCAGGCAGAATCACTAGAGGGCTTCTGACATTGTGTCTTTTTTACACACAAACACACATACACACCGTTGCAGAATCTCTAGAAGGCTTCTGATTTACTGTCCTTTACACATACACACACACACACACACACTTGCAGAACCTCTGGAGGGCTTCTGACTTCGTGTCCTTTTTACACACTAACACACACACATTTACACACATGCACGCACCCTTGCAGAATATCTGGAGGGATTCTGATTTCCTGTCCTTTTTACACGCACACACCCACACAGACACACACACACCCTTGCAGAATGTATACAGGGCTTCTGAATTCTTGTTTTTTACACACACACACACACACACACACACACACACACACTCACAATCATACCCTTCCAGAATCTCCTTAGGGCTTCGGACTTCATGTCCTTTTTCCAAACACACACATACATGCACCCTTAGAATCTTCAGAGGGCTTCTGACTTCGTGTCCTTTTTACACACCCACTCACACTCATACCCTTGAAGAATCTCTAGAGGGCTTTTGACATATTGTCCTTTACACACACACACACACACATACACACACACACACGCACACCCTTGCAGAATCTCTGGAGGGCTTCCAAAGTCATGTCCTTTTCACATACAAACACACACATCCTTTCAGAATCTGTAGAGGGCTTCTGACTTCGTGTCCTTTTTACACACACACACACACACACACACACACATTCACACTCATACCCTTCCATAATCACTGGATGTCTTCTGACTTCGTGTTCTTTTTCCACACACACACACACGCAAACACACACACACACTCACACCCTTGCAGAATCTCTGGAGAGGGTTTGAACGACACTGTTGGTCATGGTATGTCGTGTGACTAGAAGTGTATATGAGCAGAGAATCCCTCAGAGAACAATTACTGAAGTCTATAGAGCAGGGGTCAGGGATACACTGCGGGTCTCTCGGTCCATGCATGTGGCTCTGAAGTAAAATGGAAACCTATTCAAGGACAGTTATTATTCAGATAATGGTGACTGAAGTTGCAAAACTATATTTTTTTATCTCAAAGAATGTTTCAATTGTTGTGAGAGACAAAGTGGGCTCTTCTATCTCAAAAGTTTGCCTCCCCGGATGTAGATCAAGATGGTGGCTATGTCTAGAAACAGTCACTTCACATTTTGATATTTTTGCTTAATAAAGTGTCTGTGGTTTTAGAGCAATGCTTTCTGACTTACCCTCACATACTTTTACAGAATAAGTGATGAAGCAGCTGCTTGGACTGGGTGGGCACAGGGAAGCTGGGAAGGGTGAGGACCAGGAACAATCACTAGATAATAAATTATTCAATACATCTGCATCGGGACTGTGGCTCCAGAGCTACAACTCCGGTGCTGTGCAGCACATTTCTTCCAATTTGAAACAAAATTGGAGTCAATTATTATCTTCCTCATCAGTCATCATTTCCTATGGTTCTGGGGATTGGCAGTACTAAGCTAGCAGATTCTTCTGTACGGTTGCCGTCTGGCAATGGCTTATGATGGAGACATCTCACACAGCTTCCCCACTGGTGTACTTGACAATGGCCACTGGTGTTTGCTGGGACTTTAAGAGGGACTAGTGTCAGCATCTGCATGTGGCCTCTTCATCACACTTCCTCACAGCAAGGGGACTGGACTCCGAGGGTTTGTACAGAGAAAGAGCCAGGTGGGAGCTGTATTACCTCAGAAGTCACACCGCACCTCACCTGCCAAACTTGACTCCTGGAGAGCCATAAGGCCGGCGTGGGTTCAAAGGAGGAAACATAGACTCCAACTTGGGATGCAGAATGACAAGATTCTGGAAGAGCTTGTAGGGAAGAAACAATCCCTGAAGGCATTTTGTGAGCTACAGTCTTCCCAAGGACATAAACCTTAACTGGGCAACTCAGTGGTAGCCTTGCCAACTCTGGCTGGTGAGTTCCAGTGACTTTCTTTTGAAGGGAGGGAAGGCAAATTTGGAAGGGAAGCCTCAGAAGCCCCCAAGTGGCCTGGAACCTCACCTTGGCAGACACCCACTGAGAGATCCTTCCTCCTTCAGGGAGTTAAGCTGGGCGAGAGGATGGTAGCTGGAAGGACAAAAGGAATTGACTAATACTCTGGAATTACATCACTCGCTCTCTTTGTAAGTTTTTCACTCTTGTTCTTGTCCTGTGTTGAATCTATCTTTTCCTTACTCTCCCCTAGGACCTTCCCCTTAGATATGGGGCTGCGGGGACGGGTTGATTGATCTGTGCGGAAATCAGGGAGGTAGGTAGTAATAGAGGGAACCCGTTAATACTCCCAGAGTTCCCATAGCAACCTGGACCAATTGGTGGGAGGAATGGAAAGATAAAGGCTGCATTGGGGGTTTTGGTGCTTGGTGGAGGTGAAGGCTGACGTGTTTAGAGTGGGGAGAGGAAAACAGCCTGTTGGGGAAATGTTATTGGAGATGGCTTTGAGACTAGCCTCTACTGGTCTCTTGCTTCTCACTATCCTCTTGGTAGCAGCACGTGTGTTCCCCTCCCCACCATCCCCTCATCCCAACTTGGAGCCCTTCTGGCTATTATTTCCTTATGGAAAAGCTGTCAGCTCATCATCCTGCTTTCTTCCATTCATGCTTCTTTAGCTCCGTGTTGACTTCTAACAGGAGAGAATCAGAAAAGTTAAGTCCCCACCCCACAGGGCATTTGCTGAAGGAGACAGCAATCTGTGTACGGAATATCTCCTAGCTCACTCTCTCACTTCTCCCTAATAGATTTTTCCTGCCACTGCTCCTGGCTGGAGGGGATGGAGTGTTCAAGTGATGCCACAGAAGTCACAGCAAAAGAACCAAGGCACTCGGAGGACCATTCATGAGCTGGAATATGATAGAAGCTCTTGAATGGGAAGCCACCATTCTGGCAGTAAACATGCTCCTATGGACCCTCCCAGTTCTAAGGCTTTAGTGCAGTCCCACCTGAATGAGTTCTCCCTGGTTGAGTTCCTCCTGAAAGCGAAAGAGGGTTTATCCTTCTTTATCTTTGAAGCTACGCCTTCTATACCTACTGGATCCAGTTATTGAGGATCTTCGCTTCCTGATTCCTGAACTCAACTTTGCTGATGGAGAGCTGCATGGCCAAGGACCCAGACACAGCTCTGGATTCTCTGTTCGCTCTCTTTAGCCACCATTGGTTTCCTTTTGTCTAATTGTGCAACAGAAATCTCGGGGGATGCTTTATTCTAAAGTTCTTCTACTTCCCTAAAGGCGGGTATAGAGAAAGGCAAATTTAACTCAAGTCTCTCCAGCACACACTAGAACCCCAAGGGGGCTTCATAGGTCTCATCCAAAAGTGGAGATCTGCTGCCTCACGCCTAGACTGGGTACCCATCATGGGTAGGGGTCAAGTGCTGTTTCTATCTGGACCTTCAGTGTCTTCTCATTGCCTGGCTCATAGAGGAAATGAAAAATGCTTGTTTCTTCTTAACAAGTCAGAGATTTACTATTGTTGTTAGGGTCGGTCCTGTTGGTTCCCACTCATAACAACCCTATGTCAAACAGAGCACAACGCCACCCGGTACCATCATCACAATTGTTCTTATGTTTGAGCCCATTACTGCAGCCCCCATGTCCATCCTTCTCATGAGAGCCTTCCTCTTTTCCATTGCCCTTCCACTTTACCAAACATGAAGTCCTATTCCTGGGCCTGGTCTCTCCTGACAACATGTTGAACGTACACATCCAAAGGGTGACAAAATCTGGCCATCCTTACTTCTAAGGAGCATTTGGCCTGTGCTTCTTCCAAGACAAGTTTATTGGTGCTTCTGGTAGTCCATAGTACTTTCTATGGTTCTTTTTTCCTAGCACCATAATTCAAATGCATCGATTCTTCTTTGGCCTGCCTTATTTAATCTCCAAATTTTACATGCATAGGAAGTGTTTGAACATACTATGGCTTGTGTCAGATGCACCTTAGTTCTCAAAATAACATCCCTGCTTTTCAATACTCTAAAGAGGTCTTTTGAATATTTAGCCAATACAATGCAATGCATTTTTTAAGCTCTTGACTGCTGCTTGCATGAGCATTGATCATGGATCCAAGGAAGAGGAAATCCTTGACCACCTCACAATTCTACATCTAAGCATATACCTCAAAGAATAACAAACAGAGACTCATAGAGATAGTGGTATACAAGTTCACTGCAGCACTACCCACAATAGCTGAAAGGTGACTATTACCAAAGTGCCCGGGGCCCGAAGAATGGATAAACCAAACAATATCTAAGTCATACAATGGAATATTATTCAGCCTTTACAAAGGAATGATGTTTTGGAACATGCTACACCATGCAGGGACCTTGAACACCTTCTGCTGAGTGAAACATGTCAGACCATAATGAGATTGATATAAAATATGCAGATTCCATATGGAAATCAATAGACAGCAAGCAGAGTCACGGTTGATAAGGATTGGGTGACGAAAGCAATGGGGAGTGACTGGTTAATGAGCATTGACTGTGTCTCCATTCAGAGTGATCCAAATGTTGGCCTGATCCTATATTCGATTTGCATGGAGCCCCTGCCCTCTCCTGAGGGGTAGCCTCAGCAAAGGCACTGACAGGCTCAGAATCTTGGTTTCCTGACCTGTGAGTGTACTGGAAAGATTAGATGGAGTAATAAAGAATGACACTGATCACAACCAATAATTATAAAGCACTTACTATGGGCCAGACATTGTTCCCCAGCCGAGCTTCTAGCAGGCACACAAATACAATGCCCTTGGGGCCTAACAGAAACTCAGATTCCACTTCAGCAGATCTGAAGCAAGCTGTGAGAAATAGAGTTTCTAATGGGGACAACAGTGAGGACCAGGATTCTCAGAAGGATTGAGGCATTTGAATGGCAGTGATGGCAAAGACCATTTGTGGAGTATACTGTGTGTGGCCAGGAGAACGAGCAAATCAGTCCTGGAGGAAATTGAGCCAGGACACTCTTCACAGAATGTTCCTAGAAGAGAGAATGGCAAAATTTTGTCATGCTGATTTTGGTCATGTCGTTAGGAAAGACCAGTTGCGAGAAGAGGACATCATGTGGATCTGGGGAAACTCTTCATGACATGGACTGGCACCATAACCGCAACAATGACCTCAAACCAGCCGATGGGCAGGAAGATGGCATAGGATCTGGCAGTGATTTGTCCTATCAGACCTATGGTCAAAAGGAGTCAAATTTGACTTACTGGAGACTAACAACAACAACAAGGTCTTTCTATGTATTGATGTACTCAATCTCAACCTCGAACACACAACCTAAGCACTATTTTTCACTTCCCTTCTACACACAGCAGCGCAAAGGGGGTTCAATGATTTGTCCCAGGTCATGGAGCTCGAAGGACATAGAGCCAGGACTGGACAATGGAGCGATCTGACAACAGAGACATTAAACATAAGCAGGGCTTTGTCTCCCACAAAGATCATAGGCATAACCATAATGGACTTGGCACAAGTCCTGCCGCATGGCAACCTTTCAGCAGATAGGTGCTATCTTAGTGCCATCCAGTTGACAGCAAGTCAGCGACTGTATAGGACAGGGTAGAACTGTCTGGGTTTTTGACACGAAATATTTACAGCAGTAGAACTCCTCATCTTTCTCCCACAAAAGTCCCTATGATTGTTAGTAATTTGGTCAGAAGTCACTTTAATGGTGACCAAATCCTTCCTTTTTTGGGATTGAACATTATACCCCATTGCTTCTAATAGCTCCTCGCCCCAAACCAAAACAGGCATGAGAGAGTTGATTCTGACTCATGGTGCCCCCATGTGTGCATTGCATAGGACTTTCAAGACTATAGGCTTTAAGCAGGTTGCCAGGCCTTTCCTCCATGTTGTCCCTGGGTGGGTTCCAACGGCAAATGATTTGTTAAATAGTTGTGTGTGGAACTGTTTGCCCCCCTTCAGGAACTCCAATATCCTTGCAGCTCTCTATTCACAAAGAACTCTCCTTCCAAACAAGAGCTCAGAGTGCTTGTTTTCTCTCTCTTATTTTCTTTACATCAAGTTGTTTGGGACTCCCCAGGAGCTGGGTCCCAGGGACATATTTATATGTAATTATGACCCTGTCATCTACAACATGATCAGGATAAATGGAGAAAAGACTGAAGTGATCAGGACTATCTTCTTTCTGGAGTCCACAATAAATGATCATGTGAGCCCCGGTCAAGACCTCAAGGGATGTATTATATTGGGTAAATCTGCTGTTTGAGATCTCTTTCTTTTTTCTCTTTTTGCAGCTGGGAAAGAGAAAGGGGGAGATGGGCTGTTCTCCCAAGTTGGGGTCCCTGCCAGGGCACCCCCCACTCAAACGTGGCCAACTCCACTCGGGAATAGAGTTGCCTGCCACTTCTGTAGAACTGCCCTGTGGAAGGACCAATGTCCTAAAGGTTCAGAATGGAGAAGACAAGTTTCAAGAGCTACAGCCTAGCCCCTTACAGCCAGAGTGTGACTCAACAAGGGCCCCCACAGGCACTTTCTAGGGATCTTAAGTAGTTGGGGCTTAAGGAGAGTGGCATGGGGCCCTAGCAAGCTAGGAGCCCATCCCAGGCTGGGGTTACATATCCCAAGCACTTGATGGGGAGGCCTCAGGTAAGCAGTGGGCCCAATGGAGTTCTGGGTATGTGGGCCTGGGGGAGGGGAGCCACCTTTGGGGCTGGACCAACCCAGGGCATCCCAAGTGGGATGGGGTGCAGGGGCCTGGGCAGGGTCCCTCTTCCTCTCCATCCTCCATGGCCAGTCAGGCTAACACAAGATCTTGGGCAGGCAGGGGGCCTGGGGCAGTGCCCAGATGAGCCAGGGGCTAGCTGGGCAGGTGGTGTTTCCTGGGTAGGCAGAGGGCATCGGGCAGGGTCTTTGTGGCAGGACCAGTCCCAGGTGGGCAGGGACTTGGAACAGGGATCCCATGCATGTGCCCGGCCTGGACTGGACCCAGGGTTGGCAAAGGCCCTGCTGCAGGTTCCTGGGTGGGCAGCGGGCCCAGGGCAGAGTCTTGGTGGTGAGCAGGCCCAGGGAGGGGTCAGGGGTCTGGAGTGTGGTCCTGGGTGTGTCAGCTGGGCAGGGCGGGGATCCTGGTGGCTGGCCAAATGCCTGGTGGGTTCCAGACCCACATCAGGGGTCATGGTGGCAAGGCCCTTCCTGGTGGGCAGGGGTCTGGGAAGGGGCGGGAAGGCTGCACAGGACACACCTGGTCTTCGAAGTCCTAGGCCTTGCGCATTAGGTCATTATGGCCCATGGAGGCAGTGCGGCTCTGAGGCTGGCTCACAGCCTTCAGAGCTTGGCTCGCTCATCTCCTGAGCCCTTGACCTCTATAGGAAGTGCTGGCTGACCTCCTGTCATGTTCTCAATAGGCTCCAGCTGCTGCCAAGTAGGCCAAGCCTTAAAGGGGCCATGGGCTTCCACCTGTGCGCCCCTCCTCCTCACCCTTAAAGGGGCCGCGTGCTGCCGCCAGAGACCTCTTTCAAAAGTGTTCTTCAAAGGGTTTAAGAGCAAGAATGTTACATTAAGGTGCACCTGACTAAAGCCATCTTAGTCATATTTTCGATGGCCTTCTATGCACGTGAAAGTTGGACATTGAAAAGGAAGATCAGAGAAGAATCAATGCATTTGAATTGGGAGGCTGGTGAAGAATATTGAAAGTACTCTGAACTGCCAAAGAACAAACAAATGTGGGTTAGAAGTACAGCCAGAATACTCCTTAGAAGCCAGGATGGTGAGGCCTCCCCTCACGTACCGTGGGCATACTGTTAGGGAGAGACCAGTCCCTGGGGGAGGAAGGACGTCCTGCTTGGTGAAGCAGAGAGGCAGTGAAAATGAAGAAGAACTTCGGCCAATGGATTGACACAGTGGCTGCAACAAGGGGCTCAAACATAACAACAATTGAGAGGATGGGGCAGGACTGGGTTGTGTTTCGTTCTATTATCCATAGGGTGGCTAGGGGTTGGAACTGACTCAATGGCATCTAACAGCAGAAACAATGTCTACACCCGCTACTAACAGGACAGGAAGTTTCCCAACCCCTCTCATCTCTCAACCCCAGGAACAGAGATGCCACCTTCCTTCTAGCTGTATTCCCAGTATCTAGAACAGAGCTCAGCAATGAAGTAACTAACAAACATGAAGTAGCTGTTACTTAGCTCCATGCCTCAGAGGTCTCAGTTCCCAAGTCCCGAAACAATGACATCAGTGTTGTTGTTTGTTGCCATCAAGTCGACTTCCAGTTACACCTGCATCACACCTGCCTACCTAGAATCCCACCTTATGAAAATAAGCCAGAACAATGATTCTTGCCCACGGTGTCTGCAGATTATGACTCACCACACTGAAGGGATGTCATGTAAATGTTGAACTGCTAGCTCAAAGGTTGACAGTTCAAACCACCAGCTGCTTCAAGGAAAACGATGAGGCTGTCTGTTCCAGTAATGTTGGACAACGTTGGAAAACTTACATAGGGCCTCCATGAGTTGGAATTGACTGGACAGTAATGGGTTTGCTGTACCTGGAATGATGATGCGACCAGAGAAAGAATGAGAGGGAAGTCTAAAAAAGAAGCACCGACCTGCCCTCCATCGGGCTGTTTTGTGATTTTTTTGCAGCAGATGGTTCGAAGGGAACAGGGAATGAAGAGGCGGAGTGCATGGCACAGTTGAGGGCTATTTGCCATTCTGACCAAGTGCCTCTGTGAGAAAAGGGGGAGGGGAGGCTTGACCTGGATCTTGATCAAAGCCCAAGAAAATATATGAATTTCCAGAATGAGAGAGGTTTCCCAAGTCAGGGTAGTAACAGGAGCTGACAGCTCTCACCTCTGACCCTGTGGGCCCTGTTCAAAGAATCTCCTGGACTGGGTGGGAGGTGGGTGGTTAGTCAGAGAGACAAAGAGAAAGTCGAACTAGGAACTCTGGCTCTTTCCCAGCCTGAGCCTGAGCCCCTGAGCCTCCTCAACTCCACTCTCCCCCTTCCCCGGCCCCCCACAGAGACACCTTCCAGAGGTCTTCCTGTACCCATATGTAGGTTTTGGCTCTTCCTGCTTTTGGCTCTGCTCAGTGGCAGGGCATTTGAAGGGTGGTTGTGGGATTTGTACAGTTGACATTAGGGTAAATGCGTGATCATTTCTTAAATTGATCCTACTGCAGCTTTAGGCTGTGTTTCCAAACTCCCTGTCCTCACAGAGGCTCTGCAGAGGGGACAGTGGCTCTGATTCCAACTGGAAGTTCCTGGTTGAGCACATGGATTTCCCATCCCAGTCTAGCCATGGCACCAGGGATCAGGGTGCTAGGAGAGGGGCAAATGGGTCCCCAAAGGAGATGTGTGGTGACCACAAAAGTGACACACTGGTGGTCACCTACTAATTGTACATGGTGGTGCTTGCCCCTCTCAAGGTGGAAACATACAATTTCGCCTATGCCTCTTCTCTAAAGGCAAGTGGACCTGCTTGTGACAGGAGGTTTTGGAAAGTTCTTTCATGGGCCACAAAGAAGTGTGGCTGATCCAGTGTCTCAAGCTGATTTCGAGTAGTGTCCAGAGAGTTCGTGGTGAAAGGGGGTAGGGAACTGTGGGGGGCTGGCCAGGGAGTGAACACGGAGTAATTTGAGCCAGACAGAGTAATGAATGGGAGGCAGAATGGATATGGAAGTAATCTGGGGGACGAGTTTGGATCTGCCTCTGTGGGTTTCTGACATTATAAATTTGTCCATTGTCAGACGGCCTCATCTTTCTCCCTCTCAGAGCAGCTAGTGGGTTTGAACTGCTGGCTTTGAGATTAGTAGCGGGATGCTTAACCCACAGCATCACCAAAACTGCTTAGCAAGAAGGATATTACCACAACCACAGCCACCACCCCTTTTCCCTAATTTTCTGAGAGATAGAGAGGAAAGAGTGCTGTCCAGCGTTCGACTCCCTTTAAAGAAAATGGGAGGGCCAGGGTGATAACAGCAGGTGGCTGGAACATCCCAGCCTGGCATCCAGGGCCACCCGGAAAGATCCTCCCTTGTGGGCTCTGTGAAGTAGGCACACTCAAAGACCACAGGACCTCGGTCTCAGCTTTCGGCCTCGGGGCTTGGGTTTCTTAGTTCCTGCTGCTTGGGGAGGGGCTGCTCGATGGAGAGCCTCGTCACTTAGCATCATGGCTGCTCAGACGTGATACCCCTGAGTCGTGTAATTTACATTTCATGCACCATTGAAGCAACTAATGGTGTCATTCTCCAAGGGGGGAACAAGTTGTCATAATGTTAATTACATTGCAGGCATGCTCCCTCTCCTTTGTCCCCAAGTGCTCCATGGGAAGTTCCCAGGTAGCAGTCGAGTGGGTGTCCAAGAGAGTGGCTTTGGCTCTCTCCAAGGTGTCAGGGCTGAGGAGTGGTTACAAGGCCAAGAATTCTTTCTCTGACTTCGTTGTGGGTGTGTTGGCGCAGTGCGAGTAGAGGTGGCAGCTAAAACAGCCCAGTGATCTCCCCATCCTTTTCTCCCCTGCGTGTGTGCAATCGGGCAGGGCTGGAGGGTGCCTGTTCAATGCGCAAGCTAATTTTGCTTGATAGGGGACAGTGGAGATGATGTGTAGGGAAAAGGAGGCAAAATCCAACCACTCTTAGTCCAGATATCAGCAGACGGTAGAGCTAAGCCTGTAGTCTCTGAGGCTGGTCTGCTGGGATTTAAATTCCAGCTCCCCCTTGGATAACCTGGTTACCCCTGGGCCAGATGGCTTCACCTCTCTGTGCATTCGTGTTCTCACCTATAGACGGAAGCTGATGCACTACCAATGGGTCAGTCGATTCCAACTCATAGTGAGCCTGGAGGACAGAGTGGAACCATTGTATAGGTGTTCCCATAGGCTGTGACTGATACTGGAGCAAATTGACGCATCATTCTCATGGGAAGCTGCTGAGGGTTTCGCTGAGCTAGTGGTAAATAGTCAAGGGCTTCTCTACTGCCCCGCCAGCGCTCCTCTTAAAGGGGTTGCAAAAGTCACCAAAACCCCACTTCTCAAGAGTTCATTCAGACTCATAGCAACTCAGCAGGATAAAGTAATAACTGTCCCTGCAGACGTCCGACCCTGAAAATCTTTATGAGCTCAGACAGCCCCATCTTGATTCCGAAGAACAGCTGGTGGGTTTGAACCACCGACCTTCTGGTTAGCAGTTCTAATGCTTCACCCACACCACCACCCGTGGGATGAAATGAGTGAATGTACATGCAATGCTTAGAACACTAGTACATAACATGCACTTAGTAATTGTGAGCTATTGTGGTAGGAGGGGAGTCCAAATACCAAACCAAACTCACTGCCATCGAATCCACTCTGACTCCCCATGACCTGAGTTCTACCCTATAGGACAGGGTCCAACTGCTCCTGTGGGTATTTGAGATTGTAACTTTATAGGATTGGAAAGTTTCATGTTTTTCGCTGAGAGTGGCTGGTGGTTTTGAACTATTGGCTTTGGGATTAGCAGCCCAATATGTAATCACCCACGCCATTATTAAATGTGAGCTACGAGTTTCTGACATTTTCTGTGAGGTGGTAGAAGTATATGTCATTCCTATATTTAAAGAAGGTAAATCTACTGAAACAGAACAATTGCCATGGCTTTCCAAAGAGAGGAGAGATGTCAGTTTTAAGGATATATAGAGCTGTGAGTCATCCCTGGAGAGTACAAATGGTTAAAACATTTGGCCATTTTAACAGAAACTGAGGAGGTTCAAGCGCACCCAGAATACCTTGGAAGAAAAGCCTGGCCATCTGTTTCTGAAAGGTTATGCCCATTGAAAGTCCTATGACTCACCATGAATCGCAATCAACTCAGTGTCAAATGGTCATTTTAAATTTCAAGATGGTTCCTGGGCTGAAAGAAAACATTCTAAGTTGTCTATTGAAGAGGAGGTTTGTGAGAGCACCTGGCCCATTCAAACACAACTGATGAGGAACCTCGGTGGGGCCACTGTACACAGACCAGGCCATGCTTTCTCCACATCTGGTTCTGTTGGATGCTGTCAAGTTGGTTTCAACTCGTGGCGACTCTTCATACAACCGAAAGAAACACTGCCTGCTCCTGTGCCAGCCTCACAATTGTTATGTTTTAGTGTGTTGTTGTAGAAACTGTGTCCATCCATCTTGGTGAGGGTCCTCCCCTTTTGGGTGCCCCTTTACCAAGCATGATGGCCTTTTCCATGATGTTGTCCTCATAGCTCCTGATGCCCAAGGATGTGAGATAAAGTCTAGCCATCCATGCCTCTAAGGAGCAATCTGGATACACTTCTTTCAAGACAGATCTTGCTCCTCAACTGAAATTCTTGCAGAGAGAGTGAAAACACACCTGATTTTCCTAGAGTCTCGTTTCCCAAAGTGGGCAACACCACCCACCTACTGGGCACAGAAAAATCCAGAGATCTACAAAGCAGATATCTACATTTTATCCTGGATGGTGGGCTATAGTACAAAATTCTTACATTGCTGGGGCATCCTGAGTAATTTCTTTTTCTGAAAAGAGGGCAGTAGGCAGAATAAGTTTGGGAACCTTTGGTCTGGAGCAGGAGCTGGAAACCTGATTTTCTGCCAAGGACCATGTGGTGATTTATAACATCATTCATGGGGCCATACAGGTCAAATATTTAATGAACTCACCCCTAAGGTGATGGCTACAAATGCTTCTCGTTGTTGAGATGTGTGATGCTGGCAGCTATTGATTATTTGGGGGGCCCTATACAGCCCTCGGGCCATACGTTGGTCTAAGGTAGTGGATCTCAACCAGTGGGTCACGACACCTTTGGGGGTCCAATGACACTCTCACAGGGGTTGCCTGGTTCATCGCAGTAGCACAATTACAGTGATGAATTAGCAATGAAATAATTTTTATGATCGGGGTAAACACAACCTGAGGAACTCTATGAAAGAATCATGGCATTCAGAAGGTTGAGAAACACTTGTCTAGGGAAAGGTTGGGATCTCCATGTAGACTACACATGAACTTCATAGGCAGTCAGGCAGCGTATCACTTGGGTTTCATTGGAGAGGAAAGAACTATTGATCATGTCTCAAGGACAAACAAATCTGGAAGGAAATGTTATTGTGGATGAAAACAAAACATAAAACAAACTCTTGAAAGATTTCTGTATTCTAGAGATGAATTGCAATCAAGAAAATTAAATGATATCTCTGAGGGTTCCAGCAGAAAAAAAAAAAAACCATGCCGAAGGTTTAATTAAAGAGAGTTTAATGAAGACTATTCACAATGGTGGGGATGGGCTTAAGAAAGCCAACAAAAGATAAGGAGGCCCCGAGGGTCTAACAAGAGCATAAAGCTGTTGCCACCTGTCCTATGGAATTTTCTCTTCAGCTCTTTGACTTTGTCATTTCTTCTCATTGTCATAGCTACTCTATGATATAGAACAATTCTGACTCATAGGAATTTGATACTACTGTCCTCTCCCAATTTCCTTTATTTTCCAACTTCATGTGTGTTAAAATATGCAGTATTGCATCAGATTTCCTATGCTCTAAACCAGTGGTTCTCAACCTTCCTAATTCCTTGGCACTATAATGAAGTTCCTGATGTTGTGGTGAACATCCATTCATAAAATTATTTTCGTTGCTACTTCATAACTGTAATTTTGCTACTATGAAGAAGAGACCGACCCCTGTGAATGGGTAGCTCAACCCCCAAAGAGGTCCCGATCCACAGGTTGAGAACCGCTGCTCTAAACTAAGAGGTGTTTCTTTAAGATGTAGTTCAGTATATTGTTAGACGCCCAAGTCCTGTTATTGTTGTTGTTAAGTGCCGTCGAGTGGATTTTGGCTCACAGCAACTCTATGTACAATGTACCGATACGCTGCCCCATTAGTGCATTCCTCACAGTGGTCCTTGCTTGCGCTCATTTTTGCAGCCACTGAGCTATTCCAAATTGTAGGGGCTGCCTCTCCTTTGCTGCCCTTCTACTCTACCAATATCTCTGTCTTCCTCTAGGACAGTGCTTCTCAACCTTCCTAAATCCACGACACTTTCATACAGTTTCCTTTGTAGTGGTAGACCCCAATCATAAAATTATATTCTTTGCTACTTCGTAACTCTTGTTTTGTTATAAGTTATGAATAGTGCAACCTTGTAAAGGGTTCGTCTAAGCCCCAAAGGGGTCACGACCCACATGGTGAGAACCGCTACTCTAAATTGAGAGGAGTCTCTCTTAAGGTCTATTTCACCATACTGTTAGAAGCTCAAGTCCATTTGTTGTTGTTGTTAGGTGCCGTCGAGTGGGTATGTCTCATAGCAACTCTACGCACAATATAATGAAACGCCGCCCTGTCCTGTGACATCCTCACAGTGGTTCTCTGCTTGCGCTCATTGTTGCAGCCACTGTGCTAATGCATCTTGTTGGGGACCGCCTCTCTTTTCCTGCCCTTTCATACCAAGATTTTGGACTTCCTTTAGAGCAGTGGTTCTCAACTTTCCTAATGCCAAGATATTTTCATACCGATTCTCATTTAGTGGTGACACCCCCAACCATAAAATGATTTAATTGCAGCTTCATAACTGTAATTTTGTTACTGTTATGAGTCACGACACCCCTGTGAAATTTTCATTCCATATCCACAAAGGGGTCGCGACACACAGCTGAAGATCCCCTGCTCTAAACTAAGAGGATATTCTCTTAAGATAGAATTCAGCATACTGGTAGATGCACAAGTTCTGTTGTTATTGGTGTTAGGTACCATCGAGTGGGTTTTGGCTCATAGTAACTCTATGCACAATAGAATGAAACGCTTTCCCATCCTATGCCATCCTCACAGTGCTTCTTTTGCTTGTGCGCATTGTTGCAGCCACTGTGCTAATCCAACTTTTGGGTAGCTGCCTCTTTTTTGTGGCCTTTCTACTGTACCAAGACTTGTGTCTTCCTCTAGGGCAGTGGTTGTAAAATTTCCTAATGCCATGACCCTTTCATACAGTTCCTTATGTAGTGGTGACCCCCATCATAACATTATTGTTACTTCATAACTGTAATTTTCCTACAGTTATGAATCATTTCACATCTGTGAAAGGGTCATTCGATCGCCAAAAGTGGTCGCAAACCACAGGTTAAAAACCGCTGGTCTAAACTAAGAGGAGTTTCTCTTAATATCTACTTCACCCTATTGTCAGGAGCACAAATCCTATAGTTATTGTTAGATTCTGTTGTGTAGCTTTCGACGCCTAGCAACTCTAAGTACAATATGATGGAAAGGTGTCCTGTCCTGCGCCATCCTCCCAGTGGTTCTTTTGCTTGCGTGGATTGTTGCAGCCACTGTTGTATTCCATCGTGCTGTGGGCTGCCTCTTTTTGCTGCCCTTCTACTGTACCCAGATCTATGTCTCCCTCTAGGGCAGTGGTTCTCAACCTTCCTAATGTCATGACTCTTTCACACCATTCCTCATGTACTAGTGACCCCCCCAATCATAAAATTATTTTCCTTGTTACTCCATAACTATAAATTTGCTATTGTTATGAATCAGGTCACCCATGTGAAATGCTCATTGTTCCCTCCTAAGACGTTGTGACCCACAGTTAGAGAACTGTTACTCTACACTAAGAGTTTCTTTTAAAGTCTTCTTCAGCATATTGTTAGAGGCACAAATCCTGTTGTTTGGTGCCTTCGAATGGGTTTAGGCTCATACCAACTCTATGCACCATGTAATGAAATGCTTTCCCGTCCTGTGCCTTCCATACAGTGGTTCTTTTGCTCACACTCATTTTTGCAGCCACTGTGCTAATCCATCTTGTTGGGCACTGCCTCTCTTTTCCTGCCCTTCTGTACCAAGATATGTGTCTTCCTCTAGAGCAGTGGTTCTCAACTTTCCAAATGCCACAACCACTTCACACCATTCCTCG
The DNA here is from genome assembly GCF_050624435.1 of Tenrec ecaudatus. NCBI lineage: Eukaryota > Metazoa > Chordata > Mammalia > Afrosoricida > Tenrecidae > Tenrec > Tenrec ecaudatus. The sequence goes on from NW_027459361.1 coordinate 56,052, forward strand.
TGTAGTGGTGACATCCAACCATAAAATATTTGCATTGCTACATCATAATTGTAATTTTGCTTCTGTTATGGATCAGGCCACCCATGTGAAAGGTTTGTTAGTCTCCTCAAAGGTGTCTCGACACACAGTGTGAGAACCAATGGTCTAAACGAATAGGAGTTTCTCTTAAGGTCTACTTCAGAATATTCTTAGAAGCCCAAGTTCTTTTTATTAGTGTTTGGTGCCTTTGAGTGTGTGTTGGCTCATACCAACTGTATGCACAATATAATGAAACTCGGCCCCATCTCGTGCCATCCTCACTGTGGTCCTTTGCTTGCGCTCACTGCTGCATCAATTCCATTTGTAGGGGCTGCCTGACTTTTGCAGCCCTTCTGCTGTACCAACATTTGTGTCTTCCTCTAGGACAATGTTTCTCATACATCCTAATTCTGCGGCCCTTTCGTAAGTTCCCAATGTAGTGGTGGACCCCAATCATAAAATTATATTCATTGATATTTCATAACTGTACTTTTGCCACTGTTATGAATCAGGCCATCACTGTGAAGGGGTGTTTCGAAACACCCCCCACCTGAAAGTGTTCACGACCCAATGTTGAGAACCCTGCTGTAAACTAAGAAGAGTTGCTCTTAAGAGTTACTTCAGCATATTGTTAAACACACAAGCCCTGCTGTTATTGTTGTTAAGTTCTGCGGAGGGGGGGTTGGCTCATCGCATCTCTATGCACAATATCATGAAATGCTTCCCAGACCTGTGCCATCCTGTCAGTGGTTGTTTGCTAGTGCTCACTGTTGGAGCCATATTTGGGGGGGGGGGGGCTGGCTATTTTTTGTTGCCCTTCTACCCTACCAAGATTTGTGTCTTCCTTTAGGGCAGTGGTTCTCAACCTTCCTAATGCCACATTTTCATACCGTTCCTCATATAGTGCTGACTGCCAAATCATAAAATTATTTTCATTGCAACTTTGTAACTCTAATTTTTCTACTGTTATGACTGGGCGACCACTATGAAAGGTTCATTCATCCCCCAACAGGGCTCGTGACCCAAAAGTTGAGAACCGCTGCACTAAACTAATAGGAGTTTCTCTTAAGGTCTACTTCAGCACATTATAAGAAACACAAGTCCTGTTGTTTTGTTGTCAGGTGCAGTCGAGTGGGTTTTGACTCATAGCAACTCTATGCTCCATATAATGTAACGCTGCCCCATCTTGTGCCATCCTCACAGTGTTCCCTTAGCTTGAGCTCATTGCTGCAGCCACTATGCTATTCCATCTATTTGGGGGCTGACTCTATATTGCGGCCCTTCAACTGTATCAAGACTTGTGTCTTCCTGTAGGACTGTGGTTTTCAGCAATCCTAATGCCACGACCCTTTCATACAGTGCCTCGTGTAGTAATGACCCCCCAACCAAAAAAATTGTACTGTTGCTACTTCATAACTGTAATTTTGCTACTGTTACGTATCTGGCCACGCCTATGGGAGGGTCATTCGAACACCCCCAAAGGATTTACCACTCAACTCACAAGTTGAGAACGGCTGCTCTAAACTAAGAGCAGTTTCTCTCAAGGTTTAGTTGAGCATACTGTTAGATGTATGATTCCTCCTGTTATTGTTGTTTGGGCCGTGGAGAGGGTTTGGGCTGATAGCAACCCTGTGCACAATATAATAAAGGCCTGCCCAGTCTTGCATCATCCTCACGGTGGTTCTTTGCTTGCGCTCATTGTTGCAGCCACCGTGCAAATCAGTCTTGTAGGGACTTCCTCTCTTCTGCTGCCCTTCTACTGTACTTGCGTCTTCCTCTAGGGCAGTGTTTCTCATGCTTCCTATTTCTACGACCTTTCCATACACTTCCCAATGTGTAGTGGTGGTCCCCAAAGCATAAAGGTTTTTTTCTACTGTTATTCCATAACTGTAATTTTGCAAGTCTTATGAATCTAGTCACCCTGTGAAAGGGTTGTTCAACCAACCAAAGTGGTCACAAATCACAGGTTGAGAACTGCTGTTCTAAATTAAGAGGAGTTTCTCCTGTGGTCTAGCTCAGTATATTATTACACGCACGAGTCCTGTTCTTATTGTTGTTAGGAGGCTGTCGAGTGGGTTTGGCTCATAGTTGGCTCATAACAACTCTATGCACAGTATCATGAAACACTGTTCCATCCTCTAACACCCTCACACTTTTCTTTTGTTTTCACTCATTGTTGCAGTCTCTGTGCTAATCCATCTTTTGGGGGACTGCCTCTCATTTGCTGACCTTCAACTGTACCCAGATTTGTGTCTTCCTCTAGGGCAGTGGTTCTCAAACTTCCTAATGCACGACTCTTTCACACCATTCCTCATGTATTGGTGACCTCCCACCCCCAATCATAAAATTACTTTCCTTGTTACTTTATAACTAAAATTATGCTACTGTTATGAATCAGGCCACCATGTGATATAGTCATTCTCCCCCCCACCCCCCAAAAGGCATCACGACCCACAGTTTGAGAACTGCTATTCTACACTAAGAGGAGTTTCTTTTTAAGGTATGTTTCAGCATATTGTTAGAAGCACAAATTCTGTTCTTGTTTTTGGCTGCCTTCAAGTGGGTTTTGGCACATAACAACCCTATGCACAATGTAATGAAACATTGTCCTGCCCTGTGCATCCTCACGATGGTTCTGCTGTTTGGGCTCATTGTTGCGGCCACTGTGGTAATCCATCTTGTTAGGGACTACCTCTCTTTTCCTGCCCTTCCGTACCAAGATTTGTGTCTTCCTCAAGAATAGTGGTTCTCAACTTTCTGAATGCCACGACTCTTTCATACCATTCCTCATGTAGTGGTGATTGCCAAATCATGAAATTATTTTCATTGCTACATCATAACTCTAATTTTTCCACTTTAATGAACGGTCCACTGCCGTGAAAGCATCATTCATCCCCCAAAAGGGGTCACGACCCTCAGTTTGAGGCCCGCTGCGCTAAACTAATAGGAGATTCTCTTAAGGTCTACTTAGGTACATTGTTAGAAAAACAAGTCCTGTTTTATTTCTTGTGGGTTTTGCTCATAGCAACTCTATGTCAATATAATGAAACACTGTCCTGTCTTGTGCCATCCTTGCAGTGTTTCTTTGGCTTGTGTTTATTGTTGCAGCCACTGTGCTATCCCATCTATATTGGGGCTGAGTCTATTTTGTTGCCCTTCAACTGTATCAAGAATTGAGTCTTCCTCTTGGACAGTGGTTTTCAACATTCTTACTCACGACCCTTTCATCCAGTTCCTCATGTAGTCGTGACCAACCAACCATACAATTATTTTTGTTGCTACATCATAGCTGTAATTTTGCTACTGCTATAATTCAGGCCACCCCATGAAAGGGCTGTTTGACCCCCTAAGTAGACACGACCCACAGGTCGAGAGCCGCTGCTCTAAACGAAGGGGAGATTCTCTTAAGGTCTTCTTCAGCATATTGTTAGAAGCACAAGTCCTGTTGTTACTGTTGTTGGGTGCAGTCTAGTGGGTTTGGCTCATAGCCACTCTCTGCACAATATAATGAAACTCTGGGGGTCTTAAAGGCTTGAAGGCAAACAGGCTGAAATCTAGCTCAGAAGCAACAAAGCCCACAGAGAAGAAGCACACAAGCCTAAGTGAGCACGAGGTGTTGAAGGGATCAGGTAGCAGACACCAAAGAACAAAAACCATCATTGTGTGATCACCTTCCCCACATAAACGCTGAAGATGAATGTGTGCATAAGTATGTGTGGTGAAGAAGGCTGATGGTGGCCGGCTATCAAGCGATATAGCGTCCCGGGTCTTAGAGGCTTGAAAGTAAACAAGCTGGCCCAGAAGCAACAAAGCCCACATGGAAGCATCACACCAACAAGTGTGATCATGAAGGGCTGAGGGGACCAGTTTTCAAGCAACAAAGGCGGGAGGTGGGATTATATCATCGTGAATGAGGGGAGTGCATGACGGGGGACCAATGCCCACCTGTAGACAACTGGACATCCCTTGCGGAGGGGTAGTGGGAAGGAGATGAGTCACTCAGGGTTCAGTGTAGCAATAATGAAACTCACAACCTTCCTCTAGTTATTAAACGCTTCCTCCCCCCACATCTCAGGATCCCAACTCTACCTTGCAAACCTGGTTAGACCAGAAGATACACAGCGGTACAGACGGGAACTGGAAACACAGGGAATCCAGGACAGATGAACCCCCCAGGACCAGCGGTGAGAGTGGCGATACTGGGAGGGAAGTGGGTATAGAAATGGGAAACCGATCACAAGGATCTACATATAACTTCCCCCCTGGGAGATGGGCAACAGAAAATTGGGTGATGGGAGACGCCGCGCAGTGTAAGATAAGAGAAAATAATAATGTATAAATTATTAAGGGTTCATGAGGGAAGAGGAGCAGGGTGAGAAGGGGATAGGGGAAAGGGGAAATGAGCTGATTCCAGGAACCCAAGCAGAAAGCAAATTTTGAGAATGATGAAGGCAACGAATGTATAAGTGTGCTTTACACAATTGGTGTATGTATGGATTGTGATGAGTTGTATGAGCCCCAATAAAATGATTTTAAAAAAGAAAAAGAAAGAAATGTCTATAAATTAATGAAGGCAACATATGTACAAAATGCCTGATGCAATCAATATGGATTGCAACAAAAGTTGTAAGAGTCTCCAATAAAAGATTTTTAATAAAAATATATATATAATAAATATTTTCCTAACTTATATAAATGATTAATAAGAATAAAATTAAGCAGCCTGGGTTTTTTATAGGAAAAAATGATAAAAGAACAAATGAGAGATTCAGCAGGAAGCAATGGATAGGAAAATATTATAAGGAAAGTTTTCTCTTATGTGGAATGTACATTCTCTTACATGACAAAAATCAGAATATGCCGTAAGAACCTCAGACCAAATACTAGAATAAAATAGAGGAAAAAAATCCCAACCCTTCAATAAAATGCTATATGCTTTCTATGATTTTCACAAAAGTTCAAATTCTTTAACAAAATATTTTGTTCATTCACATTTTTAATTATGCATAAATTTATGTCTACTTGCATTACATCTCATAAAAAGGCATAATAATTGTTTTTGCACTGTTTAAAACTAAATAGAAGATAGTGAAGGTGAAAAAATAGCTTTCGTGAATGTTGCTTTGAAATACAAATGGCATTGTCCTAAGAAATATAAATGAGTTAATTTTTTAAAATCATTTTATTAGGGGCACATACAACTCTTATCACAATCCATACATACATCAGTTGTGTAAAGCACATCCGTACATTCATTGCCCTCATCATTCTCAAAACATTTGCTCTCCACTTAAGGCCTTGGCATCATGTCCTCATTTTTCTCCGCCCTCCCTGTTCCCCCCTCACTCATGAACCCTTGATAATTTGTCAGATCTTACATATTTTGTCTCCCTTCACCCACTTTTCTGTTGTCCATCCCCCAGGGAGGAAGTTATATGTAGATCCTTGTAACTGAGGTCTCAGAGCAGCTGGGTGTGATGCAGGGGAGGCTCTGGAAGCAGCTGAAGACACTGTGGGAGTTGGCAGCCCAACAGTGAGGGTCACTGCATCCGAGGGTACCAGAAAACTGGCTGGGGTTGCTTATTCCCCTAGATGCTACCCCTGCCTTGAAGAGAACCGTGACAGAGGCCTATAGACATGTGTCAGGAAAAGATGAGTCCTTCACTGTTTACTCTTCCCACAAACCTTTGAGGAGAGCCTGCAGGGCAGGGGCTCGGCTCCCTGGCTCCAGTCACCTGCCCTTCCCCACAGCCACACCCTCGCCAGCCCCAACTCCCCCTGCCCTGGGTTTGCTTCTTGAATCCAGAGGAGCAGCCTGGGCAAAGACCATGAAGAACCTTGTCCTTCAGGCAGCCCCTTTGATTGAGTCCCTTGTCCTCCAGAGTGTGGACACATGCACACTAACCGTTGGGGGACTCAGCTGTCACCACAGGGGCCAGGATCTGAAGAGGATGCTGGCACTGCAGGGCTTCCTGAGGGAAGCCGAGGACTTGCAGAGCTGGCTGAGCAGCCAGCAGCTGGTGGCCAGAGGAGAGAGGACTATGAGCACACCCTAGTGAGGAAGGGGCTAGGGGCAAGGAAGGTGCCCTGGAGCCGAAGGAAGACGGGTGGTGGAGGGGGGCTGCATGCACAAGGGGCTGATGGGGAACATCAGTCTGGACTGAGGACAGCTGTGGCTTCCTATTCCCCTCTCTGCGTAGAGGGGCAAGTTCTGTGGCTGTCCAGTCTTGCCCTGCCCAGTCACTCACTGAGGTGTCTCACAGCCCACCAGCCAGGGCCCCCTGTGACCCCTCTCCTCTCTTCTCAGCTCCTCTTAACCAAGTTTGCAATGTTTCAGCACCAAGTGAAGATGGGTGGCCACCAGGGGGCAGCCTGCCCCACTAGCGGAGAGCCTGCTGGAGTGGCGGCCCAGCACTGCCCCCAGGGCCCAGCAGTGGTGACAGGACCTACAGTGAGTACCAGCAGCCTGGAGCAGGGGTGAGTTTGGGGGAGGTGCTGGGCATGGGCTGGACGGGCTTCCAGGGAGACCCTTGCTGTGCTGTGGCTCTGCCAAACCCCTGAGAGGTGAACTGGCTTTCTGTGTGCCCACATTGGGGGCCCGGGCCACGTGTTCCAGGGAGCAACTTGTGCAGCCTGGAGTTGGGACCCCTTACTTAAGCTGAGAGGCCATGTCAGACGACCTTCAGCAAAGCTCAGCCTTTGAGTTCTGGGCTTCTGGCTTCAGGGCACGGTGAGGGCAGCTGCTGGTTCTGGCCCAGCTGCAAGCAGTCTGGCTGTACCTGGCCCTTCTGGGGACTCCAGATAGCACTGGGGAAACTGGGTGCACCGAGAGGCTGGGTTACTTGCTAGAGACCACAGCTAATTAGCAGTGAAGTTGAGACGCGATATGGCCCTCACCATAAAAAGGAAGTGTTTTCTGCCCTGGTGACCCTTGTCCTTCCCTGAGGTCAAGGGTGACCATAGCAGCCACATGAAGAGTGTCAGAAGCAGGGCACAGTGACTGCCTCAACCTCCCCAATCTCCCCTGCCGGGGCTCTTCCAGTCTTGGCCTAGTGCCTCTATTGCTGGGGAGCAGGCTGGAGAGTACCCCACCCCTGCAGGGCCCACAACTTTCCTAGCTGTGCCAGCGGATCTGAGAAGGCACAGTCTGACACTGTGTGACCAGGCTACCTGGAAATGATCCCATTGAAGATCTGGAGAGCAGACCGATTGTTTTCCTTTGATTGTGTTACAGACACCTTACAGGAGAGAAGGACGTTTATAGATCACTGTCTACAGTTTCTGACCTTCAAAGCACTCAAATCATTGCCATCGAGTCGATTTCTATCATCGAGGCCCTGTAGGACAGCACACGACGGCCCCTGCATCTCTGAGGCTGTCACTACGGGAGCAGACAGCCGAGCCGCGTCTTTCTGATGGGTTTCAGACCACTGACCTTGCCATGAGCAGCAGCCCGGGGCATGCCTTTTTCTGACCTTAGGTTTGACTAATATATATATATATATATATATATATATATATATATATATATATATATATATATACATATATACATATAATGCACATATATATATGAATTTTAATATAGAGGGTTTTGTTTTAAGTGGAAACATGCAGAGCAGTTTAACAATTTCTACACATTTTGTTTGCAGCTCTCATAATATAACACAGCACTCTTCTTGCCTTCTCCCTGGCCCCTACCTCCCTCCTGAACTATGAGGGCAAATGCTCCCCTTTGCTCTGGGAAGCACTTGCCTCAGAGGTGCCATGTGTTCACTTTATCAGCTCGACTGTTGCTTGGGCAGGGGTGATTCCCGGAGCTGCGCTCTGTTTTGGATTTGAAGGGCCTTGGTCTCGGGGTTCCAGCAGTCCCTGTCAAACTTGTAATGCCCTCTTCATGAAGTCACCTTCCATTGGCTTTCAAGCTGTGCACAAGTTGCCAGTTTGAGCTCAACCAGAGCAGTTTGAGGCGGTGGCTGGGCACCATCTAACTCTCCTGGTCTCCAGGACAAGGATGGAGGGCTGTGGTGTTGGTGGTCCGTTAGTCCTGTGGACTGCTTTGCTTCAGTTTTTGATTTTCTTCACTTGTCAACTCCAGATGGGGAGAGAGGGGATCCTAGTTGCTAGAGGTGGCTTTGCAATGGAGACAAACATTTTATACTAAAGTGAGATTCTTACGTGGCATTTGCGTGACTGCAGCAGCCCCTGCTCATCTTCCTCCGTACTCACCCTAGCTGACCACCTTCCTGCCTCAGAGGATGGGGCACTCCCTCTGCCCGTCCACCCTCAGGTCCTCACTTTCAGTCCCACAGGATCCTGTGGTATCAATCCCCCCCTATCAGCCCCACCCCCAGCCTACACAAGGATTACAAACCCTTGCTCCACTCAGATTCTCTGTAGCTAGTGTCACCACCCTGTGTTCCTCAGAGTGTGCTCTGCACTCATGAGATTATTGATTGGTTTCCACCCATAGTGACCCTGTGTGTCCCACAGGGCTTGCTCTGGGGGCAGCTCTCACAGGGTGAAACCAGGAAGAGGAGGGGAGGGAGCAGTTGGGCAGAAGAAGCTGTGATGGACCCCACAGAGCCAGACTGCCCATGGAGGACAGGACCCTGTGGCTGTTTCCCCGAAGGTGTGCCCCTCAGGGCAGATCAATGCTCTGGAGACCCCACCGCAGGTGGAGGCCCCTCGACCCCTCCTCAGTCCCGCACTCCACACCCTCACCTACATTTGGAGCTGGGTGAGCTTCTCCTCCTGGGCCACCAGCTGCCTTTCTAAGTCCTGGTGCCAGGCATGTGGCCCTCTAAGTGGCGGAACCCTGCTCACCCCACAGTCAGGGTCTAGCAGGAGGTCCTCTCAGGAGGCCATCCAGACCTCGGCCTGACCCAGCATTCCCCGTAGCTCCTCCTAGTCCTGGCTCACCTGGCAGTGGTCCTGGTGAAGGGCCCAGGCCATCCGGAGCTCCTGCAGCTGCCTGTCCAGTTCCCGGAGACACTGTGACCTGCTGGGCAGAGGGCTGTTGGGAGGGGCGCAGGGTGTCGCCTGGGTGGGATAGGGCTGGGTTACCGTGGAGCAGGGAGCAGCAGGAAAGGGAGCTCTGGCCACGCACCACCCTGGCCCTAGACCTCAGCCCGCACATCTCTGGGGCCATGACGTAGCTGGTGTCCAGCAGCTGCTACCCCGCCGGCCGCACTGCCTGGGCTCTCAGGCAGAGCTCCTGCCCCAGTGTCTCCTTGGCCCCAGCTGGCCCTTCTGAGGATATAGACTAGCGCCTGCTTCTCTTGAGCCTGAGTGCTGGGTGGGGGACAGGGCATGGGAACAGGTCTCAGGGCCAGAGGGCAGAACAGGGAGGAGGCAGGGAAGAGCTGGGTGCCCCCACCCGCATGGGACAGAGCGAGCCCCCATCCAGGTGGGGTGGCACATACAGCAGTTCCTGGCAGTGCCTGAGGAAGGCGTGGCCATGGGCTACCCACTCCAGCTGCTGGCCCTTCTCCCAGGCCTTCATGTTCAGGTGGCCCAGGCCTCCAGCACCTCAGCCAGCTGCTCGGCCAGGCCCTCCTGGACCGCAGGGTGTACCTGGATGGCCTCCATCCCCATCTGAACCACCACCTCGTCCACAGCCACCAGCTCCCTCTGCAGCTGGCAGAGAGCAGGCTGAATGCTCCTCCACCCAGGACTCTGCAGGCCATCCTGGCTGTACCCCAGCCTAGGTCAAGCCCAGGCCCGTCACCCCCAATCCCAGAGGGGGAAGGGGCGGGCTGAAGTCCTGCCTGGGGTCAGCTGGGCGTGAGGGTTCCTCATCCATCCATTGCCTACAGAAGAGGGGTTCTTGCGGGGGGGAGGGACTGGGGCCCTCCCCTGCAGGAGGCGGTGCTGGCGCTGCAGGACCTCCACAGACACCAGGTCGTGGCCAAGGACAGCACCCTCCACCAGGACCACCTTCTGCATGTGGCCCCACAGCTCGAGCGCCGCCTTGTGGAAGTCGAGGGCACAGCGGGAAGGAGGGCCAGCAACTTTCTCCCTTAGAACAGGGCCACCTCCTTTTGAGCAAAGACTGTGGCTTGGGGATTTGTGGGGCTTTAACACGGAGGGAAATAGGACGAAGACTCTATTCCCTAACTTATAACAGGGAGAATCTGGAAAGCTGGTATTCCACGGTAGGAAAGCCTCTACTTTGGTAAGTTAGAGGTAAAGTCCAAGTACATTATCCTGCTTTAAAAATCATTCCCACTGATTCTCCGTTAACAGCTAGGCTGCCTTAATGTGAGCACATGGCTGATTGTATCTCTGTGTAGAAGCAGATAAGATCCTTTTGCCCTCTCTTCCCACCGTGACACCCAGCCCCCCTTGTAGCTTCCCCCAATGCAGGTATTAGCTTTCCTCACCTTGGTGAGCTCAAGTACAGGGGCCTTACGATAGATACCGCCCACCTTGTGACCCATGTCACTACTGAAGAGGTGTGTCTCCAGGCTCCCTATACACGTCCCAAGATAGCAAAGGTTCCACTTCTCCCAGTTCCATGTGGTCCATCAAGAGGAGCTGACGTGAGCATGCCTAATAAAACATGTCTGATTCGTATTGTATTCTCTCGCCCCTGTCTTTCCTGTCCTCTGTGCCTTTACCGTGACCTTTACCTATTATCATCGCTGTACATTCACGCCTTCTGGCCCTTCGGTGGTTAGAAGATGGATGGTTTCCTCTGATCACAGCAGGTTCCTGATGAGGCCCGGGGGCCACAGGCAGGGCCCGAGGGAGGAAAGGGTCTTGACACGCATGTTGGGAGGAAGGCAAAAAGATGGGGAGCCCTGAGCACATGAGACGGCGGCTCAGGGAGCGAGTGGGCTGCCTGTCAGGGGGTCTGCCTGTAGCACCTCCAACAGTCAGTGAGGAGAGGGCTGGCCCCGGGGCCACCCAGCCCCAGGATTTCGGTTGCAGGACCTGTCAGGTGCTCAGTGCACTGAGACACCAGATCCCGAGAAAGGAGGGTGTGGGGAGGGGCGGCAAGGAGCTCTAAGAGTGGCGGTCAGCAAGAAGACCAGCAGGGCCTGTGCCCCCAACGAAACTGCAGCCCGTGCTCAGGGAGCATTGGGAGAGCCCACTTCGTGGTCCTGCCACAAGGAGTGACCTGCGCTGAACGACTCCAAACTGGGGGCAGGAAGGAGCGTGGTTGGACGGGGAAGGATGATTGATGCTGGGAGCTGGAGTCAGCCATGCCCCTTCATACAAACATGTGCACACGCGAATGCACACAGAAGTATGCATGCACACACCCACATGCCCACCCCTACACATGAGCACACACACACACGCACACACATGCACACACATCTGGGGTAGGCCCCTTTGTCCCGAGCCCCTTGGCTGTCACTGGCCTGTCCCTCTGAGCACCCACCTCTGTGCGGGCTTTCATTGCCTTGTCCAGCCTCACCCATGTGGCCTCAACGCCGCTCCTGTGGACTTGACTCTGGGCCATGGAGCTGGGGGAGGCGAGTTCCAGGGCCCCTGCCAGCTCCCTCAGGGCCTGCACCCTGGCAGCCCCACACTCTGCCCTTTCTCCCGGAAGACCTTGAACTTCTCTTCCAGCATCTGCCACAGGTGGGGCTGGAGAGGGTCAATGTGGATGGAATTCAGGCAGCTCCTAAAACTCACGAAAGGGCCAACTGGCCCCAACAGCTCCCACATCCCTCAGCCCTGGTTCTAGAACTCTGCAGGGCATCTCCTGCCCCCTCAGCCCACCCAGCATCTACCCTACCCTCCGTTCCTCCATCCACTCTCCCAGCACGACTCACTTCCACACCCTCCAGGTCCTGCCCACACTGTCTCTGGAGATAGCCCGAGTTCAGGGAACCCAGGGCAGCCCCTGCTGTCTGCAGCCTGTGGAGGAGGCAAAGCTGGGTCGGTGGATCAGGGAGCCTGGTCATAAAGCCCACTTAGCAGGGTCACTTTCCCAAGCCAAGGGCTCCCTGCACCTGCAGGGGTGTTCTGGGAAGAGTTGAGCTGGGCTGAGGATGCCCTGCACAGCCCCAGGCTGACCCAGGTCACAGTACAAGCTACTGCGTTTCCAGCCCAGATGGAGCTTAGGCGAGATAATGATTTGCCCATGATCCTAGCCCAGAGGCTGGCCCGGAGTCTCAGGGGCCCTGCATTTGCTGCATGCAAGAACCATGGAGGGGTGCAGCTTCTACCTTTGAAGGGTGTGCAGTCTCCTCCAAACACACAGCATGCCTGGGTGGCACACAACGTGGCTACCTGCGTAGTGCCGGGCTTTAGAATGACCCCACCTACTGACTCATGGGGATCCTCCAGAGGGTTTGCAAGCCAGTAAATCTTTCCAAGAGCAGGGAACCTCTTCTTTCTCCTGAGGAGCAGTTAGTGGGACTGAACCAGGCAACAGCCCAACACTTCCCAAGCAGGCCTCCTGGAGCATCGTTAGAGCAAGGGGTAAACTGCTAGTGATAATGGGCTCCTGGGAGGAGAGTTTGCAGAAAGGCCTGAAGCGCTGAGCAAGATCTCAGGACGGTGGCCCTCTGGGAGCTTAGGACAAGTTCTAAACCCAGCCAGGAAGCTGAAGGGCTGACCAGACAGAAGCTGAGGGGGAGGAATGAGCATGCTGGGATAACTGCTGACCCCCGCCTGGGGGCAGGGCTTCCTGGTTGGAGCTGTGGGAGCTGACTCAGGCCAGACCCCACCTGCTCTGAGACACTGAGGCCACCCTCAAAGTTCACAGCCAACTGTCTCACGTGCTCATCCATATCCAGGTGGGTGCCTGGGGGAGGGGGTGGCTTCTGCAAGTGCTGCCACCCCAGGCCCAGAGTCCCACCCTCAATGCCTGGGCCCTTGGCCACCATGCTGTCTCAGGAGAAAGCCGCAAGCCTCCCAGATGCTGTGTCCCACTGGGTGGAGGCCCCCCTGAGGAGATATGGATCGCACCAATGAATCACACAATGTGCCTCTGACCCCTTGAGGTCTCATCACCGCCCACTATCATCACCCCAGTGCCGCTTCCCACTCTGGACTAGAGTGCATAGGTATTAGCAAGAGATAAAACTCACAACACATGGAACCCAGGAACAGGAATGGGAATAGAGATACCAAATGACATATAACCGCACACCCCTCGCAGGGAGAGGAGCAACAGAAAGCTGAGGATAAAAGAGACAATGGTCGATGTGAGATATGAAAATAATAACAATCTATAATCTATCAAGGAACCACGAGTGGGGGAGGAGGAAAAAGAGGGGAGCTGGTCCCAAGGGCTCAATAGAAAGTAAATGTCTAGAAAAGAATGATGGCAATATACGTATGACTATGTCAGATACAATTGGTGTATGGATTGTAACAAGAGTTGTAAGAGCCCCCAATAAGGACACACTGAGGATGACAAAATAGACCACTGAAAACCTTATGCTAATCATTGATACACTGTCAGGTAGTGGAGGACTAGTAAAACTAGGCAGAACCTTGTCAGAGAGAGGACCAGATGACGAACACTTTTGGTCAGATTAAAGGGGAGGATCAGTGACAAAGAGCCAGGCCGTTTGCAGGATGCATGGCCACGGGAGCTGCAACGATGGGTTCAAACATCAGAAAGAAATGAGGGTGGCCCAGGACTGGCAAGCCTTTCCTTGTCCTGTACATTGGGGTTGCTTTGAAGCAGACCAACTGGACAGCACCTACCAACAAGACCAACCGAGGAAGAGGAAGCCACTATGGTCCCAGAAACAGACATCACTAGGACGTGTCAGGAGACTTTTATAAAGGTAACCAATGGCCTGGCCCTTCATCACAGAAAACTGGGGAAGCACCATTGTCCTGGTTTACCAGATGTTCCCCAGATAAATTACTTTCCAGCTGCCCATAGGAAGGAGAAATACCTATAGACATGACGGAAGGGAGGTTCACTCCGCTATGGGAATGTGCTAATCTGTGCACTGAAATGTTGAAATCCACAGACACACGTGTATAAAAGAGAGTTGTAATTAAATGTTTTACCGTGGAAGACTGGTCACCACAGAGCTGTCTCTTTTGTGTTGAGACAAACTTTGCTGAATTTACCTGCCAGCAGTTGCGTGTCCTCCCTTTCTTTTAAGGTCGATGGAGACGCACGAGTGTAAGGAGAACGGTGAATGGTGGTCGTTCATAACCCAGGATCATCAGAAACCGCAGAGTAAATTTTAGGAACGTAGACGTAGGACAGCGGAGAAAACTTCACTCAGGGTCTTCAGTGAACTCTCCTTACAACGCTTAGTGCCTGGGGGCAACCGGGCTCCTGCCCTAGGTAGTTTTGTTGAGCTTGGCTCACTCAGGTGGTGCCTTTTCTCTCCCAGCAATATTGCTCCGTGAAATTCTGCCCATGATGAAAACTATTTGCCATGGGTATGTCTTTTCACATCATTGGCCTCCTCTTCGAAGTACAAATGCTTTTCTAAACGGGTGCTGCCTCCCTGAGCTTTCCTTTGTCTTGGCTCAATTGATGCAGATTCCTGTGCTGAATACGCCATGGACTAGCACAGGTGGGTGCTTGTCAGTATACCGGGCACACGCAGCAATTTCGTTTGTCAAGACCCTCCTGGCTTGATCAAGATTCCTTATTCCCGTGAAAACGACTTTTATCCAAATTCTAGAGGAGCACCAGTGTGCCTCTGGGAGCTACACCCGGGCCTGCTGAACAGAGGCTCCGGAGTTTTCATTTTCTGACTAAAATTCAACACGGAATTTCATGGATCTAAGGAAACCGTGAATTGTGGACGTACCAGATTCTCACATCTTCATTGTCTAATGCAAGCTGAAGTTTCCCAGTCTGATCCGGCTGCCACTTCATTTCTGGCAATGACCATTCAATTGTGGACGTTCAGCCTTCTTCGGAATTCTCTTATATCGGCATGTTCCCGCGCCACATTAAGACCACTCGGTGGAGGTTTATGTGACTCAGGACAACTCTTTATTTCAGGCGTCTAGAACAAAGGGAATTCACAGAGGTTGATGATCACTTATTAAAGTCCCGTTTCTCTATAAAGCCCAATGATGACACTTCTACATCTGAGGGCAAAGAGCTCGTGCAGCATGATATTCTCATTTCAGCCACGCCGCCTGCAGTTTCTTCCTTGCAGAAAAAGCTTTCCCAGTGTACTTCTTTAAAATGCTGCAAAATAGTGGGACCGAAGATTTCGGTTTAGGGTTAACTTTAAACGGGCATAGGTACAGGCATGTGGGCATGTTTAGAGACAGTGTTCGAGTTCAGGTTAGAGTTACGGCTGCGTGAGGATTCGGGTTATGGTAAGGTTGTGGATGAAATGTAGGGTGAGTGTGAGGTTTTAGGTAAGAGTGCTTAAGGATGAAAGAACCTATTGTCTCATTTAGGCTTATGGTAAACTTGACTGTTTAGGTATGGGTTAGGGTTAATATTTGTGTGAGGGTTAGAAAGTGTGCGAGGTTAAGAGTTGGGGTCAGGCTTGCGGCTTGTGTGTTACATCCGTTTTGGTTGTGGATAAGTTTAGCTCTCTGTCTAGTTTAAGGGATTGGATTACATTAACGGTGATATGGAGGCTTGGATTGAAGGTGATGGATAGAGTTAAGTTAGGTTCAGGCGAAGCGTGACGGTTAGGAGTAAGGTTAGTTGTAGGGGGAGCTGCATGTTCACATCAGATTTGGGGTTAGGATTAGGCTTAGCCTTAGGGTAGACATATGGTTAGGGTTAGGGCTTGGTTTAGGGTGAGCCTTAGGTTAGGGTTCAGTTTAAGTTTAGGAGTATACAGAATTAGACCTAGGCTTAGGGTTACACCTCTTTTTAGGTTTAGACCTAGGGCTAGGTTTTGACCTAGGTTAGGGTGAGGATTAGAGTTGGTTTTAGGATAGGATTTAGGTTTGAGGTTTCATTTAAGTGTTGGATTATTGGAAGTACATCTGCTCTCCCTGGTTTTCCTTCACGATCACAATGTTTCTGAGATTCATGGTTTAAGGAAAATCTTGCTTCTTGCCGGTTTCAAGGCAAAAAGGCGCCACCGGCAGTTTGTTTTTCCGTCAACCTTTCGCTCGCTCTTTGAGAACCTTGGGTCTTTGGGAAAGCCGTGAGTCCAGCAAGATTTTTTAGTTCAAGTGTGCCCCAAGCAGTGGGTTCTACCTCTGAGCAATACAGCCCGTGGAATTCCTGAGAATCTGGAACCTGCTATGAAGTTCAGCCTGCGTTTTATTCACACGGAAGAAGCTCCTTCGAGGTTCCCATGCCTCTGTACACTGATGCTTCCAGCAACGTCATGTCTCACAGGTCAATAGTGCTTCTCTGAGTTTCACTGGTCTAGGGTAAAGGGTGAAGCGCCTGGGTTCCCATGCTTCACTACTGTATGGCCTCAAGATGATGTTTGTAGGCACAGCGGCAAATCCATCGGTGGCAATTCTCTCATATTGTCATTGCGATGGGAAGATTCCTTATTCGCTAGGAAATGTTTTACCGTGGAAGACGGGTCACCACAGAGCTGTCTCTTGTGTTGAGACAAACTTTGCTGAATTTACCAGCCAGCAGTTGCGTGTCCTCCCTTTCTTTTAAGGTCGATGGAAACGCACGAGTGTAAGGAGAACGGTGAATGGTGGCCGTTCATAACCCAGGATCATCAGAAACCACAGAGTAAATTTTAGGAACGTAGACGTAGGACAGCGGAGAAAACTTCACTCAGGGACTTCAGTGAACTCTCCTTACAATGCTGAGGCCTGACACGCCTAGTGCCTGGGGGCAACCGGGCTCCTGCCCTAGGTAGTTTTGTTGAGCGTGCCTCCCTCAGGTGATGCCTTTTCTCTCCCAGCAATATTGCTCCGTGAAATTCTGCCCATGATGAAAACTATTTGCCATGGGTATGTCTTTTCACATCATTGGTCTCCTCTTCGAAGTACAAATGCTTTTCTAAACGGGTGCTGCCTCCCTGAGCTTTCCTTTGTCTTGGCTCAATCGATGCAGATTCCTGTGCTGAATAAGTGATGGACTAGCACAGCTGGGTGCTTGTCAGTATAGCCAGCACAAGCAGCAATTTCGTTTGTCAAGACCCACCTGGCTGGATCAAGATTCCTTATTCCCGTGAAAACGATTTTTATCCAAATTCTAGAGGAGCACCAGTGTGCCTCTGGGAGCTACACCCGGGCCTGCTGAACAGAGGCTCCGGAGTTTTCATTTTCTGACTAAAATTCAACACGGAATTTCATGGATCTAAGGAAACCGTGAATTGTGGACGTACCAGATTCTCACATCTTCATTGTCTAATGCAAGCTGAAGTTTCCCAGTCTGATCCGGCTGCCACTTCATTTCTGGCAATGACCATTCAATTGTGGACGTTCAGCCTTCTTCGGAGTCGTTCTGTGCCTGGAACACTTGTTTCCTCATAAAGGGAGACAATGGGTAGCAAACATCACTAAGGACATGGCATATATTTAGTCCCAGATATCACCACAGTTATTTTCTCAGACAAAGAGATCACTAGTCATTTGGTGCCAACAGAGCACAGGGAGCAATGCAGAAGGAAACCTCACAGACCTGCCTCTGGACGGTAGTATGCCACTGAACTCAGTATATTTGAAATCATGCACTGCACGCATGAATCTGGCTATGCCTGTAGGATGAGAATTACCATGATAACCTGTATTTCAAGAAGGAAAGTGGGTTCTATAGGATGACAATGAAGTATTAGAGTCACTTTAATATTTGTTCTGCAAACAGAGAATACTAGTTCCTCCTTTCAAGTGGGCAGTGAGGAGAAAATTTAGGGTAAGGAAAAGAAAAACTCTCCATGGAGACCTGATTCCAACAGGAAATCCTCCCTATCCTTCATCTGTGTCTGTCTAGGGCTGGGTGTCTGTGCTCAGTGGGTCCTGTGCGCCCCCTGCTGCCCAGTGTTTTCCCTGCAGGGGATGCTTATGTCTGGGCTCACACTGACTTCCCCTCACTGTGCTCCTTGCACAGTAATACATGGCCGTGTCCTCAGCAGTCACGGAGCTCAGCTGCAGGGAGAACTGGTTCTTGGATGTGTCTGGGTTGATGACTAGACGATCTTTTAGAGATGGCGCATATTCTCTGTACCATTTTGAGCTGTAGTAGTAAGTCCTTCCCATCCATTCAAGGCCGCTTCCAGAGTGCTGCCTGATCCAATCCCAAGTAGCACTGGTACTGGAAACAGAGTCCCCCGTGATGGTGCAGGTGAGAGTGATGGTCTGTGAAGGTCTAACCATCTGAGGACCAGACTCCTGAAGCTGCACCTGTGCCAGGCCACCTGGAGATATAGGAAATAAACATAAAACACCCTACCTCTGTGAATGTGCCTTGTAGGATTCCATCTTCCCCCAACACTGACCTGATGGGAGACACAGCACTATGAGGAGAAGGAGGAAGGAAGCAGACATTTTGGAGCAAGGTCACCCTTATTCAGCAGTCACATGAGTCCCTGGTGGGGAGACAGCATTTAAACAGGAAATCACATTAGTGATTTGCCTATGAACACCATTGGCTGGATAAGGTCTGGAGACTGTGAACAGTCCACGGGCACATAGGTCCTGCTGCTCCAAAAGGAGTTTTCTCCAAGACTGGCTCCTGCCGCATGCTGGACCAAGGCAGCTTGCAGACATGGAGGTTATCAGATGCCTAAGCAGAGGCTCAGTTTCACATCTTGCCAGATCGAAGTGTGTGCTCGCTGAAATTAATCAGAGTCCTGGTGTATCTGTGTTCTTTGATATGAACACTTCACATTTTCATTCACTTATTCTTTCTGTTGTTCATTGTGAGCTCTGAGAGCTATTCACACACCAGGAACTTTTCTCCACTGAGGAAAAAAAATCATTGAATCAAGCAAGCAAGTCAACAAGCAAGCAAAGAAATATTTGCCTCAAAAACCTAACCCTCTCTCCTTGAGTCTTTTCTGCCTCATAGAGACCCTGTATGGTTGAACAGAACTTCTCTGTGGGATTCTTGGTACAGTTTGACAGTTCATAAATGTACCCTGGGTCTGATAACCTCCTATTTCTGCAAGGACTAACTAGTGATTTTAAATCATCGAGCTTTCATTTAATAACCAGATACATAACCTCAAACTGTCACTTGCCTCTTCATATCTCCTCCCTAAGGTGTCTAATATATTACAGGGCATTATGATGTCACATTCAGGATGAAGGAGCCCATGAAAACAGCCATGGGTCAGAGTTTTCGCTCACATTACATACAAGTGAAGCTGGGCGATGGGTAAAGAAAGCTGGAGAATACTTTGATGGACTTTGAATGATGGTGGTTTTGGAGAAGAATTTTGAAAATACCATGGGGTACTATAAAAATAAATTGATCTTAGAGGGAGTACAGGCACGGAATTTCCTAGAAGTAAGGATACGGATGGTAGCACTTCACCTCACACACGTTGGTCATGCTATGAGGAGAGGGCAGTACCTGGATAAAAAGACTACATGCTCAGTAAAGTCGAGGGTCAGTGAAAAACGGGGACCTCCCTAATGACATGGATTGATGCAACAGATGTAGCCATGAGACCAAGCATAACCAGTGTGATGATGGCGCAACATCAGACCGTGCTCTGTTCTGCAGAAGGTTGGTATCAGTTGGAACAGATTCAAAGGTACCTGAAATAAGCAAAAATGTGTCAAAACACACAACAGTATTCTACACAGGCCCTGTTAGAATGATAGTTTGGGGAAGGGGGTTGGAAATGAATATGTAATGTCATGTTGAAAAACACACTGCACCAAGGGCTCAAGTAGAAAGAAAATATTTTGAAAATAATGACAGCAACATATATACAAATGTGCTTGACATAATAGATGGATGTATGGATTGTGATAAGAGCTGTAAGAGCTCAAAATAAAATGATATTTTTAAAAAAAGAAGAACCAACTAATAAAAATTTTTTTAAAAAGAAATGTACTCATCAAAAGGAAATGTGTTCCAAGTTTCCAACCCAATTACTGCTGAGAAACAAAGGCAGGGGCTGGATGACAATGAAATGGGGAAGCTTTACTTGGAAAGTGGAAGGAATGATCCAAAAGGAGAATCCTCAAGATAAGATCCTGAAAAAAAAGGAATATAAAAAGAGAAGGAGAATTTTTTTAATTTATACTTTTAGGCATAAGGATCAGTAAGTAAATTTAGGGATTAATGGATATGTACCAGTTTCACAGGAACAATCATGGATATGCACAGGGTGGGGTTGTGATTATTGAAAAGACATGGCTTTTTGTACTTCTTGCTTCTAAATGTCTTTCCATTTCATCTGATGTCTTTCAAGCACATTTTGGATCCTTGGCCAAAGTCCTGTTTCATGGTGACCTGGAGGTTGGGAATGTCTTTCCTCTGCATGTGTGCCCAGCAGGTTTAGTCCTAAATGATAGTAGGACCCATTCTCAGAGGAAATGGGTCAACAAAGAGAGGGTATCAGGAAGTAAAATGCAGAATAAGTATCGGCAATACATAAGGTATGTATATTTCATAATCTTGTGTCAATATGTCATCTCCCAGGGGAGATTCCTTGGGGAAGTGTGAAATTTGCAGTGTTACACAGGGCCAAGGAGTTTGGGCAGTGGTCTCACACAGAATGTCCAATGACTTCATTGTTCTTATTCTGGAATCTGATTCTTCTTGGTTCCTTTATTGGTAATAAATTATTGGTAATAATTATTGGTGATAAATATTGGTAAAATTTCACCAAAGATTATTTACAACATTAATAAAAATAAAATTTCCTTAAGATGGTAAATCTATTGTCATATATTGTTGCTTATTTTCCTTTCCTCCCTTCCTCTCTCCCTCCTTCCCTCCCTCCTTCCCTCCCTCCTTCCCTCCCTCTCATCCTTCTTTCCTTCCTTCCTTTCAGGATGTAGCAGTGATTGATAGACAGCCTTGAGAAAGAATGTGCATACCATTTCCTCTTCCTTCATTCCTGTCAAAGAGAAAACTGGGGTTTCTGTTAAAAATTAAAGAGTTTATGTGAGTAACAAAACAATCCAGGGAGTGGCAGTAGTATCTCTAAGGATCCAAAGTACTGATGTGAAAGGAAATTTTCAGAGAGTATACATACAGAGGGATCCGGGAAGTTACAAGAAAATTCTGATTGCTTGGCAATTTATAAAGTTTGAGTAATTTCACAATTATATATATATATATAATTGTGAAATTACTCAAACTTTATAAATTATAAATTATATAATAAGTGTGTATATATATTATATATAAATAGGTGTGCTCATAGGCTTCTTGAAGTATGACAACTTTGGAAAGTAATTACAAAAACACTACACATCATCAACAACAAAAATGAGGTCTGACCTATATCTTTGGCAGAAAGCATCTCCTTATGCTGACCACATAGTTCTTTTGAGCTCCTTCGCAGAATTCAAAAGAAACTCACAAACAATTAGTGGCAGATCAATTAAACACAATCACATGTGGGACTACAGGAGCAGGGAAAGGACCCTGACTGGGAGAGGTACACTACTGCTTACAAAATTTGGGCAGAAATCTCTGATGTCCAAGTATGACTTAAGAGCATAGGACTCTAGCTCCCCAATATCCATCTAGGACATAACCAGGGAGTGTGTTCTTAACTGTGTCTCCCTGCACTGGCCAGGGTGCTCTCAGCAACCTCGCTCTGTCTGACACTCCTTACATTGCTTTACATTGCAAGTCAGGGACCAGAAATAACTCAGTAGAGGCTGACTATGTGGAGATAGAAGCTGAGTTTAGCTGAGTCTGAACTTAAAGTGTCAAACTGCTATTATTTTATGGTAGAAATATAAACTAGTTAGGGGAATTTTATACTTTGTTTAGCTGTAACTTTGCAAGAACTTCTCCATAGCCCTGACCCAGGTTAACCCCCTCTATCTTGTCTCACTGATTCTCCTGTGACTGTGTGTAGGCATGAGTTGTCATGGGTGCTAGCTAAGTCAAAGGCCTAATTTTTTCCTTAGTGTCATTTCTGTCCCTACTTGTTAAGATCTGGCACCTGTATACATGGCCGGTCTCATTGATATTTAGGGCCCTAGCACTGAAAGCCCTGAAAAAAAGATCTTAGTTAAAGCAAATTGTTTTCACCGTTTGTAGCTGTCATTCCAAGATTTGTGTCTGTGTGAAAAATTGTTTCACTCAGTCTGTGTACATGTGTGTATATGTGTTAGGCCAGGGTGACTAGAAAAAAAAATGTAATGACACTCCTATAGGTATAAGAAAGAGCTTTATATCAAGGAGTGATTGTATATCAAACAAACATCCCAGTCCAGATCAAGTCCATTAGTCCAGTACTAGTGTAGGAATCCCTCGTCAAACTCACACAGCCACAAGCAACGATGCAGAGTGCAGGAAGCACAGCCTTGTGGGTGAAGAGTTCTGTAGTGGACGCATCTCCAGGGCTTTGGCAGGTCTCCCAGTGGCCCCTCAACAAGAAGGTGAAAACAGAGAGAGGAAGTTCCCAGGATGATCCTTGTGATAAGGCCACACCCACTAGGAGCTATCATCAGGCTTCCAAAATCCACCTCTTCATTTCTATATCTTCAATTTGACATGGCATTGTGTGTGTGTGTGTGTGTGTGTGTAATCACTTCTAGTCAGTTGGCCACACAGCTGTGTTAAATATTACATGGCAAAGGTGAGTGAGTGCTTCCAGTGCCTCATCTGCTTGTTGAAGCATTTCAGTAGGCATTCCACTGCTCCCTGGACCTACTTTTTCACTGATGCTCTTAGTGCACCTTTACCTTTTTCTTGAGTGATCCTGGTTTTTGCTCATATGGTTCCTCTTGAAGCAGTGTGGGAAACAGCTACCTGTCTTTTGCCCTTTGTTCTGTATCCTTGAACAGCGTTCTGCCATTTGTTTCAAAGTTCACTGTAAAGGTGAACTCTCATGTATTTTAGCCTAAAGACCTTTATTATAGACATTTAGAGTCTTTACCACTGGGAATGTTAACATTTTTTTAAAAACTACCAAAAGTCCCATGGAAGTTTATTTCCAATAATTTTGATAAAGCTGCCTCTGAAAGCTCACCCTGGCTGAGAAGCTTCTGGAGTCCCCTGGTGGAGAAGCTGCATTTAAAGATGCCAGGTATTTGTATATGAGTGTCACTGTGAATGGTATACAATATGGGAACAGGGAACAGCTTGCTAAACTCATGGATCACAACTCCACAGGAAGGTTTCCCCAAGAGCTGGTTCCTGAAGCAAGTGGGATGCAGGCAAGTGAAAGACCAAGAAGGTTTCCAGGGCTCTCAATATTATGACACACATAATTTAATCTTTGACTCAAGGAGTGGATGCTGGGTTTGAACCCATAACCTGTGGTTAGTAACTTAATACTTAGTCCACTGCACCATGCAGCCTTTTTATAAACATCTGCTTCAGGGAACCTGTATTACAGGGTAGTGTGATGTCACTTTGAGGATCAATTGCCTCAAATGCCTGTGATATCTGTACAATGGGTAGGGACGACTGCTGAAAAGTCGATGACCAAAATTATGGTTTGGGGGAAGATATTGAAAGTATCAGTGACTGCAAGTAAGGAAACCTTACTTTATCGACTCGGCATCCCTGATATTCTCCTTCAGTCTTATTTTTGTTCCCCAAATGCAAAGGGTATTTAAAATAACGTGATTGGAGTTCTCAAAAAATGTTCGAAAAGGAAAACACTGACTTGAACATTAAATTACATTAAAATACACTGTCAGGAAATAGCTTTTTTTTTTTAAGATTTCTGTTTTTTATCAGTAATAAATCTGGTGTACATGTACAAGGGACCCTCAAAGTGGCAGATATACTTATATTTCTTTTTACATATATACTCATACTTTGAATATATTGAGCATATATTCAAATAATATATTACAAATATATTGAAATATTTTAAAAACATTTTATTAGGGACTCATACAACTCTTATCAAAATCCATACACACATCAATTGTGTAAAGCACATCTGTACATTCGTTGCCCTCATCATTTTCAATGCATTTGCTCTCCACTTAAGCCCTTTGCATCAGGTCCTTTTTTCCCCCTTCCTCCCCGCTTCCCCCTCTCCCCTCCTTCGTGAGCCATTGATAATTTATAAATTATTATTTTGTCATATCTTGCCCTGTCCTATGTCTCCCTTCACCTCGTTTTCTGTTGTCATCCCCCAGGGAGGAGGTCACATGTAGATCTTTGTAATCGGTTCCCTCTTTCCAACCCACTCACCCTCAATCCTCCCAGTATCGCCCCTCACATCCCTGGTCCTGAAGGTTTCAACTGCCCTTGATTCCCTGTGCCGCCAGCTCCTATCTGCACCAGTGTTCATACTCTGCTCTATCCAGACTTGCAAGGTAGAATTCAGATCATAATAGTTGGGGGGGGAGGAAGCATTTAGGAACTGGAGGAAAGCTGTATTCTTCATCGGTGCTACATCCCACCCTGATGGACTCATCTCCTCCCCTAGACCCCTCTGCAAGGGGATCTCCAGTGGCCGACAAATGGGCTTTGGGTCTCCACTCTGCACTTCCCCCTTCATTCACTATGGTATGATTTTTTCCCCCTGATGATGCCTTATACCTGATCCCTTCGACACCTCGTGATCGCACAGGCTGGTGTGCTTCTTCCATGTTGGCTTTGTTGCTTGTGAGCTAGATGGCCACGTGTTTACCTTCAAGCTTTTAAGACCCCAGACACTATCTCTTTTGATAGCTGGGCACCATCAGCTTTCTTCACCACATTTGCTTATGCACCCATTTGTCCTCAGCGATCATATCATGAAATATTTTTATTTTATATAATGATATTTGTATTTATTTATTCACTTTAACATATATTTACTTATATTGATATTCACAGTAATTTTCATATTTATATTCATATTTATGTTCACATATATGTTTAGATTCATATGTGTATTTAGATTTAGATTCATATTTACATTGACATGCATATTCATATTCACACTCAAATTGTTATTCATGTTTATATTTTCAATTATATTTACACTAATATTCATGTTCTTATTTGTATTGATATTAATATCTGTACTTCCATACATATTCACATGTATATGTGTATTCATATTTAGGGCATGTTTGAGTCAAATTAATCTAGCAACCAATGATTACTGTTTTCCAGTGCAGTCATAGAGGTCTACCATTTTTACAGTTTGAACATTTTTTATAGCATATGATCTATTTCTTCTTTTTTAATTTTCAGTTGACATCTTGGACATCAGACTTTTTAAACTTAGATAGATAGTGTTCAGGGCCCAGGCCCAATCCCAACTACATGGAAAGCCGCCGCTCCCCCCAGAAGAATTTACTTCAGAAGATAGCACAGAAGCTACAGGTCAGAGAGAGGGATATGTCTGATCAAAGCACATGGGAGCAATGAAGGGTGAGGAAGAGGGAGTGGAGCACATCCTGACCCACCAAGCCTTGAGGACTGATATCCTTGCTCAGAGTAGTCAATGCACAGAGAGAACCATATGGCCGGCCCCACTAGGAGACATGAAAACCCTCACGAACCCAAAGCCCTACAGGGGACAGCACTGGAGATACAGTGTGGGAGTGGCACCCGATCTGACCCCACCACAACAAGGCAGAACACTAAGGCCGGGCAATAGAACAGCAAGAGTACAGAGCAAGGAAGTCCCAAAGGAGTACCAAAAATAGACTTTGGGGCCAGGCCGTGGCACCCCATCAAACTCCACTGGAAAACACTCCTAAACGTCATCAAACAGACCTTGAACTATTATGTCTTTGTTTTGTTTTTGCTGCTGTTTTGTTTTCTTTTGTCACTTTGTCTTGCTCTGTCTTATTTTGTGTGCGTATTATTATCTCTGCAGGTCTATCTAGGTAAGATAGGCTAGATAAACAATCTGGAGGAGAAAACAACGTGACCGATGGTCCTGGGGGAGGGGGGGTCAAAGGAGAGGGGGAGGTTGGGGAAAGGAAATGGTGTTAATAAACCTGGGGACAAGGGTACAAGAAGGGATCCAAAATCAGTGGCAAGAAGCATGTGAGACGCCTGATAGGGATTGATAAAGGACAATGGAACTGAGTAGGATTACTGAATCCAAAATGGAGGCTGAGCATGATAGTGGGACAAGAGGAAAGTAAAAGGAAATAATGGAAAGAACTAGGAGGCAAAGGACATTTATAGAGGTCACAATGCAGGCATGTACATATGTAAATAGATTTATATATGATGATGGGGGAATAAATCTATGTCCATATATTTATAAGTTTATATTAAGGTAGCCAATTGACATTGAACCTCCACTCAAGTACTCCCTCAGTGCAAGAACACTTTGTTCTATTAAACTAGCATTCCATAATGCTCACCTTCCTAATACTATCACTGAAGACATATGGGTGCATAATCAAATGTGGTGAAGAAAGCTGATGGCGTCCAGCTATCAAAAGATATAGCGTCTGTTTCTTAAAGGCTTGAAAGTAAACAAGCAGTCATCTAGCTCAGAAGCAACAAAGCCCACATGGAAGAAGCCCACTAGACTGTGTGATCACGAGGTGTCAAAGGATCAGGGACCAGGCATCAAAGAACAAAAATTCATATCACTGTGAATGAGGGGAAGTACAGATTTGGGAGCCAAAGCCCATCTCTAGGCAACTGGACATGCCCCTACAGAAGGGTCTTGGGGAGAAAAAGAGTGCAGGGTGCAGTGTAGCAAATATGGAACACAAAACTTTCCTCTAGTTCTTAAATGCTTCCTCCCCCCACCACTATCATGATCCCAATTCTACCTTACAAATCCAGCCCGACCAGATAATGTACACTGGTACAGACAGGAACTGGAAACGCATGGAATCCAGTTCAGAAGATCCCTTCAGGAACAGTGGAGTGAGTGGCGATACTGGGAGGGTTGAGGGAATTTGGGGATGTAAAGGGGGAACCGATTTCAAGGATCTATATATAACCTCCTCCCTAGGGGATGAACAAGAGAAAAGTGGGTGAAGGGCAACATCAGACAGTGTGAGATATGACAAAATAATAATAATTTATAAATTATCAAGGGTTCATGAGTGAGGCAGAAGTGGGAGGGAGGGGAAAATGAGAAGGTGATACTAAGGGCTCAAGTAGAAAGCAAATGTTTTGAGAATGATGATGGCAACAAATGTACAAATGTGCTTGACACAATGGATGGATGGATGTATGGTTTGTGACAAGAGTTGTACGAGCCCCACCCCACCCCCGCAAATGATTTTTTAAAAATAAAGATAGGTAGTGTTTTTCTAGAAATATGTCCACTTATTCTAAATTTTCAAATTCACTGTTGTGATCTTCATAGTTTTGGTTCTGTTGTGATATTGGCCTTTTCATTTCTTATTCTTTATATTTGCTTTTCTTATTCCTTTTAGTTTAATAAATTTACCAGTAGTTTGTCAAACTTTGTTAATATTTTTTTTTTCTTTTTTTTCTGCCCTACCCAGGGTCTCCCTTCCCCCCTTCTCTGCTGTCCCTCTCCCAGGGAAGAGCTCACATGTGGATCCTTGTAATCAGTTCCCCCTTTCCAACCCACTCACCCTCCACTCTCCCAGCATCGTCCCTCACACCCTTGGTCCTGAAGGTATCATCCACCCTCGATTCCCTGTACCTCCAGCCCTCATATGTACCAGTGTACAGCCTCTGTCCTATCCAGCCCTGCAAGGTAGAATTCGGATCATGGTAGTTGGGGGGAGGAAGCATCCAGGATATGGGGGAAAGCTGTGCTCTTCATCGGTACTACCTCGCACCCTAATTAACCCATCTCCTCTCCTAAACCCCTCTATGAGGGGATCTCCATTGGCCGACACTTGGGCCTTGGGTCTCCACTCTGCACTTCCCCTTTCATTTAATATGGTATATATATACATATACATATATACATATACACAGATATACACATACATACACACACTTACATCTTTTTTTTTTTTTGCATGATGCCTTATACCTGGTCCCTTTGGCACCTCGTGATCGCACTGGCCGTTGTGCTTCTTCCATGTGGGCTTTTTTGCTTCTGAGCTAGATGGCCGCTTGTTCACCTTCAAGCCTTTAAGACCCCAGACACTATCTCTTTTGATAGCCGGGCACCATCAGCTTTCTTCACCACATTTGCTTATGCACCCATTTGTCTTCAGCGATCCTATCATGGAGGTGTGCAGTCAATGATATGATTTTTTGTTCTTTGATGCCTGGTAACTGATCCCTTTGGGACCACTTGATCACACAGGCTGGTGTGTTCTTCCATGTGGACTTTGTTGCTTCTGAGCTAGATGGCCGCTTGTTTATCTTCACCTTTTCATTTATTTCTGCTCTATTCTTTAATATTTATTGTCTTCTGGTGACTGATGTTTTACTTAGCTCTTTTTTGTTCTAATTGTTGAAGGTTTGTGTTACCATGCTGACTTTTGCTTTATTTTTTGATATCTTCATATATTGTTCATAACGTGTGTTCTTAGTATTGTTTCTGAAGTATACTAAAGCTTTTGGTATGCTTATTTTTGTTTTTGTAAGGAATTTAAAATCTTAATCCCTACCATTTCCAAGTAATTTAATGCACACAATTGCTCATTTTCCATGTTAGATTTTATTCTTTTATCTTCCTATTGTTCATATATAATTTAATAATGCGGTGAAGTAAAATTTATTTGTAATATCACAATTTTTAAAAATGTATTAATGCTAGCATTGTAGCCTAACGTATGGTTTATTCTGAAGAATGGTACATATGAACATGAGAAGAAGGTACATTGACGTTTTCCCAGATAGTATGTTTCCTACATGTCTAAGAGGTCAGTAATTGTGGTATTTAGTTCTTCTGTTACTGTATTGATTTATTATCCAGTTGATATTTAGTGTTGTTCTGTCAAACCCAGTGTGGATGTATTTAACTCTATTACTGTAAAATTATGTAGTTCTATCTTTAAGTCTATAAGAGCTTGATTAATATATTTTGAGGGTGTGCCACTAAGTTAATATATACTTATTACTATTTTTCATCTTGCTCTTTTGTTCCTTTTATCATATAATGCCCTTATTTGTCTCTCATTAAAGATTTGGTCCTATTTTATTATTAATTTGTATAGCCAGTAACACATTTTAAAATTGTAATTGATTAATATTGCTACCCTTGCTTTTTTAATTTCCATTTTCTTGATATATTTTCTTCTACCTTTGATTTTTAGATTATATTTGTCTTTATGTCTTAATTGTGTTTCTTTTTTTTTCACAGTTGAGCTTGCTTTATGGGTGGCATGCTGGCTGGGTTGTGGGGGCAGGGCAAAGACTCAGACTGAGCTTATCAAGGGACTGGGGCATGGCGTCCTAGCTGGTGCCAGGATGGGATCAACTCCTTCAGGACGGAGGGGCTATGAGAAGAGGCGGCAGAGAGAGCGAGGAGAGGTGGGGAAGGAGGGAGGGGTGACAAGGGGATGGGGTAGGAAGAGAGACAAAGGGAAGGCAAGGAGGAGACAAAAAGCAGGGCCTGGCTGGGGCTGATGTACAAACCAGAGGTGCTCCGTCCGGTCAGCAGCAGGAGAGGCTCAAAGGGGAGCCTCCTGGGAAGTGTAGGCAGCCATGAGGGCCCGCTTCAGCTGCTCGTAGGTGACGAACATCACCACGTTCCAGGAACCCAGGCGGAGAAAGGAGGGCATGACCCCTTTGTAGAAGGCCCGGGGCCCCTCCTTCTGGAGCATGGTAAGGGCGCAGTTGCCAGCGCTGGTGTACTGGCCCAGGGCAGAGTTCATATATCTTGTCTTGACCACGTTGACGGGGAGGCGATAACGGTGGTGCAGAAGCCGGCCCCGAAGGCGGAAATGAAATGGCAAGGGAGGTCATCCGTCATGAGGTTGGCCTTCAGGAGGGAATCTTTGATGAGGTCATAGGTCACCAGTTCAGCACAGTTGACAATGGCATTCCGAGCCACATTGGGTGAGGTCCCTTTCCAGAGTCCCTGAAACCCTTCCTCCCGAGCAATGATCTTGTAGGCATCCACAGTGCTCTGGTATCTTGGGCTACCTCCAGCCGGGGCCTGACCTTGGAACCGGACCTTCACCACATCTGTGGGCTGGGCCACCACCACAGCCAGGGCACCAGTGGTGCTGCCTGCCAGGAGGCGGCTACCGATGCCGGCATGCTCAGAGCCCTTGGTGTAGAACTGCTTGACGGAGTCATAAAGGCCGATGCGAACAGAGGCGAAGCTCATCTGGCGCTGGAGGCCGGCGACCAGCCCGTTGTAGAGGTTGCGGGGGCCCTCTGTGCGCACCATGGTCAGGGTGGTGCCCAGCACGCCGCGGTACTGAGCGCTGGCTATGGCCCGCAATGGCCCTTCGCTTTCTCCTTGGATCTGCAGCCGGACTTTAGCGGTATCCAGGGGGAAGGTGATGAGATCCGCGATGCAGGCGGATGTGCCAGCCCCCAGGAACTTCACCGTGGCGGTCGGGGGCACATCGGTAACCTTGAACCCAACCATGATGCTGACTTCCTGCTACCTCCCAGTAATGAAGACGGGTGGAGAAGGGGAGGGCACCTTCAATCA
Source organism: Tenrec ecaudatus (assembly GCF_050624435.1). Taxonomy (NCBI): domain Eukaryota; kingdom Metazoa; phylum Chordata; class Mammalia; order Afrosoricida; family Tenrecidae; genus Tenrec; species Tenrec ecaudatus. The sequence goes on from NW_027459361.1 coordinate 86,576, forward strand.
GCAACAAGATGAGATAGAGGAACTCTGCCGGAATCCGGACTTGTAAGGTCTCACGATGAGGCCTCCGAAGATCAAGCTTCTCTAAAGACGTCCCATTCTTCAAAGCCAACAGTGGCGATCAGGATCTGATCTCTTTGGTTTTCCATAGAAAATAGCTGAGATATGGAACACCTATTGGTCATACTATGTATCCGGGCTGCGGGGAGAATACGAGATGCAGATGGCAGTGCGGTCGGCGGGAACACAATCGGAGATGAAGCCGTCGCAGTGCAGCAGATTTATGGATCAAGCAGATTTATGCTTTTCACTGCCTCTTGAGAGGTGCATTGAGTCCTTTTACATTCCATGTCATTATTGATGTGTATGCATTTATTGCTGTCATAATGCATTGCATTTCTGGGTTTTTTTCCCCTTTGTGGAGTTATTGAGTTTTTCCCCTCAAATTTTGTGCCCTGAGTTCATTTTTTTAAGTTTCTGTTAATTTTTTTCATTATTATTTTGTAAGACTCCATGCTTTGTTCTTGTTTTTCTTATGGATTAGCTTTATCTTTTCTTCTTCTTCATCCTTTCCATATTACTTGAGAGTTTTGTTAATAATTATATGATTCCAGACAATAATATTGGCATAGAAAATATTTTCTAGCTCATTCTAAGGGAAATTTATTGAATAAATATGCATTTTTGAGTATTTATTAGGATGAAAAGATTCAAGATACATCAGAGGGTGTGAAGAAAATTTCCACTCAGCATGAGAATATTTTTTTTGCATTAACTATTTCTAACTTTGACAACAAATGGCCCTAATTAGTTTCCTGGAGTGTAAACTGAGATCTCATCTATACTTATTATTCTGAAGTCTGCCTTTGGATCTCTGGTGACAGACAGACAAAGCCCATTCCAATGAAGAGAAGGCAAGTGCCAATGCAAGAAGTTTCCCAAGAGTCACTGTGCACGGTATCCCTAGAAAGGTGCTGACAAGGTGGGGAAACCACAGCTTCTGAGAGGAAATCATCACGACTTCATTGCCTGGCATCTGCTGAAAATGGCCTAAAGAACATTTTGAGAAATTAGTTTGCAATTTCCTCCCCTTGTGACATATTTACTATCCTTTGGAATCAAAGCTGTCCTTCCAATGAGTGTTCCCTTTATTATGACTCCAATGAGTGATCTTACTAATGACTCCGCCCACCGGACAGGTAATTCCAGTTCACCTGTTCCCAGTGTCAGGAGTCTCTCTATGTTTGGAACCCTTGTTTCTGCATACAGGGAGACAATGGGTAGCAAGCATCACGAAGGACATGTCACAAATTTAGCCCCAGAAGTCACCACAATTGTTTTCTCAGATATAGAGATCATTAGTCATTCACTGCACGATTCACTGACAACAGTGCATGGGAGCAAAAAAGAAGGAAACCTTCACAGACCTGACAATGGGCGATAGTAGGTCACTGAGTACATTTGAAATCATGCATTGCATGCATGAATCTGGCATGCCTGTATTTTATTGTCAAAGGTTTTGAGTCATGGATAGGGTGAGAATTACCATGATAAGCTGTTTTTCAAGAAGGAAACTGGTTTCTAAAGGAAGGCAATGAAATATTAGAGTAACTTTAATATTTGTACTGTGAACAGACAATGCTAGTTCCTCCTTTCAAGTTGGCAGTGAGGAGAAAATTTAGAGAGTAATAAATTCTACATTACAAATCTGACTAGATGAGAGGATGTGCATAGGCACAGATAGCAACTGGAAACACAGGGAATTCAGGACAGATGACACCTTCTGGAGCAGTGGTGAGAGTGGTGATTCCTGAAGGGTGGAGAGAATGTGGGGTAGAAAGGGGGAACTGGTTACAAGAATCTAGGTATAGCCTCCTCCCTGGGGGATTGACAGCAGAGAAAATGGTGGGGAGAGACGTCAGACAGTGTAATGTATGACAAAATAATAACAATAATTTATGAATGATGAAGGGTTAATGAGGTAGGGAGAGTGGGGAGGGAGGGGAAAATGAACAGCAGATACTAAGGGCTCAAGTCGAAGGCAAATGTGAGAATGATGATGGCAACACATGTACATATGTTCTTGACACAATGGATGTATGTGTGGATTATGATAAGAATTGTACGAGCCCCCAGGAAAATGATTTAAAAAGAAAAACAAAAACTGTCCGTGGACATGCTGAGAGATGAAAGAGGGAAGGAACCCTGAGTCCTCCTTGTCATCCATCTCTGCCTGTCTAGTGCTGGGGATGTGTGCTCAGTGAGTCCTGTGTGCCCCCTGCTGCCCAGTGTCTTCCTTGCAGGGAAGTTTGTGTCTGGGCTCACACTGACTTCCCCTCACTGTGTTTCCCTTGCACTTAAAGTAATACACAGCTGTGTCCTCAGCAGTCACCGAGCTCAGCTGCAGGGAGAACTGATTCTTAGATGTGTCTCTAGTGATGGAGAGCCGGCTTTGGAGGGATGGGTCATAATTTGTACCGCCATTATAGCATATGAGTCCCATCCACTGCAGACCCTTCACTGAGGGCCGGCGGATCCAGTGCCAGCAGTAACCACTGCTTGTGATGGAGAAACCAAAGACAGTGCAGGTGAGTGACAGCTTCTGGGAGGGCTTCACCAGTACTGGACTCGACTCCTGAAGCTTCACCTGGGACAAGACGCCTGCAGAAAAAACAGATGGTCCACGTCAGTCACGTGAATTCACAACAATTCCCAAAGACCCAGGGCAGATATCTGAATCTCCACTTTGGGAACTGTTACCAGGCACAGGAGAACACACAGAAATAGCATCTTTAGACCACAGCTCTGCTTTCCCAAGAGACCTAGAGCCCTGTCTGTAGAGAACTGATAGCTTTCCCGCCCAAGGGTGAAATTTACCCTAGTGCCTGAAGAATGATTGCATGTGAGGGAGCCCTGTCCTTATAAACAGATAGTAATAGAGACCAGACAACCTTTTTCCTCCTGAGCCCATGCTAGGGTAGCTCTTTGTTTGAACTCATATGCATGTTAGTCTACAGAGAGAGAGCACTTGACCTAAGTGGTGTGTATTAAAGATCAAAGGAAAACCAAGTATTTCTGAGCTCAGTGTTTTCTCCCTCCAGCCCCTCAACGTCTCTGCCCTGCCTTGGGCTCCTGTATGTCCTGTGCCCTAGAGAGTGGACAGACTATCATTTGTTGAAACATCAGGTGGACACCAGGGTATCGTCATCACCCACAGTCTCCAAACATCTTTTCTTTCCACTTCAACACTTCCATATCAACCTCCTCAAAGTCTTCAGGGGTTTTCTTTGGGCCACTGCCATCACCAACACCAGCACTCCTACAAACAACACATCTCAGGTTTTGATAACTAGGGCCAATCTCAGTGTAAATAAAGAGATCCAAGTGGCATAGGGCCTCAGGGAGGAGGTTTCCAACTGGGGAATGTGGGCCCCAGAAAAGAATAGTTTCAACTTTGTAACTTCTAACTGATGCAAGACTGAGATGACAGTCCCTTGGTTTGCCAGAGCACATGCAACATTAGGGCAAAACTAGTCAGGAGTTCAAGGATAAATACATAACAGAGAAGTGAGTGAAAATTTAAGTCACCAGGGGTACAGAATAAGAATAATGATATTTCAGGTTTTGAACAAAAAGACACCCACTTGAGACCCAACAGGCACCCTGAATTAAAATAAGGTCCATCCAGGCACTAGTCCTGATCCTGAGCAGGAGCTGGAAATAAAGGAGGGAAAGCGAGGGACGGATTAAACGGTAATCACCTGTAATACTTCAGCATCATTAATAAATCGATGTAATTTAGAATCCAGGAGCCTTCCTTATTGGAATCTCCAGCCTTTGGTGAGTCCAGAAAATCAGGGGTTCTCAAGCTTCCTAAGGCCACGACTCTTTAATACAGTGTCTCATATTGTGGTGATGCCCAAACATAAAATTCTGTTCTTTTTAACATTTTATTAGGGGCCCATACAACTCTTATCACAATCCATACATACACATACATCAATTGTATAAAGCACATCGTTACAATCTTTGCCCTAATCATTTTCAAAGCATTTGCTCTCCACTTAAGCCCTTTGTATCAGGTCCTTTTTTTCACCCTCCCTCCCCACTCCCCTCCCTCATGAGCCCTTGATAATTTATAGATTATTATTTTGTCATATCTTGCCCTGTCCTATTTCTCCCTTCCCCCCTTTCTCTGCTGTCCGTCTCCCAGGGAGGAGGTCACATGTAGATCCTTATAATCGGTTCCCCCTTTCCAACCCACTCACCCTCTACTCTCCCAGTATTGCCCCTCACACCCCGGTCCTGAAGGTATCATCCACCCTGGATTCCCTGTGCCTCCAACTCCTATATGCACCAGTGTACAACCTCTGCTCTATCCAGTCTTGCAAGGTAGAATTCGGATCATGGTAGTTTGGGGGAGGAAGCATCCAGGAACTGGGGGAAAGCTGTATTCTTCATCGGTACCATATCACACCCTGACTGACTCATCTCCTACCCTAAACCCCTCTGTGAGGGGATCTCCAGTGGCCAACAAATGGGCTTTGGGTCTCCACTCTGCACTTCCCCCTTCATTCACTATGATATATTGGATGATGCCTGCCTTATACCTGGTCCCTTTGGCACCTCGTGATCACACAGGTTGGTGTGCTTCTTCCACGTGGGCTTTGTTGCTTCTGAGCCAGATGGCCGCTTGTTCACCTTCAAGCCTTTAAGACCCCAGACACTATCTCTTTTGATAGCGGGCACCATCAGCTTTCTTCACCACATTTGTTTATGCACCTGTTTGTCTTCGGCGATGGTGTCATGGAGGTGTGAAGCCAATGATATGATTTTTTGTCCTTTGATGCCTGAAAACTGATCCCTCATAAAATTATTTTCATTGCTACTTCATAACTATCATTTTGCTACTGTTATGCATCAGGAGAAACATGTGAAATGGTCGTTCCACCCCTAAAGGGGTCGCGACCCACAGGTTGAGAACTACTGTTCCAGATGAAGGCAGAATAAACCCGGGTTGGATTGGGTGAAGTTGCTGTGGGAGGTGTTATTAGGAAACACTTGGCACCTCTGGGAACGCCTTGCACACACAGACACACATGCACACAGGTGAACACATGAAAATATTAGCAAACAAGAACCTAAAATGTACGCAGAGAGAATTCAAAAGCCAAGTGAAGTAAGAGACCATGTACAATATTTAACTTACAATAAGAGCTCACCCAAAAACCCAGAGCTTAGCATCGTGATCTGCGTGTTCGTTGCATTTATAAAATGTAATACTTGGTGACACTTTTTTTCTAGTTAATCTCATTTATCAAACAAGGTTTTTTCAACAGTAAATAAACTCTTGTCAAACTTCATTGTTCATTGTTCAACCATAACCACCCTTAAATATTATAAATGATCTCTCTCTCTCTCTCACCTCTCTCTCTCTCTTCCTCCTTTCAGTGTAGACTGGTTAAAATTTTTCATGTTTGTAATTTTTGAATACTAAGAGGGCACTACAGCATCACCCCAGGGCATAATTGCCAATGAAAGCAAATTAATTAATTATAAAGATTGTTTAGCTTAATTATGTCTCCTTAATTATGTGTGTCTTATTTGGAGATAAATAGAATGAATGGGATTAACAATGAATGGTAATTTTTTTATCACCATTATTTGCAAAAATCTGCCTGGGCACACAGACAAGACAGTAAGGCGAACATCAGCTTGAGAAATGATGTCCACTGGCTGGAGAGTACATCGTCAGAGGACCATACTGGGGATACATGTTGTGGAGTGAGCCTGGTCTGACCCCCACCTCCCTCCACAGTGGGGTGGACCAATAAGGGAACAGAACAGGTCAGCAATGGGAGCCAAGCCAAGCCATAAAGCCCCTGAGGAGCCACAAAAGTAGACTTCAGGCTAGGAGGAGAAGTTCCCTAAACTCCCCAGGACCGGCGGGGAGAGAGTCATAAAGGTCAGCAGACAGATCTGGGATTGTGTATGTTTTTAGGGTTGGGTTTGTTTGTTTTTTGCTAGTTTTTCCACCCTTTATAATTCAATCTATTCTTTCTGTTTTGTTTCGGCTTTTGTTGTTTTGCCTACCCATATAGGCAATGGTTTTGGAGGGCCTTGGTTCTGGGGTGTGGGGGAAGGGAGTTCTTATCAAACAATTCCATAGGTAGAGGAACAATTAGGAAATTAAATCAATAATGAGGAGGACTTAGAGATTCTGGGGGTGTTGGAGCAATAGCAATTTAGCTAAGAGGCATTACTAAGAGGCAGAAAAGGCGTGAGTGTGATGGTAGAACAGGGGGAATGTAAAACAAAATACAGAAAAGATCTAGGAAGCAAAACTATGGATAGAGGTATAAACATAAGGGTGTACATATATAAATATATTAATTCATAAAATAGAGATATTGACTTATGTACATATAATTGTATGGCCATACATTGAGGAAGTGGATGGACTATGGGCTTCTGCTCCAGCCCGCCCTCAACACCAGATCACTTTGTTCTAACAACATGGCATTTTACTGTATAGTTATTTAAGTTCAAGTTAATTGGGTACAAACATAACAATGGTTGAGAGACAACAATTAATAACACATTCTATGAGTCCAGTAATATTCTGATACCAGGGTCAGATAATGATACTTCAAGAAAATGTAGACCAATATTGATAATGGAGCTACAAGAAAATTTTTTTTAATATTAAGAACTGAGGCAGACAACATTTAATATGTTGTGTGACTCAGTTCCCAAATAACTTGAACTTAAATAACAATACAATAAAATGGTATTTATTCATAACTGCCAGAATCTGCACCTTTAAAAATCTTACAATTAGGCTAGAAGTGTCTCATGGAATTTTATTTATTTTATTAAGTATTTTATTGGGGGCCCTTACGCCTCTTATCACAATTCATGTAGTCATCCATTGTTTCAAGCAGATTTGTACAGGAATTAACAAGACTAACAATAGCATTGACCACACATGCTAATGATCCTCAGAAATCAGGATGGTGACATGTTGTCTCATGTACTTTGAATATGTTATCAGGAGAGATCCATCTTGGGAAAATGATATCATGCCTGGTAAAGTAAAAGGCAAATGAAAAGAGGAAGAGCCTTGTGTGGATCATTGGCTGCAGCAATGGGCTCAAACATAAAATCCACCGTGAGATGGAGCAGGACTTGGGAGTGTTTCATCTGATTGTACCTAGGTTCTCTGTGAGCTGGAACCTACTTGAGGGCAACTAACAACAACAACAACACACTGTCCTCTTTGTCCAAGACTCTCCTGTTTCCATTCTTCCCCCTGAGCTAAATCCTGTCCTTGATCTTACTTACATGACTGGTTAGCCTAGCAGGGGGTGAGTTCAGTTCTGGACATGAAAGTGACCAAAAGCAATTCCTTGAGGGTCTTTTTTGTGAGTCTGAGTTTGGGTCCCCATTTTTCTCCCACTCTCTCCAGGATTTTCTAAAGAGATTACTTTTGGAGCACTTGGTAGCAGTGGCTATGCACATCCCGTTCTGCTGATCAATCACTAATTTTTGGTGAGCAACCCACTGGAAAGTGGCTTGTATAACTAAGAAACCGTTTGGACTCTAGTTGCATGCTATTGTGGGTGGCTCTACAATGAATGAACAAACCCCTGTTTGTGAAGAGGGTAGAAGTTGGGCTGCTAACTTTAAGACTAGCAGTTTGGAACCACCCATAACACCACAGGAGAAAGAATGAGCGTTCTACTCCAGCAAACGTTTTCATTCTTGGAAACTCACCAGGGAAGTTCCCCCTTGTCCTATAGTATCTATGTGAGTCTGCATTGACTTGATGACAATGAGGTTTTTATGGTGGAGGTTGGGGAAAGGGAAGTTAATGATTTATCCACAGAAACAGGAAACCTCACATGAAAACAGGTGTAGTAGCTACATAGTTTCATTTCAACTTGGGAAATAAGTCTAGGGGTAGAGGGTAGCCTGTCAATCAGATCACAGCTTGATGATGCCTCCTGGTGGGCATGACCTTCTCATGTAGATTCTGGGAATTTCTACTCTTTTTCCCTGGAGCTGGGCTACCCTCTCTTTCTGCTTCACCTTCCTGCTCTTGAGTAACTTGGAGAGCTAGAAGAGCCACACGAGACCCATGCCAGCACTAAATGCTTCTACCACCATTGGATACACAAAACTTTTCACCCACTGGCCTGCGGTCTTCCTGCATTCGTCATCATTCCATGTGCTGTGTGAGTCTGAAGAGGAAATTTTGGACTACGATCAGATATATGGGCTAATATCGGATGTTTAGAGCTGATCTGGATTGGGATAAAATGTTTTCTTGTTATCTATTAGTCATTGATGTAAATCTCTTTCTTGCACATATTTGAATGACCGTGAATTTGTTTCTCTAGTCTACCCAGTATAACACAGCAAGTATTTCCAGAGAAGTCACCCTTTAGTTGCAAAACCTAGTTTTCCCAGATCTAAGGATAAGGTGGCTCCAGCAGAACTGGGAACATAACCCAGTTTAATTCAGAAAATATTGCCTGATAAGTGATGTTTGTGGATTCTTGATAAAGTCAGGTAACAGTTTTCTGTACAGCCTGGGGAACTATCTGACCATATTGGGAAACATAACCGAGTGTTACAAATCAACTTTCTCTATTTTCAGCCAGGAACTTTGGAATCTGACTTGAACTTTCATAAAGGAATTCCCAAGTATAACAGGCATGAAAGAAGCACAATCTTTCTGGATGCAAGTTAATCGGGAAATAGTTCACTTTGATCTTTCCCAAAAACACTTATTCTGAGAGTCTCAGCAGCCAAGAGTTACCTGCAGGTAGGAAATTTAAATTTCAGATCACTCAACTTGGAAAAGTCTTCCCCACTGTCCATAACGACCTCTTGGACTGATAGAAACTTGAATGAGTGATACATTAAATTAGCAGAGTGCACGAATCATGATAAGCATCATAGAAGAACATAACTCTCATGTTTAACTATCCCCAAAGCTTCCCGGTGAAATCAAACAAGAAGATAGTATAAATTCCAGCTCTACGGACATTACGTTTAACAACCATTCTCCCATCTACGTTCCTCCATTCCCTTTTCACTGCTCCTGCTGAAGGTTTATTTTTAAATTTTGTTAAAATGACATATAACTTACCTAGACGTGCATGCCATTAGGTACTTCTCTTTTCCCCAAAACCAGTCATACACGATAGTGCTTTAGGTCAAAGAATGGACCATCACTGTAAAGGTTAAGCAAGGACCCTAAGTTCTTGCTTCAGACCCATTAACACCTTGGCAGGATTGGATGGTTGGGTGTTTGGAGTTAGTTAGGAGGATGCACATCCGGGGAATCTGATCACAGGCTTACGCACCCAACGTACATTGTTGTATTTCACCCATGTCACCCATACACGCTCTCTGCTATGGGGGAAAGTACTGCAGCCTCGGCCATTGTTATCTGAGTCTCAGCCACTGCTGTGGGCCCTTTGGCGCGGACCGCCTCTCCCTGGCTCCTCCCCGAGCCCCGCCCCAGGCCCGCCACGCCCCGCCCACCCTTGCCAGGCACCTGTGTTGGTGCCTCAGCAGAAATGGGCGGGGCAAGAGCTGCCGTGAGAGGACTGAAGGCAGAGACCCTACTCCTCCCTGACCCCGCTAGCTCCTCCCCCTACGGGTCACGCCCAGAAAGGGCCAGAAGTGGCGGTGTCTTATACTGAACTGCCGCTCACAGCGAGGATGCCGCTGTCCGGTGCTCTGCTTGCGGTGCCAGAGAAGCGCCCACAGCCTGAGCACCCTGTTGCCGGCGCTCCCAGGTGGGAGGCCCTGGGCTCCGGGACATGTGTGTGGGCGGAGGCTGTTTTAGTCCAGCTGACTAGGTTGCAAGCGCCCTTTCTCTCCCCCAGGAACCCTGCCAGCGCTTCTCTTGGTGAGAGGTGGGCGGGTGTCCCCAAGGCCGGTCCTATTTCCCTGCTTTCAGATTGGTTGTGGTTCATGGTGGGAGTCCCTGTTGGAGAAAGGGGATCCCGACTGGGGTTTGGGGCTTCGGGGTTCCCTGATTCTCTCTTTGCGGGTCTCCTAACCCCCCTCCCTTGTTTCCTTCCGCACAGCGATGCCTCCTCCCGAGACTCCTTGCGCCTCCTCAGCTCAAAGGTGAGCCCGGGATCTTGTTCTGCTGACCTCTCTCTGGACCCAACCAGAGTCTGTTCTAGGCGCAAGATCTCTTGCTGGTCCGTGACAGAAAAGTCTTCCCTGGCTTTAAAATATTGGTGGCCGCCCTTTCTTCTTACTCTTTGTTTTTCTTTCTATCTATATATTACTAAGGTTTTTAAAATCATTCCCATTTCATTTCCTTTCTATTCTTTATTGTTTCTGTTGGGTTCAGTTTGTGAAGCACAAAAGGAGTGGATGCCTAGAGATGAAATAACATGCGAGTGTCTGTAAGGATGCCTGGGTGGGGTCGGGGTGGGTCGCTGGCGGAGTTGGGGAGGGTGAGGGGACTTGGGGAGTAAGAATGAAGGATTGAGGGGACTGAACACTACAACTGAAGGTGACTAATAAGTCTGCTTAAAGGCGATTTAATCATAGTGGGAAAATAGACGATGTGAAATCGATTGTGGTAGTGATTGTGGAATGCTTAAGATGGCTGAATTGTGGGATTATGTGGGATATGTGGATTAAGTGCCCCAAAACGTGTTAAAAAGAAAGAAAGATGCTCTCCATCACAAAAGTAATCTAACTAAACTATGCACAGAAGAATCAAAAACCAAACTGAAACAAAGGAACCAAAAACAAGGTAATGCTAAGGTGTTCAACCTCTATTTGGGGGATGAAACTGGAAGTGACCCTGAAATGGGCCCTTGGCGTTTGAACGTTGTGAGGCTGAAGGACAATTTATTTGGGGCTGGTGTAGTGGGCGTTGGCCCTGGGGCCCTTGGCCAAGGCGCCTCTGCCAGCTGTCCAGGCAGCAGCAGGCTCATGGTCACCAGGATGTCGCAGGCTGTGATGGTGGAGTAGTTTGGAATGTGCCAGTTGAGATGCCTGGTCGGCGATGTGCCCAAAGGTGTCTTTGATCAACGAGTGCACAACGCTCATGGCCCTGAACGAGATACTGGAGTCTGAGTGGACCTACTGGAGCATCTTGTGCACATAACACACAGTAGGTCTCCTTGCCGCTGCATTGGCATTTCTTGCGGTGCTCCCTTTGAGCCTTAGCTGCAGCCTCCTTGGGACTCCTCCCTGGAGCAGGCAGGGACTTAGCAGGGTCAGGTGGGTTGTTTGACTGGGACGGTACACCTGGTAAAGGTAATGTAGGTGTCCTAAGGCGAGCTGAGGGAGGACAGAAACCTCCCCTGGTGCAGAAATTGTTGAAGCTCACTGGATCTTGATTTTTAGTAGGAATTTAGACCATGAAAGAAGGACCTCTAGATCCCTCTGACCTGTTGGGGTTTCAGCAGGAAGTGTTGGAAAAGTTACCACAGGGATAACTGGCTTGTGGTGGCCAAGTGTTCATAGTGATGTCACTTTTTAATCCTTCAATGTCGGATGATTTGATCTAATCTTCCTTGTAAGATGGGGGTGGAGGGGTGAGGGGCAGGAGTAGAGGAGAGGAGGGAGGACAGGAGAGAGGAAGGAGGTGAGAGGGAATGATTGGAGCTGCCTCCACACTCCCTGATCGCCCCTAGCCTTGAACCCCGGGCAGCCACCTGCTGGAAAAGGTGTGTAGGCCAGCCACTGAGTGGGGACTTGTTTTTCTCGACACTACCTAGGTGGTCAATGAGGAGGTCCTGTTAGGAAAATGGGTTGGAGATGCTCACATTGTGCACTTGTGTGTCAGCATGCCGTTTGGATCCCTGGCCCGCTGTCGGCACTCTCCCACCCTGGGGTCCCCAGGCTTTCCCACCTGTCTCACAAACTTGAATAGTTGAGTTGGATCCCATTTTATTTTTGTAGATCTTATCATTGTTTCAAAATGTTTCACACACACAAAAATCTATTTTCAATTTCATTATTTATGTGATTTTGGTGTGTACATAAGGGCATGTGTGTGTACCATACACATGTTTTTGTAGTATCCTTTTTGATAACAACTAAGGATGTTTACCAGTAGTTTTGTTAGGGCAAAATGTGTGCTACCTGCTAACTGCATATATAAATCTCCTAGTACTGCTTTTGCCCATTTTAGCCCTGCAGGCAGGCTGGCCGGCTCTCCCTGCTCTCTGGCAAACAGCATCACCTCCTCCTCCTCTTGTGTTTTAGAAGGGTATAGGTGTGTTTGAAAGATGGTCAGCATCTTAATATGTAAGGGTTAATGGTTTGGGAGTTGGAGATTAGCAGTTTATCATTAGGGATTTAAGTACCAAGTATTTTTGTGTGTTGAAATGTTGCCTAGAACATTTTAACATTTACTACCTATATATAGTATTTATGACCTATTTGGCAACTTTTAAAAAATTTAATAAATCTTTTTATTGGGGCTCATACAACCCTTATCACAATGCATAAATATATCAATTGAGTAAAGCACCCTTATACATTAGTTGCCCTCGTTATTCTCAAAATTCTCCTTCCACTTGGGATCCTGGAATCAGCTCGTTTTCCTTTTTATCCCTTCCCTTCCCTCCCCGCTCTCCCCTCCCCCATGAACCCTTAATAGTTTATAAATTATTATGTTATCTTATACTTCCAGGCCTCTCCCCTCACCCACCTTCCCATTGCCCATCCCCCAGAGATTAGAGGAAGGTGATCACACAATGATGGTTTTTGTTCTTGGTGTCTGCCACCTGGTCCATTCAACACCTTGTATTCGCTTAGGTTGCGCACTTCTCTGTGGGCTTTGTTGTTTCCGAGCTAGATGGCCGCTTGTTTGCCTTCAATTGGCAACTTTTTTACATGACATCTTCAATTTATGATGAATAAGGAATTTTCTTTTCTTCTTTTTGGAAGTCATTTTCTTCTTTTTATTAATTCTTTTTTTCTGATCAATCTAGCTAGTATCATTTTTAATATGAGTGGTGAAAATGGATATGTATGTTTATCCTGATTCTGCGATGGGGTGAACTTTTTTCTCTTTCTCTTACATGTGACATTTTCAAAGTTTTTTTTACAAGAATGTATATTAGCATATTGAGTTTTACCTATTTCATGTTAGATTTGTAGTTGTTTTTTTTAACATGAAAAGCTTTTTACTTTGTTTATTATTCATTCTGTGTCAATTTAGATAATTGACTTTTCCCCCATCACTAGGCATATTTGAGTGTTCATTTTCTTGTGTTAAATCAATTCTGGGATGAATTAGAATTAATCTTGATGCATGCTTATTTTAATATATTGTCTGACTCAGTTTCCTATTTTAAAAATAACTTTTTCATTCAGATCCATTATCAACACTCGTCTATAGTTTTCTTAAAATATCATCATCTGACATGGGTATCAGGTTATTTCTTGTCTCATAGAAAATGTTACTAAGTGCTCTCTAAAAACTATTGTTATGTTGGAACCCAATAAGTTGAACTTAAGCAACAAAACAGTAAAAAAGTGCTTATTAATCTTATGTGAATACTCTAGCTGCCAGAATTTTTAGTTTTCATCTATCTTACAGTTAGGCTGGAAGTTTCTCAAGAAATTTTATTTTGATTCAATTGATTATAGACCTTCTAAGCATCCTGCAGTCCAGTGAGTAATTATTGTCAGTCTCTTGCTCTGCTGGATCCTCTGAACTTCCAGCTGAACCCTCAGTGTACAGGACTGCATGATTTACAGTTTCCCAGACAGACAAATAGCTGCTCACCACTTAGTGAGTGTGTTGTTTTAGACTAGAGCCCATGTTCCTGAAAGTACTCTGCCACCTGGCATGCTGTGAGGCCCTTAGAGAACTGCCTTCAGCTCACCAAAAGAATGGACTAATGAGGGGTGGAAATGCCTCAGTGATTTTGTTGTCACCTTGTTTGTTCCAACTTTTTTTAACTGACGAAACCTCTTCCCTTTTTTTCATGAGAGAAATAATATCTTTTGTAAACATAACACACTAATGTCTTTGTGTTTGCGCTGGGTGTATATTTGTGGTTTCTGAGACTGTTGTCATATCAGCTGTCATTGAGTCAGTGCCATCTCACTGGGACCCATTGCACAACAGAACAAAACATTGCACTCTCCTGTGCCATCCTCATAATTGAGGATGAACGCATGTTTTAAAAAAATTTATTTATTTTAACTCATTTTATCAGGGGCTTGTACAGCTTGTATTACAATCCATGCATATATCAATTGTGTTACACACATTTGTACATGTTGCTATCATCATTTTCAAAACATTTTCTTTCTACTTGAGCGCTGTATCAGCTCATTTTATTCTTCCCTCATGAAGCCCTGATAAATTATAATTTTTTATTGCTTTTTCGTGTCTTATACTGTCTGATGTCTCCCTTCACCCACTTTTCTGTTGTCCATCCCCCTGAGAAGGGGTTATATGTAGATCATTGTGTTCATTTCCCCTTTCACCCCTCACCTACCCCTTACTCTCCTGGTATTGCCACTCTGATTATTGGTCCTGATGGGTTTATCTGCCCTTGATTCCCTGTGTTTCTAGCTCTTTTCGGTACCCATGTGCATTCTCTGGTCTAGCCAGTTTCGTACAGTAGATTTGGGGTCATGATTGTGGGGTGGGGGGAGCACTAAACAACTAGAGAAAAGTTGTATGTTTCATAGGTGTTATACTGAACCCTAACTGGCTCATCCTTGTGACCCATTCTGATAGGTTAGTTTATTGTGCCAACCTGGCTCATAGGAACATGGTATAAATAATGTTGCAGTTTGATTGCAGGGCAAAGAGATAAATGGCTAGGCAAACCGTGCCTCTCTCTCTCTTGCACTCTTCTCATCAGATCAGGGTGCGCCTGCTAGTTCTCTGCCACAACTTGTGAGCTACACTAAGTGTTGGCCTAACAACCTGTGGATCATGTCGCTAGAGCTTGAGGTTCCTTTGAGAAGTGCTTCATCATGTTGCTGATGTATGCATCACTTGAGCTTGGGACTGTTGGATCCTATCTTCTTGCTCTTTGTTGATGATCTGCCCTTTGTTTGCTGCCTGTGTCCAGACTGCCTGCATTGCCGTACATAAGACTCACCTGTCTGCTTCCTTGACCTTGGACCCAGTGGCCCTCATGAGTTGAAGGACTTCCAGTATATTAAATGTTTCACAGAAGTGAGTTGAACTGAGCACTCTGGACAGCTGTGTGAACAAATTAGCTGCTATATTCTTTTGTGCTTTATATGTCTATCCATTATATAGAATATATAATAATATATAATGATTATATATAATGGTTTTATATATAATGATTATATATTGTATATGTAATAGATGTATGTATGCACATATCTATATATATTCACAAGTGTCCTGGTTTTGTTTCTGTGTAACACACCCTTCTGTAAGGGGGTGTCCAATTGCCTACAGATGGACTTTGGGTCTCACTCCACACTACCCCTCTTTCAAATTGATAGGATTTTTTGTTCTGTGTCTCTGATGCCAGATACCTGATCCTATTGACACCTCATGATCACACAGGCTTGTGTGCTTCTTCCATGTGGACTTTGTAGCTTCTCAGTTTGATGGCCTTTAGGACCCCAGAAGCTATATCTTTTGATAGCCAGGCAGCCTCAACTTTCTTCACCATATTTGCTTCTGCACCATTTTGTCTTAATCGATTGTGTCAGGAAGCTGAGCATCATGGAATGCCAGATTATTAGAACAAAGTCTTCTTTCATTGAGAGAGTACTGGGGTAGAGGTCCAATGTCTATCTGCTACTTTTATACTTAAAATTTAAATATATTTACATAGATATGTTACCCTTTTGTCATATATATGTGTACATATGTAAATGACTGTATTTAGAACTCTATAAATGCCCTTTGTCTCCTACTTCTTTCCTCTATTTCCTTTTACTTTCCTCTTGTCCCACTATCATGTTTGGCCTTCATCAGTTTTCAGTAATTCCTCTCATTACATTGCCCTTGATCACGCCCTACCAGGCATCCTACACTCTCCTCAATGTCGATTTTAGATCACTTGTTGTGCCCTTGACCCCAGGCTTACAGCCACTTCTTTCCCCCACTTCCCTGTTTCCTTTATCCCCCCCCCCAGTACCATCAGCCCCATTGTTGTCTCCTCTGGTGTGTTTATCCTGCCAATCTTATCTAGATAGACATGCGGAGACAATAATAAGCACAGAAACAAGACAGAGCAAAATAACAACAACAAAAAAGGAAGCAACCACCGGAAAAAAAGAGAAAAGACTTAAGAATCATTCCAGGTTTGTTCGTTGATCATTAGGAGTATTTTACTGTTGGTTGAGTCTGATGTGGTACCATGCCTTGGCCACTCAGTCTGTTGTTTTGTATTTCCCGGGCACTTCATTGCTTTGCTCCTCTTGCTGCTCTGTTGCATGCCCTTAGAGTTTTGCCCCAGTGTGGTGAAGTCAGATCGAGCACATTTCCCACAGTGTTGTCCCTCATAGCGCTGTGGGTCATTAAGGGATGCCGTGTCTTGTGATTGGGATGGCCCTATGGTCCTCTCTGTGCATTAGGCAATTTGAGCAGGAATATCATTCTTCGGGTTTGGTGAACCATTTGTCGCAGTCACTTTGTTAATCCATTTGGTAGTGGGATTCATGTTTTTCACTGCCCGTCATCTTTACCAAACAAAATATCCTTTTCGAGGAATGATCTTTTCTGATATATGTCCAAAGTATATAATATGAACTCTCACCATCCTTGCCTCTAAGTAGCACTCTGACATTACATCTTCCAAAACAGACTTGTTTGTCCTTTGCATGTCCATGGTATGTGGGACATTCTTGTCCAGAACTACAATTCTAATGTATTCATTCTTCTTCAGCCTTCCTTTGTTCATCTTTCAAATGCACAAGAGTCAATTGACAATAGCCTGCTTTGGTCAGGTGAAACCAGTCCTCCAGGTAATATCTTTTCCTTTCAATACTCTAAAGAGGCATTGTTCAGCAGATTTATCTAATGCAATGATTGATCTCTTGACTGTTATACTTTCAGTATTCAGGATATTTGTTTGTTTGGTCTTTTTTCTATACACCAACCAATTTTTTTCTGGAAGGAGTTAAAATTTACTCAAGCTTTAGATTAAGAATTTTGATCAAGGAGGGGCTGTCGGAGCCAGCTCAGGAGTCAAACCGTCCTGAAAGAGGGGGAATGATTATTAGGGTAAAAAGAAGAGATTAAAAGTATTGGGAGGGCAACAGTGAATACTGAAGCTTCGGGTTTGTTTTACATACTCCTTTTATCCATGCAGAAACAACCCGGGGTTTATTATCTCATTGTTAAGCAAGCACATTTGCTACACATAGCAATTTTGTCTTCTGCCAAGGCAGACATCCCTGAGAAAATTAAACAACGTATCTTCCCAGACTTTGCATACTTTCTTGTTCTTTTTTTGTTGTTGTTCTTGTTCATAACAGTATGTTCAAAACGTAAAGTCACAGAAGAAATCAGCAAACACTGACACATAGTTCATGAGACTTATCAGCTGTTTCAAAGCTGAGTCTTAATGGCCTTCAACAGCCCCCGCTTTTTTATTTACTGAAGACGTCTTTACTCAAAACGTCAGCAGATCACTGTGTCTGTCTTAGGTTGTGAAGTCCTGAAATCGCCCTTACCCGTCATCAGTCACTGTCTGCAGGAGACTATGACCTGTCTTAGGTTGGAATACTCAGACTCGATTTTACCCGTCTGACTAACCAGCCTCTGCCTTATACTCCTGTTTGGGGAGGGAGTGAAGTATGCAGGAGTACTTCCTGTGATTTTGTTCCTAAAGCCAATAATTCAACCATAACCTTGTGCAGTATCATAGGGAGTATGCATAAGATAAACAATACACACACTCCCGCTGTGACTAGAGAAAAAGCATGTGAGGTAGGCCTCTGAGATTTCCTAACGAAGGGAAAGAATCTTGAAAATGCTGGAGCCAATCCTCAGCAACCTTGTCGGCATCAAAATACAGAGACTTAGCATCTTTTATGGCTAATATTTCTTGATGGAGTTGTAATCAATCTAAAGACTCATTAGCATTGTGCCAAGTACCTTGAAGATGATTCTACACTTTAATCCAGCTATACTGACTGTTAGTGTACTATTTAGGTGTAACACAGATCCATGTATGTACAGCATGGCACTGTAGACTAGACCTGGCCTTAAGCCCCTGCACCTCGTCTCCTAAATACATGACCATGTCATAAAGAGCATTTACTTTTTGTTCTAACTTCCTGTCTATATCTTCTTGAGTACCCAAAACATTAGTCACATCTTTGGATAATTCATTTCCACAGTGGGCAGTTTGTAAGATTTGTGAAAATACAATTGCTGCAGTAGTAGCAGTAGCAACTAAACTTAATATAGCTAAAATACTTGCTATAAGCAAACCTACAAAACACTTAAATCTGGTTGATGCTTTTTCAGTCTCTTCTAATACCTGTAACCCTCTTTCTGAATACCAAGGCCCAGTAATATTCACTGGCAGCATAACAAAAGAAGGTTGATATAAAATGGCGATGACAATACCTTCAGGGGACCAGGTAATACAATTAGACAAGTTGCAGTTATTACAAGACCTGTTAAACTTAGAATCATCATGATCTATAGTAATATTCCCTGCCAAAAGTACATAAGGCGATGGTACGCAGGCAGTAACATTTCCCTGTGGTCTGGAGGTAGGGCCCATAAGCTTCATGTCCCCCTAAGCAGCCCCTATTTTCCACCACTGAGTTTGTGGAAAACCCAAGTCTGACCACCAAAGCCCTGCAGACAGCCCCTTTCCCCATTTGGCAGTGTTTTTTTTTTTGAGTATTGTCCTGGTTGACAGACCAATCGATGATATATCTCTCTTTTGTGACGTTATACCTGATGGGCTTGTCTGTGAGACACGATCTCCACAATATGGTTTTATTATTCTTTTGAATCTCTAGTCTACATGAGGAAAAAGACTGTGGAGTGGGTGGAATAACATTTCCTTCACTTTGTACAGGGAGGGCGTGAGTCATTAACCCACATCTTGATTTCCAGACCTTCCCAGACAGCAGGAAGTAAGAGTGGTGGATCAGAAACTTAAGCCTAGTACTTCTCACTGAGCCATGTCCCCAGAAGCACTCTGAGGCAAATTACCATCTGCATGGTTTGCAAACTGCACCAACCATTCAGGCAGCCCCCATGCTCCATCAGCATCCTGTGTAAAAACCCAAACATGCCCTCCTCCCCATATTAATAGCGGGTTGGGGCCATTCCTCCAGGCAAAACAAGCCAATGATATCTCTTCATAGGCTCTTTGAAGTTGGTGGAAGGGACACTAAAGGCAAATCTTTTACAATATTTTGGATCCAAGGGCGTGGTATAAAAACAATCTTTTAAATCTAAAATGATCTTATATGTATTGGCTGGAATAGCAGAGGGGGAAGGGAGCCCAGCCTGCAGGGCTCCCATAAGTTACATAGTATCATTAACCCTCCTTTACTGTTTTTCCTTACAAAGCAGCTGCTATCGCAAGCCCAGAGTAAAGAAAGGTTCAATGTCTGAGCATAGTCTGATATAACCGGACAGGTTGCCCTTTTTTCCAAAAGGTCTCAGCGCTGCCTGGCAGGCAGTATTTGCATTTTCAAAAGCCAATTGTTTCCATTCTGCGGCGGGAAGCACCTTGAAGGAAAGTGTATCTAATAAAGATTGAGTAAAAGAGGCAGTTGGGCCATATTGGGCACAAGCAACCTTGAGTTCTTTTAGCTGTTTGAAAGGAATAGGAGTAAGCCCTCTCCAATAGTTTGTGTTATTTTTCATCAGTTAACCTTATTTAGAGAGCTTGAACCCCATTCTCTGGGTAAAGATGATGGAAGATAAGTCATCCTTTTCCTTGATCCATCTCATTTACCTTTAAACTTCTGCATTCACGTTGGCTCTTGGCATCACCCATGTACCTACAATTAGACATCCTTTGAGTGTAGCGTGCATTCTTTTACAAAGGCTTGATCATTGCCATCCATAAACACAAGAGCTTCAGAGAGGAGAAAATAAACATCCCTCTGGGCCTGTTTCCTAGTTAAGGATGTCTCTGCATTGACTAGTTCACCTCTAGGATTTGCTGTTCATGTCCTTCTGTTTCTTATTGTCCACTTTAAAAAGAAGTTTCACTGATTAGCGTACTCTGCTGTGCATATTACTATGGGCCTCTAATGGATTCCCCCAAGCTTAGTAATTTCTTAACACTCAATAAAGTATTTTATTCAAGGAGATGTGAGCTCATAAAGTTTGAAGAGCTCACATGGGTTGGACTGAACACACGCAAGCAGGAAACTCACATAATGACATTTGTGTTTTAACAGTCATATTAACATACACATGCCTACTATGAACAAATCAGCACATATACTAGAACTAACAAATCTTCATACAATACCCTCAGATTAATAAATATACATGCATTTACTTAAGAAAAAAACCCACAAAGACACACTAAAATATACTAGAATTATAATAATAGAATCAATGCAGAACAGACTACAAGTTCTGTCACATAGTATAACATAGTAAGGCACAGAGTAGTTCATGTGTACTAGCACATACCAAAAAACAGACAAAGTGCATACAAGAATATACACACTGAGCTACAAGAATGTGGAGGTGTGTGGCAGAGACATTTTCTCTGCAGGTAGAGGAAATAGGTACCTAATTTAACTAATCCTTCTTAGGCTCCTCTACATTTCTCCCCTGAGGGTCCCTGTTATCTGTGGGCTTGAGTGACCCCTGAGCCCCGCCCTCTCCCTGTATGGGTGTATGTGTCTGGGTTCCCATAGCCTTTCCCTCTGTGTGTGCCTGACTCAGAAATATGTGATCATAACTACAGCAGTCACAGTACTGATTGACAGAAAATCAGTCCCTGGGCATGTCTCTAGAGAAGGATATTCTGACAGAACTTGAAGGGAACCTGTGGGTGCCCTGTACAGAATAGGATGCTTATAGCCCATGCACAAGGGGACATAGGGCAGGAAGGGAGGTGAGGTCTGGGGAGGCATGTTGAGACTAAGCATAAAATGTGTCTTATCTCCCTTTTCCTACTCTTGTATCAATATGCACAACTGCTAAATTAAACAGCCTTTGGAGAAAAAAAACTGACTCTCAAATTAGCCTGTGGTGGACAAGGACAGACAGGAGCTGTGAATGAATAAAATGAATGAACTCAGAGAAGAAAGTCTCCGTTTGGATGAATGAAGAGAGGTGACTTGATCTAGGATTGGGCTACTGGTGGTAAGTTCATGTAGTATGTTGTGTGGAAATATATATATATATATATATATATATATATATATATATACACACACACACACACGTACAAAGATAATAAAGTGAGATCCTTTGCACAGCAGGGACTGTTATCCCGAGGAAGGAGGGAATACAGGAGGGTTATTGAAAGCAAGGGATAAAGTTTTTGATGAAGCCGATGATTTGAACAGAATTTGTCCTAGATGCAGGAATTACCAATTACATGGGAAATTTGAGACAATTCAAGGGAAAAACGAAACAAGCTAAGTTTGAAATCATCCTATCATCAGAGGGAGATTGGGTGAGTGTTTCAGAAAGACGGGAGGAGATGCACTGATTCCCTGAGGGATGCTGAGAAGGAGAAGAATCCCCAGACACAACAGGAAGCCAGTAGTGAAGCTCCATTTGGACCTGCTCCTGGGTCTGAGTCCTGTGCTCTGCAGATCCTGAGGGGTTCCTGCAGCCTAACCTCTTCCACTAGGGTACATTCATGTCTGGGTTAACTCTGACTTCTCCTCACTGTGTGCGTTGGTCTGGGTAGACTAGAGAAACCAATCCATAGACACACGTATATTGTGTATAAGAGATTTAATATAAAGGGCAATTGTACATTTAGAAAGCATCTTAACCCCAGTTAGGTCCAAGCCCATAAGTCCATTATTAGCCCATGTGTCGGATACCAATGTATAAATTCCTCTTCATACTTATGAAATACATGCAATGATCCAGAATGCAAGATGGTCACAGGCCAGTGGGCAGAAAGTCTTTGGATCCAGTGGCATTGTAAGCTTTTCAGCGGAGCCGGGTCTCTACATGGCTTCTCCAGAACCCAGGGCTGCATGGGGTAGGTCCATGTGGCTTCTATTCAGGGATGTCTCACAGAGAGTCACCCTTGTCAGTAGGGTGTCTCCCAGGGATTAGAGAGTCTCTCTTCCACCTCCAAGATGGAATACGGGATTTCCCAGAATTCTCAGAAGGCCATGCCCACGCAGAGGCTTCATTGGCTATGATCCAATTGACAGACTCCAACCCTTCCCTCTTTATCCTCTGAAGTCCCAAATTCACACCCGATTATGTAACTACCATACTGTGCATCTTTTGCACAGAAATACAAAACTGTGTCCTTGAAGTTCAGGTTGTCCATTTGAAGTTATAGTATGTCCTTACCATTGTCTTTGGAGATGGTGAATTGGCCCTTCGGAGAGTCCTACCAACACTATTCATGTATGAAACCCACTGCCGCCCCTTCTCTGGGGCTAGGCAGATCCAGTGTATATTATAAATACAGGCAATGAATGCAGAGACTGTACGGGAGAATATCAGAGAAGACTCCGACTGCCTCAAGTCTCCCTCAGATGCCATAGCTCCACCTCACACTGGACACCTGCAGACACACAGACATCCTGATCCTGAAAATCATATTTACTGCCTCTCACTCATGCCCCGTCATGCACACTTTCTCTGCATCAAAGCATCTTTTGAAATTCCAAAAAGGAAAATTGAGCTCAATAGAGATTCCATTGTGACTTGATTTGTTCAGTCTTGAATGGGGGTACCTTGGAATTCCAGAGGTGGAGCAACTGTCCAAGAGCTTCAGAGTTGGGACTTGGATGGTTTTCCTCCGCAGCGGAGGGGTCTATTTGCATACCTTCTGCCTATATAGTCATAAGTAATGTTGAATGACTTCTAAGAGAGTCACTCCAAGAGTAGATAAGAATGTTCTAGATATCTTGGAAAGCCCTGCGTGTGGGGTTCATTATGCAGTGTGCTGCTAAATGCAAGGTCAGTCATTCTTAATCTCCAATGGCTCTGCAGGGGGAAGAATTCTCTACACACCCATGAAGATTTATAGACTCAGAAGCCTACAAGGGCAGCCCTATTCTATAGGGTTGTTAAGAGAAAGAATTGACTTAATGGAAATGTCAACCTACAGTTAGAGACAGTGCCTTGAAATGTGCCCTCCTCCTCTCCACCCCTTAAGTGTGGTGCTTATTCATTTCTTGATGCAGTTAAATAAATATTCCCCTAGAAATATATATTTAATCTGACACAAGCTTCCCTTGTCTAATTCTCTTTTAAATTATCTTTTGGAAAAGAAAATTCATATGCTAAAAGTAAAACCCTCCCCAGCCCCTTCTAGACCTTCCCTTAATTGTCCCCTTGAGCTGAATATGACAGCGACTCCTCAGTCTCGCTCCTTCCCTGCAGGTTTGTCTTGCCTTGAATCAAGCTTGCCTTCCCTTCACAAATCTTTTGCACACCAAGAATTTTAAGGTACTGAGTTAAACTTAGAAGTTCTGTAGATGCTGAAGTCTCTACATACCCAGAGAAGCCAATGCTGTCTGTGAATTTGCATAACACATCGGGACGTTTCCAGGGCATCTTCCAAAAACTAGAGGAAGTCTCCCATGCTTGAGGAGTTGATTGTGCTCTCCAAATCTAGGTATTATGCTTTACAATACTAATGCTTTCTTTTTTATTAAATACTTTTATTGGGGGCTCTTAGGGCTCTTATCACAATTCATGCATTCATCCATTGTCAAGCACATTTGTACATATGCTGCCATCATCATTTTCAAAGAGTTTGCTTTGTACTGGAGCCCTTGATATCAGTTCCTCATTTTCCCCTCCCTCTCCCACTCTCCCTCTTTCATGAACCTTGATAAATTATAAATTATGATTTTCATATTTTGCATTGTCTGCTGTCTCACTTCACCTACTTTTCTGCTGTTTGTCCCACTGGGAGGGAGTTCTATGTCAATCCTTGTGATTGATTTCCTCTTTCTACTCCCACCTTCCCATTACTCTCTTGATATCTCTATTCTCATTGTTGGTTCTGAGCGGTTTATCTGTCCTGGATTCCCTGTGTTGCGAGATCTTATCTGTAGCAGTGTAAATATTCTGGTCTACTAAGGTTTATAAGGTAGGATTGAGGCCATGATAGTGGGGGGAGAAGCATTAAAGAACTAGAGGAAAGTTGTTTGTTTCATCGGTGCTGTAGTGCACCCTGACTGGCTCTTCTCTTTCTTGTGACCTTTCTGTAAGGGGATGTCCAATTGTCTATAGATGGGCTTTGGGTCTCCACTGCACACTCTTCTTCATTCACAAAGATATTATTTTGTTCTGGGTCTTTGATGTCTGATACATGATCACGTGTACACCTCATGATCATACAGGCTGGTGTGCAAAGAATGTACAGACGTGCTTTATACAATTGATGTATGTATATTTATGGATTGTGATAAGAGTTTTATGAGCCCCTAATAAAATGTAAAAAAAATAATTTGACAAATCCTGGTTAACGGATATGTTTTTCTCAAGAGAATAATTACCTATTAAAATAATAAATATTGACAAAAATAATATACAACTGTCAATTATTTCAGAAATGGTAAAATCAGGTTTGGTTTGGTTTTCTCTTCACAGGAGATACTTGGGCTGGGATTCACACACATACAGTTTCAACCTAAAGTAATTTGGAAAAAATAATTAGGATGGAGAGAAACTGATTGTGTTGAGTGAAGCACATGGAGGTCAGAATTTAACGGCATAGAGAGACTACCAGTCCTTCTGGGATTGATTTCAACTTGTCCCAAGTGTGATTTCTTTCTCCCCTGTCTTCTGAGGAAGAATATGGGCTTTTAATTTTTAGGATCTGCCCTCCAGGAAAATAAGAGGCATGCGAACCTAGTTGCTGAAGGTTCCTTGAAGTGGTCTTCCACATGGGTGAATTGGAAAACTCCAGACACAAGAGCAAAGAAACACTTGGCACCCCCTGCACCTGCTCCTGTGGCAAAGATTGTGTCCCATGTACCCTGAGCTCCCTCTGCTGCCCAATTAGGGTTGTGATGCTTGAGATGTTTGACCATTAAGCCTTCATTGTGTCTCCTAGTACGTTTCCTACATTTTACATGTCAGTGTCCTCAGGTTTCAGATTGTTAAAACACATGCAGCTGGTTGAGCTATAGTGGTTGCAATGCATCAATATGTGAAAACTGAGTTGTTGCTAAGACTCATCACAAGGCTTCTGTGCCACCTAACACAGGTCGTGTTTCCCAGAGCCTTTTAGATCTAGAAACATTGATATTTTCAGACCTGGAAGCTAGACATAGCACTTTGAGACATAACACATAGCTTTCCCAACTCATGACTGGTCTGTAGCAGCTCTACCTGCACGATCACACCTAGGAATACGGGGGGAAATATAATTTAAAACCATTCTAAGATGAAAAGAACTGCTTTTGACATGAAGGTGCTTACAGGGTAGGACATTCATGTCACCAAGAAGAATCCAGAAGGGTGTCACCTCCACAGGCATCTCTGATTAACATGGTAAGGATGAAGGCCTAAGATACCTGACTTTCATGTGTGACTTGGAGCTCTGTTACCATATTTTACTGTAGGCGATCCACGTGTGCTGTGCTTGTGGAAGCAGAAAGAGGATGGCTCTGAGTAGGAGCAGTAATGGCCTCTAGAGGGGATTTTCCTGACCTGTGTTCTGTGAGGTCAATCTCTACCCTTCATCATTTGCACTGACTGTGGACAAACAATTTCTTCCTGAAAACCATGGGTAGATTTGTAGAAATGCAGACAGTTGGCCTGAGGTGTGAGCCATAATGAAGGGAATTCCTGGGGATACTATTTTCCTAGGAATGTTCCACTTTCTCTCTGGGCAGCCCAGTTCTACCCTTAGGACAAGGGTAGCCAATGAGATGTGCAGGCTGTTGAGTTAAAGTGGAAGGTAAAATGATGAACATTTCTGAGCATCCACTTCAAAACAAAACACTTTTATTAGAACTTTCCCCCTTATATAATTCAATACTTCAACCATATCAAGAAGAGTTGTATAATCTTTACCACAGTCAATTATAGAACAATTTCTCCCCCTCTGTAATCATTATTCATGTAATATATTTCACATACTTGCAAAACTGTATGCAACAAAACTTTCACCGATTCAATGCCTTCTACATGTGTAATTCAGTGCCATTGAGTATTCTTTTCAGGTTGTACAACCATTATTTTTATCCCCCTGCATATTGTTTCACTGCAGTTAAACTTAATTTAATGCCCCCCTAAGCCAAATCTCTTCCCACTTCACACATGGTAACCATAGATCGTTTTCTTTCTTTCTTTCTTTCTTTCTTTCTTTCTTTCTTTCTTTCTTTCTTTCTTTCTCTTTCTTTCCTTCCTCCCTCCCTTCTTTCCTTCCTTTTCTTTCTTTCTTTCTTTCTTTCTTTCTTTCTTTCTTTCTTTCTTTCTTTCTTTCTTTTCCTGATATAACATTCACATTTCCATACTTAAAACACTTCTAAAAAAAAGTTGTATGCCCATTTTCAAAATAAGCTTAATGCTCCCTCCTGCTTCACAGATCCACTGATTACTCCTCCCCCTTCCATATAAACCATTGCCTCAGTTATGGTCTCTATTCATCCACTCCTTTACTTCCAAACTTGGAGATAATAACAAAAACAATTAAAAACAAAGATATAATTAAACATAAAGAAAAATTATAATGACATAAAGATACAAATAAGAGTAGAGTACAAAACAAATAGAGAAGGTACCTACTTCGCTTTTCCTGTCCTGCTCTTTATCTGCCTCCATGGTTGCTGTGGTAGTTGTATAATCTGCTGTCAATTTGAGACTTAAGATGAAGGGATGGAGTTTAGTCTGTCAATCTGGGTGCAGTTTGATGACATCATTTGGAGGCACTGAGGAGAAAAATAGCTCGCTGGAGGCAGGACACAGTCTCATGCCCTATGAGACATTCCTGTCAACAATGCACAAGGAGCTACGCTAGAGCCCTGGAGCTGAAGGAGCCACGTGGAGACTCTTAACAGCTTTGAGATGTTTCCACCCATCTCCACTGGATCCACAAGACTTTGCACCCACTGGCATGTGCTCTTCATGCATTCGGCATCATTGCATGTGTTGCATGAGTCTGAAGAATTTATAGTCTGGTGTCAGATATCTGGGCTAATATCAGACTTATGGACTTGAACTGGACTGGGCGGTTATGCCTTCTTAATGTACAATTTCTCTTTGATATAAAGTTCTCTCTTGTACACATATGAATGTCTGTGAATTTTTTTCCCTAGTCCACCCAGACTAACATAGTTGTGGAGTTTCACATGTTCACTTTCCAGGCACTAGTTAGAGGTGCCCATGGTATATGACAGGATTTAGCTAGATCCATCCTCTAGGTGATCATATTCTGGGTACAGGATCTTAACATGGCTCTGCTCAATACTTACCTTCATTGAAAAATCAATGAAGATAAGGGCATTACAGCAAAGTGGGGTGAAGAAAGCAGATGGTACCAGGGTATCAATTATCTGGGATCTAAATGGCTTGTCTTCAAGCAGCCATCTAAGTCAGGTGTCAAGGAAGTCCACAATGAAGAAGCACACCAGCATGTGTGACCCAAAGATAGTGACAATTCAAATGTGATGAAGGAAAAACCTTCAGAGCTCAAATTATGAACATCCAATTTGTCGAAGGGTAGGTGAACAGTGAGAACTCAAAAAAATCCATCTGAAGAATATTTAGTCATATTAAACCTATGGCAGATCCCCTTGAAAAGCTTTACTCTCAGACAGAGATAACTGCGAACTTGATCACGGTGGATCAGACCATGGCATAATATGACAATTGGTCAGTTGACCTACCTCTCGATCCAACCTGTACTTGCTCTAAGGTAAAGCATTTCTCACTTGTTCCATGACAGGATTTTTTTTTTTGCTGAACTTTAAAATATTGATGGTAGTCTTTCCTTCTTTATTCTTCATTTTTATCTTTATATTATTATTATTTTCTTCTTGCTGTTTTATTTTGGTTTTGTTTTTTGTTGTTTCTATTGGGTTTCAAAGTTTGTAAAGCACAGAAGGCGCGGATCCCTAGAGACAATAACTGATGCAATGGTCTATAGGGCCCTAGGGGAGTAGAGGAGTAGGAAGGGTGAGGAACTTTCGGGAGCAAACAATGAATGTGGGAGGGGGAGAGAACCAAAGAATTCATTATTATATATATGCATATATACATATAGTACAACATTTTAAACATCTATGTAAATGAATACTATTTTTAAAAAACATTTTATTAGGGACTCAGACAACTCTTATGACAATCCATACTTACATTAATTGTATAAAGCACATCTGTACATTCTTTGCCCTCATCATTTTCAAAGCTCCCTCCTCCCTCATGTTCCCTTGACAATTTATAAATTATTATTTTGTCATATCTTGCCCAGTTCAGAGTCTCCCTTCACCCCCTTTTCTGTTGTCTGTCCCCCAGGGAGGAGGTCACATGTAGAGCCTTGTAATCGGTTCCCTCTTTCCAACCTACTCACCCTCTACCCTGCCAGTATCACCCCTCACACCCTGGTCCTGAAGGTATCATCCTCCCTGGATTCCCTGTGCCTCCAGCTCCTATCTGCACCAGTGTACATCCTCTGCTCTATCCAGACTTGCAAGGTAGAATTTGGATCATGGTAGTGGGGTGGGGTGGGGTGGAGGGAGGGGTGGAAGCATTTATGAACTGGAGGAAAGCTGTATTCTTCATCAGTGCTATATCACACCCTGACTGACTCAAGTCCTCCCCTAGACCGCTCTGCAAGGGGATCTACAGTGGCCAACAAATGGGCTTAGGGTCACCACTCTGCACTTTCCCCTTCATTCACTCTGGTAAGATTTTTTTTTTCTTATGATGCCTATACCTGATCCCTTCCACACCTCTTGATGACACAGGCTGGTGTGCTTCTTCCATGTGGGCTTTGTTGCTTCTGAGTTAGATAGCCGTTTGTTTACCTTCAAGCCTTTAAGACCCCAGACACTATCTCTTTTGATAGCCGGCACCATCAGCTTTGTTCACCACATTTGCATATGCACCTGTTTGTCCTCGGTGATTGTATCATGGAGGTATGCACCCAATTATAAAGATTTTTTTGTTCTTTGATGCCTGATATGTGAATATTATATACATCTATTTTTAAAACTATATAAAAACAAACAAAGCTTGACCAATGGTTACCATGGGTGAAGGTGAAATGGTTGTTGCTTAGGGGGAATTCAGTTTATATTATTGGTGATGGGATAATTTTGAAAAGGATATCAATAATGGTTGTAAACATGAAAAGTATCATCAAAGATACTCAATTGTACATATAACAGTGGTTGAATTGGAGAATGTTTTCTTGTGTACATTTTGCCAAAAATGTAATGATATGAACAAAAGGAAGAAAAAATTTAATCGATAGTGATGATGATTGTATGCCCCCCACTTTTTTTAAAAAAGAAGCATCTTTATTAATACAGTATTTATTTGTCTCTTTCAAACCTTGAGCCAATTATTTTCCCCAGGCTGTCCGGGGAGGTGCAGGGAAGGGAAATTTTGGGCAGAGAGACTTGGGACAGAGAAATGTGGGGAGTAGATATGGCTCCTTCACATGGTAAAAAGGATGAGGAAGGCCACCATCAGGCAGAAAAGCCCGAGGGCCTTCGAGAAGGCAAAGCCCAGGATGGCATAGGAGAAGAGTGGCTGCTTCAGAGAAGGGTTCCTGGCATAAGCAAGGATGAGGCTCCCAAACCCAGTCCCAATGCGGGCTCCAGAGATGCCACTCCAACTGTGGCAGCCCCAATGAGCTTGGCTGCTGTGTCAATGTCCTTTGAGATATGCTGGTTTGGAAGCTGTGACTAGGGATCAATCAAGTCAGGGAATGTAGGGATGCCAAGCTGCTGAAGCGCTCTTCTGTCAGTGTCTAGGATGTTTCTGCGCCACAGATGGGACACCTCATCAGCTGGGAGGCATTCCTGACCAAGGGATGAGTGGAGAAGAATTTGGCACTGGCAAAAATTTTTAGGGGATGAGGGGTAGTGGCAGGCAAGCTGCTCCTACTGCAGAGAAAATCAAGACAGGTATATGCCTCTTCTTGATATGATTGAATTATATCATGTGCATGAAATTCCAATAAAACTGTTTTAGAAAAGAAACAGAAGATCATCTGTTACTTACACAGACCCTCATTGAAGGGCTTTGGTTAACAGGCTCATGGCCCAGTGCCTGTCTTTGTGAATAACATTCTATTAGCACACAGCTATGCCCTTTTCTCTTTCCTGCTGTTGTTTTCACAATCAGTAAGGTTGAATAATTGTCTCCAAGTCTATATGACCAATGGAATAATCAATTATAGTTTTCAGAGGTCTTTTTGAAAAAAGAAATTTACTGACCCCTGATCTAGGGGAAGAATCTGGATGAAAAACAGCAAGGCTTGATGAAAAACATAATTCTAAACTATGAAGATTGTTTGACAGGATATAATATTTTTTAAAAATAACTGATAGATAAGTAAGAACTACCAATCCTAATGGGACAGTCATGACTTGCCTAGCTGTTAAATGAAAATTCAGTCATTCAGACCCACGAACTGCTGTGTGGGAGAATTTGTGGTGGAATAATCTCATAAGGAAATACAGGCTTGGAAATCTTGTAGGAGCAGTTCTAGTCTGTCCTCTAGGATTACTATGACTTGGAACTGATCAATGTCAACAGAATTTTAGTTTGGGTGAAAGCAACTTTTTACAATATATTGTACTTGAATAAATGACACCACGTTTCAAACCACCAACTTTACAGCCATTAATTGAGGCCTTAACGGTTAGCACTCCACTGAGTCTTCCTGAAAGATATTCAGACTGTGGCAGTTACATGATCTCCTGTGAACCTGCGAAGGGGTGCAGTCTAGCCTGTCAATCAGGTCACGCCTTAATGACCTCATTTGGAGGTGCAAAGGAGATGAATAGCTCACTGAAGGCTAGATACACTCTCTCCCTGTGAGGCATTGTTGTTGACAAGCCACATGGAGCTATGCTAATGGCAGCCAGAACCTTGGAGCTGGAGGAGTCACGTGGAGGCCCACGCCAGCAGTAAGATGCTTCTAATGCCACTGGATCCACAAGACTTTCCACCCACTAACCTGTGATTTTCTTGCACCTGGCATTGTATCATGTATTGCATGAGTCTAAAGAGGAATTTACAGAATGGTATCAGACATATGGGCTAATATTGGCCTTATGGGTTTAATCTGCACTGGACTGGTGTGTTTTCTCAATATACCGTTGCTCTTTATATAAAGCTTTTTCCTATACACATAGGAGTGTCTATGAATTTGTTTCTCCAGTCCACCAGGACTAAAACATTGACCTTCTCAAAATACACGCTGATCACCCCTGGAAAATTTCTACTCCCTATGGGACAAGCTCATTTTGGTTGGTTGTTTTTCTCTCTATGAGAATGTTTTATTTTCTTACAATACAACTTTGAATTCACAGATATTAAGGGTAGGAACTGAATCATAAAAAGAAAACAAAACATAAATTCCCGTGTGAAATAGTGAGATGAAGAACCCTGGATCACAATAGAGATCCAGACTAGAAACTCCCTCTCCAAATGCACATGATCCAGAATCATTCCTTCTGTTCATGCCCTTACAGAGCCCTGCAACACAGCTCCCTCCCTGCATAGGAGGTTTGTGTCTGTACTCACTTTGACTTCTCTCTGTGTTTCTTCCCCACCATTATACATGGACGTGTGATTGACTTTTAGACTGTCCTTT
Source organism: Tenrec ecaudatus (assembly GCF_050624435.1). Classification (NCBI taxonomy): domain Eukaryota; kingdom Metazoa; phylum Chordata; class Mammalia; order Afrosoricida; family Tenrecidae; genus Tenrec; species Tenrec ecaudatus. Next base: position 118,516 of record NW_027459361.1, read on the forward strand.
CGCTGATACGGTGTGTTCTTGGCAATGTCTCTGGAGATGGTAAACCAGCTTTCATGGAATCTGTACAATATGTGATATCAACAGTACTAATAAGACACCCTGCAGGCCTGGAACTTGGCTCATACAGGTCATGGAAAAGTTACTAAATGTAAATCCAGAGTTTGCACATTAGAATCTCAAAAATGTCTTATGCTCCCTCAAGTTTCCTTCAGACTCAACCAGTTGCACATTGCAATTGCCATTTTCAAGCAAAATATATGCCGGTCATGAAAACGATCACACATGTCAACTGTGTGCAACTCATACCCACTCACACACACTTGCTCTCAATAGCATTACTTATTAAAATAGCTGCCTGAAAAACCCAGCTTAGTACAGACTCCATGATGATTCTGTGTTCATACAAATTTCAGAACAGCGACTCTTGTAGATTATGGTACTGAGGATCTTCTCCAAGAACTGTTTTGTTGGGATTGGGGTGTTTTTTTTATCAGCATAAGGAGGGCCTTTATTTGCATATGCTTCTCCTGGAGAGAATGAGCCTGATTCACAGATAAAGCAGTCACAAAACCCCATGCTTCAATCCCTGAGCGTTTCACCTCTGAGAGTTTCCCCAAGAAGAGGAAGAAACTGACATATTGGCAATGAGGCCTATTTTCCCAGGTGTATTAAATCAGAATAAGAGCTAAATTTGAGTAAATACATCATGAGACTATATCCAATGGACTATGTGCAGATTTGCATGTGAGTGGTAACTTTGTAATAAAGTTTAAAAGGGGTCAATCTGAGATGAGAATGTTGGCTGCTTCCTCATAGAACACATTCCCTTCCGTGACTTCTCCATTCTTCAAGAACAAGGCCTATTCTTTCAGGCCACAGAAAGTGATGAAGAAGATGGTTGAGGAGGGAGACACAAATTAAGTTTGAGAACAGCTTTGGGAATAAAGGCAGTAGTCCTCTCCTCTCAGGGACTTATATCTTTCTAAGATACTCAGAACAAAACCAAGAGCATTTAAATTGTCAGATACACATTTTCTCTCGGCAATAGATTATGTAAAATTAGATATTCAAATATTTGAAGGTCAGCTAAATCTAGAAATCTCATTGAATTCAGCCAAAAATAGCTCCCATTCAATGCGTGCTGTAAATAGGAGTGGCTTTTGTAAGTCACTAAGAAGGAAGAACTTTTCTTTGACAACTACACTCCTACATCTACTCAAGAGTTATTCTAGTGTGGAAAGAGTACATGCAACACTAAAAAAATTACCTTTGACACAGGAAGACATGTAGTATCCACAAAGTCATCATTAATAAAGTTATTCACACCTAATCTTACATTTCATACAGGATCTTATACCAAAATAGCTGAAATTCTTCACTTAAGGTTGTGTGTCAATGGATACTGGGAATGTTACCGGTATCAAACAACAAAATACTAGCAAAGCCACTAGGAGGAGGATGAGCTCATTAATAGGACAAATGTGGACCCTCTGGGTGAAACCAGAAGGAGTGGCCGACATTCTTTGGGGCTGTGAAGGTGAAGATACAACATCCAGCATGAAGAACTGAATGATCCCGTTTGGCCCTAAGCTCTCCCTGAATCCTGAATTTTCACAAAAAGGTAGTGTGTTTCCTGGACTATCATGGGCTGCAGGTTCTGAAGGATAGACTGATATAGGATATTAACACCCAGATAATAAAATGCAGTTGGCGAATTTATGTATTTTCAGATGGGATTCCAGAAAAGATACACACACACACACACAGCCACAAAGGTTAGGAAAAACAACCAAAGCTGTCCTGACCCCTGAGATTTCCCCAAATGTTGGAAACTTGACTGAATAATTTGTGGTAGTAGAGCCCTGCGTTTGCACTCTACCCTGGGGTAAAAAAAAGGAAAACAAAAAAGCAAAAATCAGCAACAACAAAAATTGTGTCATTTGAAGAAACAATTCAATATAAAATAGGCAGACTGCCTATCTTTTATTAAATTATTAGCTAGATGATTGCCAGAATTCCTCAGAGTGTGCTGAAAGAACATACTGTTAGACTTTCAGCCAATACTCAAACACTTAATAGATACCTTTACCCAGGCACCATTTTCCTGAAGTCTGATTGGAAAATATTTTATCTGAGCGTCTTGAGAACTCTGATGCAGGGACCGCTGGCAAAGTCATTTCCTGTCCTTAAAGGTTAAGAAGCGGATTGTTGCTGTGGGACAGAATATAGTTTTGGTTACAATATAACTTTGAATTCACAGATGCCAGGAGTAGGCACAAAAAAGTATTATTTTTTAAATTAGAGATTTCCCACAAGGAACTGAGATTTCTGAGAATCCACATATAACCTCAGGAAACCAGCCTTGAGCTCCAGCTGCTCCTGGGTCTGAGTCCTGTGCTTTGTGGTTCCTGCGCACCCCCTGGAGACCAATATCCTCCCACCAGGGGAAGTTTGTGTCCGGGCTCTCACTGACTTCCCCTCACTGTGTCTCTTGCACAGTAATGCATGGCTGTGTCTTCGGCTTTCAGGCTGTTCATCTGCAGATACAGCGTGTTCTTGGCGTTGTCTCTGGAGATGGTTAATTGGCCCTTTACTGAATCTGTATAGTATGTACTAACACCAGTACTAATGCCTGCGACCCACTGCAGACCCTTCCCTGGATTCTGGCGGGCCCAGCTCATCCATGGTCACTGAAGGTGAATCCAGAAGCTGCACAAGAGAGTCTCAAAGACTCTCCAGGCTTTCTCAGATCGCCCACAGACTACACCAGGTGCACCTCACACTGAACACCTGCAAACAGACACTCTGATTAGATGACTTACATACAAACACATGCACTCACAATTATACACACACACAGCAAGCTCTACAATGATTACCATGTAAAATGGCCAAAATGAAAGCCACGTTTGGTACCAAATTCATTATGTGTCCTCTGGACTAGCTCTTGCTTTCAAAATATTAACAGCATAGACCCCAGAAACGGGTACTGTCCTCTGAGAAGTCCCACATCAGGGCCTGTGGTTGTTTTATCAGCAGGCAGAGAGCTGCATTTGCATGTCCCCTGATATTTAGAAGCAGATGAGTAGAGAATATGGACAAGAGTTCTCCCTCAGACTGGACGAGCACTCCCAACAGAAAACAGCTCTTAAGCAGGTTGTTTATCAAGCATTGCTTTAATTGTTATCAATTATCAATCTTTTTAAAAAATAGTTTTCAATTTGTAAACTTTATATTACATTCATAACAAACTTTCTAATTGAGTGGTATGAGCATTCACAATGCATCCTCTCTGATTCCCCTTATGGTGTGGATTCACATGATGATAGTGGACCGTTCTATTACCTGTTTCTTGTGTGGGAACCTTACTGATTTTCTTTCCTTCTAAGCATTTCCATATTTCAGTGATATTTGTACAGTGTGGACAGGAAGTTCTTCATAAAGCATGTCCACAAAACATGCAGAATGGTGTCTCCTCTCCGGTTTTTGATCTGAGAGATTCCAGTCCTCCTGCTTTTGTGATAATCAGGAAACCTGGCTATTTATCACTTTTCTTCATCTTCTAAAAGAGTCAGTTTTCATATAATCAGCTTACTGGTTGTGTTCCTGTTATTTCATTTATCTTGGTTACTTTTTTATTGTCTCTCCCAGGCCCGTGCTACCTATGCCATGGATATTACCTATGCATACTCACCTTTTTCTAGTTCCATTAGTTGGAAACTGAAGTAATCAATCTCAGAGTTTTACTTCTACACTATACAACTGTGTGTTGCTATGAATTCCTCATTAAGTTCTCTTCAAATGAACCCCACGGTTTGTTGTCTTGTGATTTCATTTAATCCAGTACAGCCATCCAGGATGTGAAAATCATTAAACACATGTTCATGACACAAATAATATAGTATATATCCATATATTCATCACTCACACTCACTGCCATGAGCCAGTGCAGACTCATCATGACCCTATAGACAGCGTAGGATTGTCCTTGAGCACTTCTGAAACTGTAACTCTTTAGGGAGAAGAAAGCCCTGTTTTTCTACTGTGGAACAGCTAGTACTTAAGAACTCCTGAAATTTCAGGTCGCAGCTTAATGAGTAACCAACACACCACCAGGATTCATTTATGCATACATATATTTAAATGTGTTTATGCATACAACATATAAATGAATGAATATTGAAATTGATGTCGTGTTTTGTAATATTTAGGAAGACAAGATTCTCAGAGAAAATGTTTTGGAGGGAAAGGAAACCCTAGATACTAAGAGGAAGCTCCTTGCTCCCATGCCTCCCCCATTGCCCTTGCCCAGAAGTCTGGCTCCTGTGCTCTGTGCAGCTCATGTGATCCCTATAGACTAAGGTCATTATTACAGGGAAGGTTGTGCCTGGATGGCACTGAGTCCTCTCACTGTTCCTCTCACACAGTAATGGACAGCTGTGCCCTCAGTGGTCATTGCGCTCAGCTGCGGGGAGAACTGCTTGGTGGATATGCTTTTGGCGCTTGAGAGTCAGCTGCATTAAGGCAGGTAATTGTTTCCTGATGCTCAAACATATTGATAACAAGTGCTGCAAACTTTTCTGCTGGTTGTGGTAGATTCAGGTCCAGAAATATGGAGCCACAAGAGACAGCAAATCTTAGGGAGAGGATTTGTGAGGGATTCATCACTCCTGGGCTCAAATCCTGATGCTGTACCTGTCACAGGGCACCCAGGACAGGGAGGAAAAAAATCCATGCTGACAACTAATGTAAGTCTCTTGCTATTACGAGAGACATAACTTCCAGGCCAAAGAATATATGAAAGAAAATAAAAACTTGCGGACAAGTTATACAGTTTCTGGAGAATTGTGACCAGTGTGGTGCCTTTCACCATGTTTTGAACTTTAACCTGGAAATTGAAGGAGTGATCTGCATGTTAGAGCCCAAGGAGAACAAAGTAGAGATACTTTCAATCTTTTCTCAAAAAACCGAAAAGAGAGTCTAATGTCTTCATCTTCTCTGGAATTGGCTTCCATTTATTGAGAACTCAAGTTCCTTACACCAAAGAGTGGAGAAAATGTCTGGACACAGAAAGCTTAGAGAGTGTTAAGAAATTCTGATTTCATTAACCCCCAGCTGACAGTGGATATTACTTCTACTGTGTTCTCTCATTTCTCTGAATAGTCTCTTGAAAATTCAGTCCTCTTTCTTTAGCCTAACATGTAAATTAGCACGAGTTGAGATGGTGGACATGTACAGAGTTTTGAGATGCAAATGGGCAAAGGACATGAATAGATACTTGACTAAAGGGGACATTCAATTTGCAAAGATACACATACAAATATGTTAATTCCCATTACTCATTGGTGGTGTTATTGTTTATTTGGTTGACTTTGTTTTTGAGATCTTTTCTTGGAATGGTTACAGAATACCTGGCCATATTTTCTGGAAAACATTTTAAGCACTTTCACGGAATATTTTTTCTAAAACATATATGTTTAATACAACCTGTAGTGTGGTTTGTTTGTTTTTTCCATGAATTTTCATTGTGCATCACAGTAATACAGAATCATTGAAAGCTGTAGTAGTTTCTCTGTGCAACACGCTGTTCTGAGCAAATAACCTGAGAAGCTGTACTAACTGAAAACTATGACGTCAAGATTGAAGGAAGCCAGGTTCATAATCCGGCACATGCAAATGACATAAAACTACATGTTGTAAGACAATATGACTTGTAGAACTTACTGATAAAGAGCAGGGATTACTGCCTTCACTTTAGATTAAAATTCAATGTAAAGAAAATTAAACTCCCTAATATGGGACCAATGGAAAGTACCAGGATAAATGGGGATAATATTGAAATTTGGAAGAAGTTCATCTCTCTTGGATCTACAATCAATATTCATGGAAGCTTGACTCAATCAACTGCTGCATTTAGTTGAGGAAACCTGCTGCACAGACCTCGTCAAAGGTGAAGAGCAAGGAAGTCTCTTTGAAGACTCAGATGTACCTGGCCCAAATTATGAGGTTTCCAATTGTCTCATGTGCATGTCAAAGTCGGACAATGAATGAAAAGGATGAAAGATCAAACGATGTACCTGAATTATGGTACTGGAGAATAATTTGATGGTAGGATGGACCACCAGAAGAACAAACAATTGTATATTGAATGATGTGCAATGCTTAATAGAAAGAAGGGAGGAGGTGATTACTTCATCTCAAGTACTTCGGACATTTGTTAGGAAAATCAGAACTTGGATAAGGACCTAATGCTTTATGAAACATAAGGTTATTAAAAAAGGTAACCTTTAACAAGCTAGATTGGCACAGTAACTGCAAAAAAGGCCTCATACATCACAACTGTGAGAATGAAGCAAGACCTACGCTTCATTCTGTTTTCTCTAGTGTTGCTGTGGGTCCAAATTTATTTGATAGGACTTAAAACAGCAAAATGCAAGGTCAATGACAAACATTGAACTCAATGCAGAGTAAGTGAAGGCATTCACCTTTCAAATTGGAATCCGATAAGGCTATCATTAAATACCAATCTTAATTCGTATTGTGCTGAAACTGTGGTAGTTAAATAATCTGGTGTCAGCTTGAGAATATTGAAAGTGAAGGGGTGGAATTTAGCCTGTCAATCGGGTCACAGCTTGATGACCTCATTTGGTAATGCTATGGAAATAAATAGCTTGCTGGAGGAGGGATACACACTCACTCTAGTTGTGGGATACAAAATGCCCCCCCAGCTTTGTCTCACACAAATTTCTGACAAACAGAGGTTATTTGAAAGCTCATGGTGGGAGGTCAGATGCTTAGACATATTCCTCCTGCAGGCATCTGTTCCACTCTAGGTGGGGTACCCACCCAACTGTTAATGGTTTCCATGGAGAGCCAGGAAACAGGTCAAACCTGCTTGGTGACATACAAAGTTAGGCTGCCATCCTGAATCTAGGATCCACCCATCTTATCACATGTAAACCCTTAATCCCTCCTCTTCCTATAGTGTATGTACCCCTATATCACCCCCCCTACCACTACTGTATTACCTATACCACAACCCTTTTCTCTGATGTATGTCTTTACCTGTAATTCGGGGGCTTACATGCCCCACCCAAAAGAAGATATATAAGCCTGGGTTAACAATATAAAGCCCTCTCCCCTCACTCTCCCTGGCTCTCAGCTCTCCCTTCATCTCCCTCCATCCTTGCTCCCCTGTTCCCTTTCCCATTGTCCTCCTTCCTCTCCCCCTCTCTCCTGCCCTCCTGTCTCCCATCTCCACGTGGACCACCAAGTGGGGCTGAGGTGAGCATGCTACCAGGAAATGTGTCTGACTCCATTATTTCAATCTCTCTTCTAATCTCTCCGTATTCTCTAGGACTTTATTATAATCTTTATATATCTTAACTGTACTATTGTGCCTATCAAACCTGCAATTAGTTGTGGGAGGCTGACCTTTACCTCACACTCCCTGTGACACGTTCCTGCTGATAAGACACATGGAGCTACACTAGATTCCTGCAGCTGGAGGATCCTGTAGAGACCCCTGCCAGCATTGAGAGTTTCCATTGCCTCTGGATCCACAAGTCTTTCCACCTACTGGCCTGCGATCTTCCTGTATCCAGGGTCATTGCATGTGTTGCATGAGTCTGAAGCGGTATTTTTAGATTGGTATTGGACATATGGGTTAATAATATAGGACGTATGGACTTGGATAGGATGTTTTCTCAATATACAATTGCTCTTTTATATAAAGGTCTTTCTTAAACAGATTTGAGTGTCTATGAGTTTGTTTCTCTAGTCCACCCTGACTAACACAAACTTTGAACAATAGCTATCAGTCAACAAATGAAAACCAAATGCATCCTAAATGGCAACAAAGAGGTAAAACTCTCTACAATTGCTGATGACAACTCTCTGTAATTGCTGATGATTTTCTAAACATAGAAAATCCAAAAGCCCTAGAAGAAAATTGTTGAAAGCTCTGAAAAGGAAATCAGAAAATAATATCATTTACAATAGCTACCTAAAAGATAAAATAAATGGAATAAACCTAAGAGAACCAAAGTCTTGTAGGAAGAAATCTATAAGAAAAACACTACTCCAAGTTACCAAAAGAAATGCAAATAATGAGACTAATGGACCATGTTCATGAAGCAGAAGGCTCAGCTTTGTGAAAATAACACACTCTAAGCAATCTATAATTATAATGCAATTACCATTATAATTAACTTCTGACCAAGATCCCAGTGTCTATCTTCAAGGACATGGAAATTACTGACCATATTTTAAAAGAAATGGGAGGAGATGAGTCACTCAGGGTTCAGTGTAGCAACAATGAAAATCAAAACCTTCCTCTAGTGCTTGAACGCTTCCTCCCCTCAATTCTCATGATCCCAATTCTGCCTTGGGGACCTGGTTAGACCAGAGGATGCACAGCGGTGCAGTAAGGATCTGGAAACAGGGAATCTAGGACGGATGAACCCCTTAGGACCAGCGTTGAGAGTGGCGACACCTGGAGGGAAGGGGGTATAGAAAGGGAGAACCGATCTAGGGGATCTACATGTAACCTCCTCTCTGGGTGATGGGAAACGGGAAGGAAGGTGAGGGGAGAGACCGGACAGTGTAAGATAAGATAAAATAATAATTTATAAACTATTAAGGGTTCATGGGGGAGGGGGGAGAAAAGAGGGAGGGGTAGGGGAAAAAGGAAAATGAGATGATTCCAGGAACCCAAGTGGAAGGCGAATTTTGAGAATGATGAGGGCAATGAATGTATAAGGATGCTTTACTCAATTGATGTATGTATGGATTGTGATAAGAGTTGTATGAGCCCCAATAAAATGATTTATTAAAAATTACTCTTCAACTTAAAAAAATGAAACAAATCCATCATAAAAAGGCCAAAACTACACAGACACTCCATACCTAGGAGATCCAGTGGTGTTGTAGATTACAAAATAGACTACTATTTGCAAGTTCTGCAGTTCAAGACCATCATCTAATCCTCAGGAGAAAGACAAAGCTTTCTGATCATGGAAGGTTTTACAGTCTCAGAAATCCAAAGGGGCAATGATGGTTTGTCCTGTACAGTTTCTATGAATCTTAATTGATTCAACAGCAGTTAAGTTGGGTGTTTGGGGGTGGGGGGACAATCCCTATAACTGCACCTGAGATTGACCTATGGGAAAAAGGACAATCACAGTTTAAGTGGATCATCGCTAGACTTGTCTCTGAGTCCCTAAGACAGTCTTCTCTGGAAATGTCCACCTGGAAAAAAAATCACTCACTTGTGTCTCAGGTATTCTGGATGTGAATTAGCTAGTTTCTAGAGAATATACTAGAACAGATTGATCCATATATAAAGCCAAGGGTCACACAGCAGAATATGTTTCACAAATCCAGGCAGATGAACTACCTCAAGAAATGATTTCAAAATACTTTCCCTATGCAAATGAATGGATTGAAATTGAGGACACAACCTTGTATGAGTGTGCAAGATAAAAACAAATTTAAAAAAAATGTCCCCAAACAAAGCAACACACTCAGGGAATTAAAATAGAGATAAAATGACTCCAGGTGGGAATACACAGTTAAAATGGAGTCGGCATAAGTCTAAACATAGGACAAGCTACTAGAAACTTCTTCAGAGGAAACAGAAATTTACCTTTGGGCAATAAATAAGCAGGAGCAGCTCCCACACTCCCCCGGCTTTGTAAAAATTAAAGAAACAATGCAAAATTCTTGAAGAGTGTATGTGGGAAGGGAGATCTTCCGTACTTGGCTCTTGCCCTTCTATCGAGACCAATACGCTTTCCCAAAGAAAGACTGGCCTTCACTTTGGCTGAGTTCCTGCTCACTGAACCCCATCTTTGTACAGCTGGGCCTGTCTCTTTCTCCTTTTACTTGCCACCTGCCAGACTGTTGACTGATAGCCACCAACCTGGGTCACCTCGCTTGAGGCCTCCAGTCCTGGAAGGACTTAGCCCAGCTACCTGGGAATGCCAATCATGTCTCAGTGCGCGGTGCGTGCGCTGGAATATCGCTTCAACAACCTCAAGGGTGGGTGTACTCCCCGCAGACACCCTATTGGCTGGCAAGGAGCCAGGGCATTTCCAGACCTGGGTTCTCCCCCCGCCCCGCTCCCCGGGGAAAGTTACTGCACAGGTCACAACATTGGGCAAACCTCAGGAGGAAGCCCTAACGTTCTGTGCACCAGCTGCAACCACTCGCTTCCTGAATAGCGTTCACTTCTTCATAGCGAGAGAAGAAAGGGACCCGGGGCTCATCTTTGAGCTGAAGATGTTCCAGGAGTCTCGGGGAGGTGGCACACTGTATGGAGACAATGCAGGGGGCTTAGGAGAGACCTGCAAAGCGACTAATCGGGAACACAGACGCCCAAAGCCAGTCTGGGATCCCCCTTTCTCCAACAGGTTTCTCGCAAGGAATTCCAACCAATCCCCAAACAGGGGGATGGGACCAGTCTCTGGGACACCCTCCCACATCTCACCGTACAAGGGGAGAGGTACTGGATAAGAGGAGGTGAGGGGAGAAGGGTGCTTGCACCCGAGCCAGGCTGCTGTGTGCGGCAAGGTCACCCCAACTGGTCACCAACACGACCCCAACGTGGGCGCGCCGACTACACAGAGCTCAGGCTGCAACACTTCTCTGGCTCCACACCGTGCACAGCAAGTAGGAACCTAGCTATGACCCTCACTTCCGGCTAGGACACTGCCACTTCTGTCCTGTCTCAGCGTGACCCGGAATAGGAGAAGCATAGTCATGGGTGTGATTGGGAAACACATAAGTGAAAATTCAGTCAGGACAGACTTCATTAAGCACAGATATTCAGGAAAATATGGATGTGGTAGAGGTTAATATGGATGTGGCAGAGACATCAAAAACAGTAGTTCCTGGTGCTTAAATTCCCACCAACATATCTGAAAGTTTGTTCTTCATAACACTGACCATACAGGAAATAATTCAGATGAGTTGGAAATAATGCAATGTGTAGGTCTTAGTGGGGAAAACTCCCCCCCACCAGATTCTTATCCTGAAAAACGGTTAGATTAGTATTACATGTATGATCAAAGTCACATATCCCATACAGCACTGAGCTAAAAGCACCAACCTGTGACATTCAGTATCCACATCGGAAAAGGTGACGCCTGAGTCACTGTGATAGTGGGTCAGGATGTCATTCTCTTACAACCAGAATCTCACAGCTGTGCTCAGGGCCTCATAAAACAATTAACAATACACTTCTACCATATCGACACAGTTGTATACAAAATAAACTGAATATGTTCTTCAGCTCTTGGATAGTCGAGTACATTTTAACTTCCAGGTGGTGCTTATACATGTCTGAGACTGAGAAAATCAACCACTGCATCACCTGTCTAGTTTTGGACTATTGTCTATAAGGACACTACTTGCTGTGGTAAAGATGAAACATGTTCTATAAAATGTAAAACACAAAAGCCTAAGGAGCTGTTTCTCTGCTCTCTGTGGTTCTATGAGTCAGAATTCACACAACAGCTCTGACTTTATTGTTCTTCTTTTAAATGTATTTTCTTATTCCATATATGTAAAACCTTTAGAGTTTTGTGTATTTGCAAACCGGAGGCAAAAACAAGAGATATATCACTTCAACCATGGAGCTTGGTAAACAAGAGGAAAACTTTTTAGATTGAAAGAGGCTGAGACAATGGGCTCAAATATAAGAACAATTATGAGGACGGTTTAGGGCAAGCCAGTGTTTCTCCCTGTGGTGATATGGTCACTATGATTTGGAACTAACTTAGTGACACCTAACAACAACCTCTCTTGTACAGGGACTGTATGTACAATAAGTACTGAAATGTTAGAGTGTTTCTTTTTAAAATAAGCAGTAAAGTAATAATCATTCCAGAATCTTGTTGAAAAAAATATAATCATGGTTTTAATATGTATACCTGCAATATGAATCAATAGTAAAGGACAAAATTGAATAAATATAGATTTGTACAAGAAACCTTTTTATTAATGCGTGAGAAACTTTAAAAGAAAATTTTATGACTACAGAGAATATGGGGTAAAATTATTTATAAAATACACCCTACAACAGAATATATTATACTAATATTTTAACAATAAAGGAACATATTTGATGATTACATAACTATTGGTTTAGGTGAGTGAGTAGATCTTACATCAGACCAGTTTATCTTTACATTTGTGGAAATGGGATGGATTGAGTTAGAGAGCGCCTATCCCTGACTTTGAGTTCATATTTCAACTTGATTAAGTGGGATTATTACCAGGGATACAAGAATGTTTCAATATTAGAAAAAATTAATGTAACCAACCACACAAATAGGACAAATAATAAGAACCATATCATATTAATAGATGCGTAAAAGGCATTTGACAATATCTACTACCTATTCCTGATAAAAACCCTCAATAACATAGAAATAGAAAGGAGAGACCTCAACACATGAAATATATTAAAGGAAACATTCTGTGTAGGACAATTAGTTGACTGTAACTTGGTCGAAATAGACACTTGTTCACATAGAAAGGTTTCATAAAAACCTATGTGAACATAAGAACCCACAGATTGGGGGGAAATAAATCTTTAGCAGTGCGGGGAGAGAGAGAGAGCAAGGGAGGAGAAGAAGACAACAGGATAACTGGCATTTTCAGGGATTCCCCATCTTGATGCTCACCTGATCATACACAGGGAGCAGAGTGTGTCTGAGTTTCAGAGGCGTCCAGGTGAAAAGCAGGAGAGATGTGGTCAGGTGGAGCAGATGGCAGCAGATGCTGTCAAGTGTGTGTCTCTGTGGCCCTAGCTGCTGGAGTGTCTCTTGGGGAAATTCCCACTTGGGAAGCATGCCTTCCACCCATCACTTTTCTTTCAGTTTGTCTTTGTGCCTGGACTTGTGTGGTGTTGGGATTCAAATGCAAACGCTTTTCAAATGCAAGCTTGGCCACCCAAAGTGCTCAGATTTCAGCAGGGCTTCCAGACTAAGAAGAAACTACTAAGAATGAATCCTTTGCCTTGCCAGGCCCTGAGCCTCACCTCCAGGAACCTCCCTCCACGACACCCTCATTACCTCCAGGCCCCGCCCCTTCCCACAGAGACCACCCCACCCCCTCCCCAGGTGATAGTTTCCTGCTGAACCCATTTCCTCTGAGTGAGGAGGATCCAAGAGTGCGGCCCAAGAGCTTCTGTGGGTGAGTTTCTGTGTTTCTGTGCTGATCCCTGGCGCGGAATCCCCTGCAGGCCTGGAGTCCCAGCTGTGTCCGGGTTCCCATGGACGTTACACTTCCCGCACCCCATACAACAGTGTTCTAGGTCGCCGCGACCCCCTGGGACATTTCCAGTTAAATCCTTATTGAATTGGTTGCAGGCCTTTGCCTTCGGGCGCGGGAATACTCTGGCCGCTTTTCCTGCTCAGAGCTCCTCCGTCCAGAAAGGCGCGATTGCGTGTTTTTTTTTTTTTTTGGGGGGGGGGTTTGCCTGGGGCCTGTCCCTTCGTGTCAGGTCGCGGGCATGAGAGCATGGGGACCCCAGAGTGGCCTTTACTGAAAGGAGAGGCAGCCTTGCAGTCATCAGGCCACCCCACTGATGACCGAGGTCTGTATTAGAGCTTAACTTATCAGCACCCTGCTTTGCAAAGGGGTACCAGAGCAGTGACAGCCCCAAATCCCCGCACAGATCTGGTCCTTGCATAGATTGCAGAGCCCCACATGGAGTGGCCTCTATTGAGTGGTTTCTGCCCAGGAACCAAGGTAGTAGGTAATCTGGCCCTCAGGCTTTGCAGGGTGGCTTTGCTTCACCTCTGCAGGCAGCCCATGGAGAAGCAGTTTCTCTTGGAGGTTTGCCTGAGTGTGTGTCCTTGATGGAGGTCACCAAACTGGAGACAGTCCAGGGGACTCCTAGTCAGGAGCCACTTGCTTTTAGCCTTTCCCTGACTGCATTGGTCAGGAGGCCCTGGACCCATTTTGTAAGCCTGCTATCTAAGGATGGAATGTCTGCCATTGAGATGCATGCTTTTGTGAGTTTCCTTTACCCCGCCCCTCCCCCACACCCTCTTTGGCTCACATCTCAGTTGTGAACCTTGGAAGCCATTTCCACCTCCTGTTGGTGGCTTCCTTCATTCAGATGATGTGTTTGTGCCCTTGTGCTGTCTTTGTCTCATAAGATTTAATAGATGTTCTCTTTAAACTATATTTAAAACGCGGTCTCCTTTTTACTCTACTGCATGTTCTTAACCATTTCTGCCCATCAAAAACTAGCTTGTGCTCTGATTTGGACTACAAAAGGAACTCCAATCTCAAATATAATTTACGGAGAACATTTATTAATTATTAAAAGAGACAAAGAGAATACAAAGACGCGGACCCATCACCGGATGGAGATCATAGTGCAGTTCAGGGAAACAGTCAAGTCGGGAATCGAATGAAATAAGATTGCAACAGAGGAAACGGTCACACGTTTCTGATTGGTGGAGCATCAGTACAGCATGTTATAAATGGGACTACAGAAGCAGGGACAGGACTGTAACTGAGCCACCTTCATTGCCAGATAGAGCATTTTACAAGATTGTTCCAAGTCCTTCTGACCCAGGCAGTCAGCGCTCAACTGCTAAGGCGTGGCTCCTGACTATAGGACCCTCTGCATTACCTGGAGATCAGTGAATGGTGTTCACCTTCCCAGTTCCTCTGTCCCTGGGCCAATTTAATCTATTTCCTTGCTTGATGATCAGAAAGAATTCAATGGAGGCTTAATCTACAGCCATCTATCCTATAGCGCTTTACTCACTGGAGTGCTAAGACTTTAATCTCTAATACAGCTCCTGAGATTTGTGTCTGCGGATGCTGGACTTTTCCACTTGGAGTGTGAAGAGCCCCAGGGGGGGATGTTTCCCCTATAAGCCTCATCTCAGAGATTGGTTGCATTGATGGCTCATCTCTCTTTAAACTGCCACTTTCCCCCCTGCCGCCACCCTCTTATGATCCTTCTTGGCTCTTAGAGCTTGCTGGCCCAGATTTAATATCCACTCATATTTTTAATAGGGAGTTTTGGTTTCCTTTTACATCCTTTTGATTTGCAGGACCCAGCAATTATTTTACTTACTTATTTTCAAGTCATTTTATGTATTAATGTGGAGAAATAATAGGTCTTCCCCTGTAGTGTTTCAGTTTTGAAAATCCACAGGGCAGTTCTACTCTGTTCTCGGGGGTCACTGTGAGTCAGAATTGATGTAACTTAGTGGCACATGTGGTCAAGGTCAGCACTTTTTGGTAATTTCAGTTATTTTATTTTCACAGTGACATAGATTGAAATCCATCATTTATCCTACTGGATACAGAAAGCGTTTGAAATATCCTGATGTTTATTAATTAACCAGATGAATTTAGCTTCTATATTTTCCAGCTTATGCTTGAGTTGGTCCCCATCCTCCCCAACCCCCTCTCCCCACATGATTTATTTTGAAATCATTAATAGTGGACATACATCCACATCCTAATGGCTGCATACTGTGACTGAACAACCCTAAGTCTCATTTGCTAACCTGCTGACACTCGCCTCTATATTTCCATTGCTTAAGCTTGCTATTTCTGCATTGGTCCCCGGACCCACCAGATTCAAAATGTTAGTGGGCTGCTGCCCATGCCCATGTTGGATATCAGCAGGAAGTTCCCTAGCTGCTCCACCCCCCTTAGTCAGCGTGTACAGTTGTGATCGGAGGAGAAAAGTATTCCCGCCCGTTCGTGGTTTCTTGCTGTATAAACCAGAGTTCAAGTAGTGCGCTTGGGGCCCGATGGATTGAGCGCCAGCTGTTTCCTGGCGGCCAGCTCCAGTGAAGCTTTGCATTTGATCCTTTTCCCTGTGGCCCTGATTAATCTTTTGATTTACTTTTTTTTCATATGCTAGCTCTTCAATTTGTTTGCATTTGCTGTTCAAGAACTGAGTCCTACTAATAGCTCCTCCTTTTAAAATTTGTGTCATGATTATTTCTAATAGAAGGCAACCTCCAGATATAGAGCTGTTATATATAGTAAGATAGCATGTTATTTAAAATAAGATACCATTTTCTCTGTGCCCCACTGCATGGTAATGCTTGAATGTTCTAGCCTTTTATCCACGTGTTCTTGATAAGAGGCTTGTTTTGTCCACTGCGCTACAGTGGATTCTGTGAGTGATGTCACAGCACCTTCCACTCCTCCTTGGGGTTTCTAGGCTATAATCGTGCGTTACCAGATGGCCACTTCATGGAGCTGCCAGTCCTTTAACCACTGGAGCAGTGGGGCTTCTTCACGGACTAATTTAGATGGGCCACACTGACATGTTATTCATTGCAGACATGGTGATTCTTAATGGGAATTATATTTGTTTTTGATTTAGTCATAATTTCAATGTAATATCCATGTGTATACATAGACAAGAATATGTGATCATGTTCAATTTCCCCTTTGGTTAGGTGTCATGGAGTTAGTTCCATCTCATGGCTATGTCATGTGTTATAGAGCAGAACTGTTCCATAGTTTTTCTGGAGCATCATGTTTGTGGAAGCAGATCTCCTGTTCTTCCACAGTAATGCGGGCTGTTTACCCCCATCAAGCCTCAGGGGAACAGTCTAGTGCAAGCTGTTTGTGCCACCTAGAAACTTTGTCCCACCCCCCAAAACAAACTCACTGCCACACAGTCAATTCTGACTCATAGTGTTCCTCCATAGGTATCTGGTAACAAAATCTATACAGAAGCAACCAGCCTCATTTTCCTTTTGCAGATGTGCTGGTGAGGTTGAACTGCCAGCCTGCAGAGTAGCAAATGATACCAGAATTCATTTTTCCCCCAAAGGAATGAACCAAATCAAGCATCTGCCATCAAACCCACACCAACTCCTGGAGACTCCATGTGAGTCAGAGTGCAGGGATGTTGCCGAGGGGTTTCAGTGACTGGTTTCTCAAGTGCATCACCCAGGCTTTCTTCCCTGGAGACTGAGTAGACACAAACTTCCAGCCTTTCCATGAACACCTATCCATGGTAACCATTATCATGCTCAGGGACATAAAAAACTAAGCAAGACACACGTGTGTATGTACACACATGCCAGAACCTATGAAACCTGGCAATCTATCAAAGAAGGAAAATTCAAAACTACAAGGAGATTGAGTTTCTAACTATAACATGAAAAACCACACAGTTGAATTTGTAAAATTTGCAGGACCCAGAAAAATAAAGTCATTCTGTAAAATTTCAGCTCTCAAGTTTTTATGTGTATCGTACATATATACGGTAACCTAACTGGTCTCTTTACCATAGATAGAGAATAAAATTAATATCAGCTTTAATAGATCTTTAAGAGAGATGCTATATGTAAATAGCTTAGTATTCTTTCTGAATTATCATGGAAGATGAACAGGGATCCTAAATACTTTTAAGATGTACAATATTTGAGGAATTAAAAAAGATTTATGACATTATTCTATTTAGCATAATTTTGCACTGTTTAGCATAATCTATTAGGAAAAGATATGCAGTAGCTTCCAAATGGAAAAATTCCATTATTTTTATTCCATTTTCCCATGGCCTTTTTCAAAAACCCCTTGTGCATTCATGGCATGAAGGATTGGCTACCAATGAGCTCCTTGTATCTCAATTAAGTAATACTTGTTAAATATCAATCATTTTGCCTACCATTGGGTTCCATATGGTGACCGTATGTGGTTTCAGAGTAAAACTATGCTCCGTAAGATTTTCATTGGCTAACTTCAGAAGTTGTTGATTTCTTCTAAGGTTGCCTTCAGTCTCTAATCATTTGTTTGGTAGCTGAGCACTCTGTTGCTCACACTACTCAGGGACTCCATTTAGGGACCTGCATCTTGAAGTGTGAGTGCTTGCAGGCAGAGCCCTGTGTAGCCTGATGTGTCAGGAATTAGCTTCCCTTACACATTGGTGGGCCTTTCTGGAGCTGCTTTTCTTTTTCTGTAGGTCTTTCATGAGTTCCTGTAATGATACTTTATTGTATGTGGGACACGTGAACAAAGGAGTCCTTTTGTCCAGTGGGTTAAATATTGGGCTGCTGACTGCAAGGGCAGCTGTGCACACTCACCAGAAATGTGCAGAGAAGATGAGTCTGCCTGCTCCACTAAAGATGTGCAGGCGTGGGAGTCCTACAGGGAGTTCTGCTCTGTGATAGCTCTGCTGTGAGTTGGACCAGATGTGGTGGCAGGGAGTTATGTGCGGACAATGCCAACCCTTGTTCTTGACCCCTTATTAGCTATTTGAGGCTAAATGCAATTTGATTCACATTTTTTGTGTACTCTTGTGAAGTGCAAAAAATAGAATATTTTTTGTTGACAGTTTGGGGAACTGATATATTAGTGGAGGAGAGTTTTTTGGAACATGCTATTTTTTTTAATCATTTACGTTGGGCTCAGACAACTCTTATCACTATCCATACATCCATCCACTGTGTCCGATGTCTCCCTTCACCCACTTTTCTGTTGTTCATCCCCCATTTGTCTTTAGTGATCTTATAGGGAAAGTGAGCACACAATGGTATGAAATTTTGGAACATGCTACTTTTTTATTGATTTCAATCTTTTTGCATTTCTTCATTGAAATCCCAACGACACACCTTTCTGACTTCCTTTATCCTTATAAAAATGTATTTGTTCAACCTGGGCTTTGACTATCCTTAAAACATAGCAAGTACATTTCTTCCTAATACCCTGTGGTCTGGTATTTTCTCCTCTAGGAACAAACTCTTTTGGACTACCCATTAGTTAATCCCATCACATCCTTCAAATCACTGTTTTCAATGAATGCAATTGATTAGACTACTAAGGGCAGATAAGGAAAACCACTTGTAAACAAAAGGGCCCCATAGGCAGGTACACAGAATGATTTCACAATGAAATCAGCTGAGAGAGTACCTGTTTTCACCGCCCCTCTGTATTGAGGACAGATGTTTGCTCTGGGTCCTAACTAGAGTAATTAATTAGAGGCATTTAAAAGGATGCTTTTCTTGTTGTTAGTTACCATCTAGTTTTCTCCAATTTATTACAACACTGTGCACCCATGGTGATGTAGTGTGCTATGCGTTGGGTTGGTACCCACATGTTCAGCCATTCAAAACCGCTCACTGGTCCACAGTAGAAGATGAGGCTTTCTACTCCCTTAAAGAGTTGCAGTTTCAGAAACGCGCAGGCCCTGTTCTACTCTGCTCTGTGGGGATGCTTTGAGTCAGAATTGACTCAATGACAGTAATTTTTTTAAAAAATGTACACCAGAAAGAAAAACATGCCCTGTGACCTCCGTACTCTGACTTCAACATGGTCAGCTTTTATCTCTGAGACTGGAATGGTGACTTTGAGCTCTTCACATATTGGTCATAAACCTGAACGTCCTCATTTGCATTTCTTTTAACTATTGCCTCTTTTGTTTTACTTTCTTGCTGGTGCTTCTTCATGCTCCACTTATTTTCCAGTGTGGGAAGTTCCATGAATGCTTATTGCTAACGAGCTTTTCATTTAGTGGCTGACCATGGAGCTTCCCTCTCCGGCCCCTGAAGACCTGGGTGCTCTTTGACTCCTTAGCCTGTATGTTTGAGAAACGGAAATCGAACTGAGCATTTGCAAATTCATCACAGAACCTTCCCATGTTGTTAGAATTTCCTTATCATGCCAGGGTTCTCTGGCTAGTGTTTCCTAAAGTGATCATTTTATTTCTCCCTACACTAGCTCACGAAATGTAAATATGTATGTGTTAATGCTTAGGCTCCACCTCTGTTGCATTTCTCATACGAGTTATTATCATTTGGCCTTGTGCTTTTGTTCTTGTTATTTACTGTGGAGTGTTTTCAACTCATAGCCACCTCATGTGTCCAGGGTTGAACTGTTGGTTTTGGAATGGTGTGCCCTCTCAGAACACATTGGTCTGGTTTTGTTCTGATTTGCTCAATGGTTTTTTATTTGCTCAATCAATCTAATAATTTCTTATATGCAAGAGCCAGTTGTACGGCCCTGAGGTAAGCAGTATTGTCTGAGGGTCCTGGCTTTTCCAGGACAATGCGTTCCAGTTATCTGAATTGAATAGATTGTTTTCTTCGTCTCCTCTTTGTACTACACAGAAGATCCAGATCATCTCTGTAACTGATGACTGACAGAATAAAAAGCTCTGGGCATATGAACAGAAATGTAATTGCCAGGCATTTAGTTGTACACACATGGACCTGCATGCTGACCTGGTTCAACAAGTTTTCATTTGAGCATTACTGAAATTGTGAGTAATGTTGGTGACTTCAGCTCTATCCCATTGGGAGCAACATCTGCTTAAAAGTGAGTGACAAGAGGACTAAATGAGCCAATGTGGCCAAATCTTTTTGGAAATTGCCTCAGAATCGTGGTTGCTGAATAAATGCAGTGTTTTATCATGAACATGTTGTGTGAAAGAGGCCCTAGTGGTTCACTGGCTTAATCGATGCCGCTGGCCAGACCCTCTGTGGCTCCAGCATTCCAGGCCCATCAAGGGAGGCCAAGGAGGCTGCGTGGGCCCGTGAAGATTTACAGACTTGGAAACACTAGCGAGCAGTTCCACTCCCTGTTTTATGGTCAAAATGAGTTAAAATGTACTTGACCGCAGTCCATTTGGTTTTGGTTCATCATGAAGGAATGGGAAGGCTTTAAAACCCGGCACACGATGCACTGCTGTGGATGAGATTTTGAAAGGCTTATTGGATCGACACTAGGTTACACTGTTGTAGCAGAATTGTGGAGTGACCGTGACAGCTCATGCGACTTTATGCCATAGCTAGTTGGCCATGCTGTGAAATCTTAGCATAAAGTGCAACCTTTTCTATGTTGTTGTTAGGTGGCTTCGTGTCCATTCCAGCCCCTAAAGCCCTCTATGTAACAGCGCGACACACTGCCCTGTCCTGCACCATCCTCACATGTTCCCACGTTGGAGCCATTGCGACAGCCCCTGTGTCGATCCATGTTGGCGAAGGCCTTTCTCTTCTTTGCCTCTCTCTCCCTCACCAAGCACCATGTCCTTCTCCAGGGACTGGTCTCTCCTGAAAAGATGCGGGAACAAAAGTATGACAAGTCATGGAGGCCAGTCCCACAGCTGAGAGAATGCTAGTGGTCATCATGTTCAGCTAGTCGGCCTTCCAAGATCTGCAAATGTGAAAAAATCATTAAAAATCTAAAATGTGAAAAACATCTCAAAGCCTGGTATGTAAGTCCTAGTATCCTAACAGTTTAACATTGAAATGCACTGAAGTTCAGTCAAGTTATAAGAAAATTGGAACCTAAGTACATTTTCCCAATCAGCAAAAAGGACATGCTATTATGATACTGAATATATTGTGCTCTTTTGTCAGTATATCCTATGAGCTTAGTGTGTATTGATGTGCGTATCCAGTATTTTTTGAGGGGAGCAGTCCATAATAATTACATGACAGTAGCTTTGTCTCAGTGGGAAAATTTTCAAGATATCTGCATATATTCTTTTTTTTAATCATTATATTACAACTCATCACAATCCATACATCAATTGTGTAAAGCACATTTGCACATTCATTTCCATTATCAATCTCAAAGCATTTGCACTTCACTTAAGCCCCTGGCATCAGCTCCTCATTTTTGCCCCTCCCTCCCCACTACCCCCTCCCTTATGAACCCTTGATAACTTATAAATTATTATTTTGTCATATCTTATACTGTCCAAAATGTCCCTTCACCCACTTTTCTGTTGTCAATCCCCCAGGGAGGAGGTTATATGTAGATCCTTGTGATCGGTTCGCTCTTTCCACCCCACCCTCCCTCCATCCTCCTGGTATCGCCACTCTCACCACTGGACCTGAATGGATCATCCACCTTGGATTCCTTGTTTCCATGTTCCTATCTGTACCAGTGTACAGAGGGTATCTATATTCTATTGTTACCTTTCACTCTTGCCCGGTTTCCCTTTTCAATAGCTTGTCCTATCTCATTGAAAATACAAAATACACAAGCGTGCAACTGCAGAGTGACTGGAAAGTAGGCGAGTAACATAGACACTCTATAGAAAATTTCATAATTCCCCAAATAATCATCTCTATCACCAGGTAATACGTCAGC
Source organism: Tenrec ecaudatus (assembly GCF_050624435.1). Classification (NCBI taxonomy): domain Eukaryota; kingdom Metazoa; phylum Chordata; class Mammalia; order Afrosoricida; family Tenrecidae; genus Tenrec; species Tenrec ecaudatus. The sequence goes on from NW_027459361.1 coordinate 140,617, forward strand.
TCTTGATCACGTAGAATTCTCCAAGAGGATACCATGACTCCAGGGCTTTGGGTCCCTACTTTGTTAGTTCATACCAGCAGCTCTCCAATGGCTAAGGAGGGGCGACAGGGAGAAGCACAAATTCTGCAGTGTTTCCTAGTTGTCATCTTCCTTTCACCCTGTGCTTCCTGTTCTGATAAATATTCTAATTTCAATCCTCCCTCCAATGGAAGAGAGGATATGAATTTGGAATCGAGGCTTTTATTTTTGATCATTCATCTGATTTATGTGTTCTGACTGTTCTCTATTCTGAAACAGCTAGATAGAAATAAGGCTGCAGTTGGTCACAGACAAAATGTACAGAGATAAACTCATTATGCTCTAGAAGCATGCAGTCCTTGGGATAACATGTAATTAGTGAGGGAGTGTGTCTAGTGCAGTGGTTCTCAACCTTCCTAATGCTGCAACCCTTTAATACAGTTCCTCATGTGTGCTCACCCCCCAACCAAAAAATTATTTTCATTACTGTAATTTTGCTACTGTTATGAACGGGAGAACCCTTTGAGAGGGTTGTTCAACCCCCAAAGGAGTTGCAACCCACAGGTTCAGAACAGCTGATCTAGTGGGTGAAGTGGGTTAGCTAAACCCTGATGGAAATCCTTAGAGCAAGACCCCTGTGTCTAATGCCCATGTGAAGTCTCTGTTTCCCCAGGACTGTCTTCTTCATCCTTTCACATAGTGGAATGCATGGTACCTTGCCAAGCCAGAATATACGGGATGTTTTAGGACACTGTGGCTGTTGAGGAGGTGGCTCTGAATTTCTCCGAGGAAGAATGGGCATTGCTGGACCTTTCTGAGAGGAAACTATAGAGACACGGGATGATGGAAACTTTTAGAAACCTGGCCTCAGTAGGTATGAATATTTTCATTAAAAACGGAAAGATGTGTGCGTGCGTGTGTATATGTATATTTGTGTATGTTTCATACTCAGTGATGCTATTGCAGTATGTGAGCTGAGTAATGGGAATACTTTGTTATATAAACAAGTGTAGTACTTTCCTCTCAGGAGCATGATGTCATGTTTCCCCATGAATATAAGGCTCTTAGTGTTATACTGATTTCTTATATCAAGTGTGACTATGAGTCTACTAAGTTTCCTTACGTGTTATAAATGTGAGTGTTGACCTTTGGTGCAGAGAGGCTATGTGTGCATTGTGCCTTGTAAGAGCTCTGTGTTTTTTCAAGGTTAACATGATAGCTTTATCTATTTATTATCTATTTATCCATTGTGTGTCAAGCACAGTTGTACATGTGTTACCTCATCATCCTCAAAACATTTGCTTTCTACTTGAGCCCTTGGTATCAGCTCCTCAATTTCCCCCCTCCCTGCTCACTGCCTCTCCATCATGAACCCTTGATAATTTATAAATTATTATTTTTTCATCCTTACACTGTCCGATGTCTCCCTTCACCCACTTTTCTGTTGTCCATCCCCCAGGGAGGGGTTTTATGTAGATCCTTGTAATGGGTCCCCCCTTTCTGCCCCACCTTCCTTTCACCCTCATGATAGCACCACTCTCACCACTGGTCCTGAAGGCATCTTCTGTCCCAGATTCCCTATGTTTCAGGTTCCTATCTGTACCAGTGTGCATCCTCTGGTCTAGCTGGATTTGTAAGAGAATTAGGTTCATGATAGTGGAGGGGAGGAGGAGCACTTAGGAAGTAGAGGAAAGTTGTATTTTCATTGTTTCTACACTGTACCCTGACTGGCTCGTCTCTTCCCTATGATCCTTCTGTAAGGGGCTGTCCAGTTGCTGACAGACGGGCTTTGGATCCCCAATCTTCACTCCCCTTCATTCACAATATGCCCGATACTGATCCCATCGACACCTTGTAATCAATCCATAGGTTGTGTGCTTTTTCCATGTGGGCTTTCTTGCTTCTAAGCTAGATGGCCACTTGTTTACCTTCAACCCTTTAAGATCCCATATGCTATATCTTTTGGTAGCTGGGCTCCATCAGTTTTCTTCACATTTTCTTTGCACACAGTTGTCTTCAGCTATCATCTTAGGAAGGTGAGCATCGTGGAATGCCAGGTAATAGAACAAAGTGTTCTTGCATTGAGGGAGCACTTGCATGGAGGCCCAATGTCCATCTGATACCGTAATACTAAACCTATTAATATATGCACCTAGATCTATTTCCCCACCCTAATATAAATATATTTACATATGCACATGCTTGTATTTAGACTTCTGTAAATGCTCTTTGTCTCCTAGTTCTTTCCTCTATTTCCTTTTACTTTCCTCTTGTCCCACTATCATGCTCTGTCTGTAGTTCAGTAATTTCAGGGTTTCAGTAATTCTTCTCAGTTACATTGCCTTGATCAATCCCTACCAGGCATCTTACACCCTCCTTGCCACTTATTTTGTGTCAGGGGAAAGGCCAGACCCTAACACATCACAGCGGGTCGGTTGGTGCAATTGTACAGTGATAATAAATAAAGATTATAGTAAAGTCATAGGGAGCATGAGAGATAGAAGAGAGATTGAAATAATGGAGTCAGACACATTTCATAGTTGCATGTTCACCTCAGCCTCACTTGGTGGTCCACATGGGGAGAGAAATATTTATTGCTAAGCAAGGCTTTTATATCATCTGGGGATGTGCAGGCCCCCTAATTACAGGTGAAGAAATCCATCACAGGAAAGTGTTGTGCTGTAGGTAATATAGTAATGGGAGTGGGATGCTGTAGGGGTTCATATGCTGTTGGAAGAGGAGGGAGTAAGGGTGTGCATGTGACAAGATGGGCGGACCCGAGATTCAGCATGGCAGCCTAACTTTGGATGTCACTGAGCAGGTTTGACCTGTTCTCTGGTTCACTGTAGAAATCATTATCAGTAAGGTGTACTGTAAACCCACCTTGCAGGGTCTAAATTGAAGCCTTTAGGGGGAAGTATCCCATTGTCCTTAACAGCAGGGATGGGCCCTATATGTGGTGGGACTAGACAGTCCTCTGACAGCTGATTGCCTTCAGGGAGGTAACTTGACAATTATTTACCATTAATTGTGAGCAGTGTCCTAAGTCTAACATATATTTGGGGGAGATGACTTGGAGAAATCTTTCTGTTTCCCACTATTTTGGATCACTTATTGATTGTTCCCTTTTCCCTGGGTTGGTTAACACCACTTTCTTTCCCCCACCTCCCCTTCTCCCATGTCATGCTCCCCGCCCCAACCATGGGTCCTGTTGCTTTCTCCTCCAGATTGTGTATCTGGCCTATATTATCTAGTTAGAAGTGCAGATATAATATGCACACACACACACACACACACACACACATACACACACACAAGCACACATACACACAAAAGAGCAAAACAAAATGACAAAAGAAAACAAAACAACAGCAACAAGAAAAAAAGGGAAAAAAGAGAAAAGCCTGTAAAAAGTTAGAGGTCTGTATGTTGACCTTTAGGAGTGCTTTTCTGTGGAGTCTGATGGGGTGCCACGCCCTGGCCCCCGAGTCTAATTTTGGTATTCTTGGGACTTCCTTGCTCTACTCCCCTTGCTGTTCTGTTGCACAACACCCTTAGTGTTTTGCCTGGGTGTGGTGGGGTCAGATCGGATGCAATTCCCAAACTGTCTCCAGTGTTGTCCCCTATAGGGCTATAGGTCAGTGAGGGATGTCATGACTCATAGTCGGGGCAGCCATAGTGCTTCTTTTTGCATGGGCTGCTCAGAGCAGGCATATTGTCCTCAAAGCTTGGTGGGCCAGGATGTGTGCTCCACTCTCTCTTCCTCCCCCTTCATTTTCTCCCGTGTGCTCTGATCAGACATGTCCCTTTCCTTGAGCTGTAGCTTCAGTGTTGTCCTCTGAAGTAAATTCTTCTGGGGGAAGGGGCAGCTGTCCTCTTAGTTGGGATTGGGGCTGGCCCCTCTGATATTTTTGTTATAAATAGATTTTCATCCACCAAAATTCCACAGACCTAGAGGAGCATAGGACTGGCTCAGTGTCAGGGAATTGTTGATTATCTTTTCACACTTTCCTTGTGATGTGTTTTTCTCCAAGAGCAGCATGTCAGGTACACCTTTTCGCCCTCATATGACACTAATGTGATGGGGATCTGCCTTAGGCTGGGTTCTCTAGAAAAATAAAACTATAGACACTGACATATGCATAAGAGAGAGCTTTTCATCAAGAGAACATCCCAGCCCAGTCCAACTGAAGCCCATGGGTCCAATGCTACCTAGAGCATCCATGGCTCAGTGTGTTCAAGTCCCCAAACTTCAGTTTTTGGGTGAGCATCAATCCTATCTGTTGTCCAGCTTGATATATGTGTGTGTATCACATACATATATGTGTGTGTATCACATACATATATGTGTGTCTATATAGTCACTCTAATATTATATGTGCACACGAATGCCTTGGTTTAGTTTATTAATTCATCAGTATATGAGGACCTTCAACACTACAGACAACTACAGGACTCTAAATTCATGCTTTCATCACAGAATGGGTGGAAACAAATTCCCTGTTTCAGGGTTTTAATCTGAATACATTTGTACTTCCTTTTCTGTAAGATAAATGCTATAATTTTGATCATGCTATATTTCTTTTCTTATTAAATCACTTTATTGGGTCTTGTAGAACTCTTATCATAATCCACACCTCCATCCATTGTGTCAAGCACATTAGTACATTTGTTGGCATACTCATTCTCAAAGCATTTTCTTTCTACTTGAGCCCTTGCTGTCAGCTTCTCATTTTTATTCCCCCCTCCTCATGAACCCTTGATAATTTGTAAAGTATTATTTGTTCATCTCTTACACTGCCCTATGTCCTCCTTCACCCACTTTTCTGTTGTCTATCCCCCTGGGGAGGGAGTTATACGTAGATCATTGTGATAGGCTCCCTCTTTCTCCCCCCACCTTCCCCTTCCACTTCTGATTAACAATTAATAGTTAGGGAGTTAAGTACCAAGAGTTATTTCAGCGTGTTTAAATGTAGCCTACAATGTTTTAGCATTTATTAGCTATTCATGGCATATCGTGAATATTTTATGGATGTGATAATTACATTATGATTAAAGGAATTTTTATGTCTTTTTGGAAGCCTCTTCCTTAAAAAAAAGTGAACCTGGTAGCTCTAGTTAGAACATACAGTCAATTTTTAATATCACTGGTAAAAGTGGACATTTATGGTTGTCCTTTTTCTGACGTGGGGTGATGTTTTTTCAAGTATGACTTTTTCTTTTTAGGAATGTATATTAACATATTAACATTTTGAACTATATTTGTTTTATGTTAGATTTGTAGAGTTATTTTTCCTTAGCATGAAAAGTCTTTGACTTTGTTTAGTAAGTTTTGTGTCTATTTAGATTATTAATTTTTTTTACATTAATTGGTATATATTTCAGTGCTCATTTTCTTATATTAAATCAACTCTAGGATAGATTCTACTTAATTATCATGTGTAATTATTTTCATGTGTTTTCTGACTCTATTCCCAATGTTTTCAAGAACTTTTTCATGTAGATCCATTATCAATATTGCTCTACAGTTTTCTTGAAGTATCATTATCTGACCTTGTTTACAGGTTATTACTGGTCTCATAGAAAATATTAATAAGGTTACTCTGACAATTATTGTTATGTTTCACCCAATAACGTGAACTTAGACAAAAAGAATAAAGCGTCTATTCATATTGCGTGAATACTCTCCTGTCTAGCTGCCAGAATCTTCAACTTTAATCTGTCTTACAGTTAGCCTTGAAGTTTCTCATGGAATTGAATTGTGATTCAGTTGATTGTAAACTTTCTTAACATCCTGAAACCCACTCGACTCTCATAGATCACTTGCTCTGGCTGGATCCTCTAGAGTGATAAATGATTTACACCCCTCTTGACGGGACAAATCGTCACTCACACCTGAGACTATGGATGGGACATCCTTGAACCCAAGCCAATAAGCCCACTACTACAGTGTGTGTTGTTTGCCATCAGTCAGCATTACCTAGAAAGCTTGGAATCCAGAATTTAGGTCAAGATGACAAAATGGTTTGATCAGTCATCTCTTTTCTGGATACATCTTGCATTTTTAAGCATCTTCCCTCACCTTGGCTCTTACCATGACCCCTTGCCATTCCATGACTGTAAGCTGCAGTCTTTCCCAAAGGCTTTAAAATCGGACATCTGTAAACACAAGAGCTTAAGAGAGTAGCAAATAAGGATTCCCCTGGCTTGTTTTCTTGTTTAGAATATCTCTATCTTGGCCAAGGTACCTCTAGGATGTGCTTTTGGTGTCGCTCTGTCTCTTGTTGTCCACCTGTACAAAAACTTTCTCTAGTTACTACACTATTGTGCATAAATGGGCTACCCAACCATAGGGATTTCTTCACACAATAGATATTGTAAAGAATACCCAGGATGCAAGGGGATTGGAGTAGGTTTTACTTAATGAGAAGCTCAGCCTGAGTTGGAGTGGCAGATATGAGCGTGATTCAGCTTGATCACTTTCACCAGATATGTCAAGGGTTTTGGTCTGAGGTTCCGTTATGGGCTTTTAAAGAACATTCTTCATAAAATATTCCGTTCTTCAGTTAGATTGCTGGTGAAAAGAAGATATTTACCTTCAATGGAGCTTGAGAAATTTGAGGCCTTAAGTACTTCCACTTTGTGGATCCAAAGTTGATCATGAGATTTGGGAAATTAGTAAAATTGCTCTGCAAAGATAGAGTGGACCCTTGTTTAATGCAAACCCTCAGCTTTGAGCAGGATTTTGATCCCAGGTGGTGGGGGTGGTCACTATTTAGCGCAAGAAGTACAGGCCAAGAAAGTGATATGCCTTTTTCAACATTGCCTCCTCTTCTGTTTCAGAACAAAGATTTGCCACAGAGAAATACAGTCCAGTCTAGGGAGCTAGAAATCTGGTACTAGTGTCTTGCACATTGAAGCATGACAAGGAAGGACTTCAACTTCTGACTGGGTCGTGAACCAAATCCATTCACCTGACTCCAAGCAGGGTGAGCATCCCTGGGGTTCCTGGGGTCAGCACTGGGCAGAGGAGTTTGAGGGGAAGCAGGAGGGATCTGAGCTTTCTGGGGTCTGAACCCAGGAAACACCAGTGTACAAGAACCCAGGCTGCCCCATTGGTCGGGGTCCGAGCAATTTGCGCAACTCCCGGAATGATAGAATTTGCTGATAATGTAACCATGTATAATTGTATTAAAACTTAAATTGTGAGCACTCCAATTTGCAAAAGGCGGGTGGCATAGTGGTTACAGATTGGACTGCTAACTGCAAGGTCAGCAGTTCAGAATTACAAGTCACCCCTGAGGAGAAAAACAAGGTTTCCAATCTTGGTAAGAGTTATAGTCTCCGAAATCCACAAGGGGCCATTCCACCTCCCTTTAAAGGGTCACTGTAACCAGAATCCACTCTGAGGTGGGTTTAAGGTTTGCATTGCTGATGACAGTGACAACTCTGTCCATTTGCTGCCTCCCCAGTTTGATTAAGCCTCCATTGAATTCCTTTTGATAATTAGCCAAGAATGTAGATCATCTTACCCTTGCGGAAAATGCCTTACAAAATAGATTGCCTGCACTCCTCTCCATCCATCCCCCTCCAAGGGCCTGCCTAGATCAAGGATTGTGGCCTTCAATGTGGGATACAACTCAACACAAAGAAAACCAAAATCCTCACAACTGAACCAATAGATAACATGATGATAAATCAAGAAAAATTTGAAGTTGTCAAGGATTTTGTCTTGTCTGGATCCACAAGCAATGCTCCTGGAAGCAGCAGTCAAGAGATGAAAAGATACATTGCACTGGGTAGATCTGCTGCATAAGAGCTCTTTAGAATGTTGAAAAGTTAGGATGTTACTTTAAGCAGGAAGTACACCTGATCTAAACCATGGTATTTTCATTTGCTTCATCTGCATGTGAAAAGCTTGCCATTGAGTGAAGAAGACGCAGGTAAACTGTATGAATTTGAACCATGGTACTGGCAAAGAATATTGACAGTACCATGGACTGCCAAATGAACAAACAAAATCTGTCTTGGAAGTACGGCCAGAATTCCCATTAGAAGTAAGGATGGTGAGACTTTGGACATGTTGTCAGTGGAGACCAGTCCCTGGAGAGGCATCATGCTTAGAAAAATGGAAGGGCTGTGAAAAAAGGTTGAAGGCCCTTGAAGAGCTGGATTGACACAGTGACCACAACAAGAGGACTGAGGATAGGAACACTTGGGTGGATGGAGGAGGAGCTGTTATTGTTACATTCTGCTGTGAATAGGTTTGCCATGGACCAGAACCAACTGGATGGCAAACTAACAACAACAACAACAACAGGGAGAGACATTAAAAAGCCAAACTCACTGCCATTGAGTTGACCTTGATTCAGAGCAACCCTGGAGGACAGGGTAGAACTGGCACCCCGTGAGTTTCCCGAGAGTGTAACTTTTCACAGGAGGGGAAAGCCCCTTTAACCTACTACTTAGCAGCCCAGCCCAACACCAGGGCTCCACAAGGATAGAGAGAAGCACTGTTAGGGCTGGATAGGGCAGAGGCTGTACACTGGTACATATGAGGGCTGGAGGTACAGGGAATCCTTGGTGGACGATACCTTCAGGACCAAGGGTGTGAGGGGCGATGCTGGGAGAGTGGAGGGTGAGTGGGTTGGAAAGGGGGAACTGAATACAGGATCCACATGTGACCTCTTCCCTGCGAGAGGGACAGCAGAGAACCGGGGAAGGGAGACTCCGGATAGGGCAAGATATGACAAAATAACGATGTATAAATTACCAAGGGCACATGAGGGAGTGGGGGAAGGAGAGGGAGGGGAAAAAAAGAGGACCTGATGCAAAGGGCTTAAGTGGAGAGCAAATGCTTTGAGAATGATTGGGGTAGGGAATGTATGGATGTGCTTTATACAATTGATGTATGAATATGTATGGATTGTGATAAGAGTTGTATGAGTCCCTAATAAAATGTAAAAAAGGAAAAGATGAGAAAAAATGATTAGGGCAAAGACTGTACAGATGTGCTTTATACAATTGATGTATGTATATGTATTAACTGTGATAAGGGTTGTATGAGCCCCTAATAAATTATTTAAAAAAATGATCCTCAATTTTTCTGAATCCTTGCCAGGGCTGCAAGTTGCCTTAATAAACATGTGCAAAAAAAGTACCTCTGGCAACAGACCGCTCAGGTTCTAATCCAGGCTCTCTAACTTATTGACTATGTGACCTTGGGCAAACCTGGACCTCTCTGTGCTTCCAAAGACTCACTTTCCAAAAGGGAAGTCATAAGCCAACTTTTCTTATTCCTCACTGGGTTGCTTTGAAGATGAAATGAGACATCTGTCTAAAAATGCTTCTGACCATCCCTTGGTTCTCAGAGCCCCACAAATGTTATGGATTATTTTTATAAGATTATGAATGATTTTTTCCAAGGGTAGTGCAAAGATTAACATCAGTGCTACTTCTCTTTGACAAAATATAAATCCAAATTTCTAAATAGCAGGGTCTGAACGGATGCGCTGTTAACAGCATCTTGCTTTTCTCCCATCACTTGTCACAGTAAATCTGATAAGAAATGCTGGGCTAGGGCCTGCAGCCAAGCCCCTCACTGGCAGCGTGCAGGACCTCAGGTTGTTGGCAGGCCAAGGGGCATCACAATGGCAAGAGGAGACTCCACAAAGGGCCCCTGCTTCCTCCCCCATGCCACCCTTCCCCACATTTAGGGAGAAACGTCAAAATAAAATTTTTGTCACCTGGTGAAATAATGAGCCCCCATTCCCGTTGCCTTGGTATCATCAGAGCGCAATAGCCATGTGGGGTAATCGCTGTCTCCGTGTTAATGCTGCTCAGTTCAAACATTTTCACAGGCCCGGGCAAAATGAAACCCGTGCTTTCTACCTAGGTAGAGTTTGAGGCGATTCAGCCCATTTGCTTCTGCTGAAGAGGCTACCTCAGAAAAACAGGAAATAAAAACATAAAGGGTGCCATTGACATTAGGTTTCTTGTTTTCTTCCTTTCTTCCCTACCTTCCTTTCTTCTTCTTGCCCTTCTCTTTCTCTTTTCTTCCTTCCCTCCCTTTGCTCCCGTCTTCCTGCCTGCCTTCACCTTCCATCTTCCCTCCCACACTCCTCCATTTCTTCTTCGCTCCTCTCTCCCCACCTCCACCTTTCTCCTTTCCTTCCCTGCCTTTTCCCTTCAGCCTCCCAGTCTCCCTCCTTCACTCTCTCCCTTTGCTCCTTCCTTTCCCCACCTTGTTTTGATCCAGTGATTTGTACTCCTTTCTTCCTCTCATCCCACCCCTCCCCATTGCTGGAGAAACATCAGTTCCTTGTGGCGCTGGTTTCTTGGCGCCAGACCCTGTTCTTTGGGTGTTCACAAGTCTGTGTCCTGTGTGCAAACATAAGACAGACATATGATCAGGGTTGGACAGAAGATGGGATTTGACAGGTGTTCTGCATCCCAAATCTCCAGGAGGCAAAGGTAGAGTCAGGCTCCTGCCTTTAAGGTTATGTCTCCCATTGTAACTGCATCCCACAAAGGCTCCTGCCTCCTGGCCACCTGAGGCCTGCTGCCTGCCTTCCTCTAGCTCCTGGGGAATTGGGGCAGCAGTGGCAAGAACAACAAAAATCCCCAGGAGTTGACAAGAAGGGAAGCTGCCTTGCTCGATTGACGGCCCCCTCACCCACCTGCATGTTGTTGAGATGCAGGTTCTCATCCCTGTGGCTGGGCAAGAAACACCCCCTCCCCAAACGCAGTGGCTTCAAACAAGGACCATCATCGTGTGGTTGCTGGGAGGCCACTGGGTCGTGCTTGGAGTCTACAATGAGTTGGCAGTCTCATGGGAGCTGGGGCACTCAGAGGGCTGGCAGCTGAAGCTGGCCGTTAGCTGGGTGCTTAGCTGGGTTGTTGGTTGGAGTGTCTCCACGTGGCCTTTCCAGGTGGCTCAGGCTTCTTTCAGCATAGTGTCCGGGTGCTGAGAAGTGTCCTGAGAGGTAGCACGTGGAGGCTGGACATTCTACGGGTCTTTGAAGGGATTTTTCAGAAGCTGTGAAGCACTTTGTGGGAGGGAAGGGGATTGCCCAAACTAGAAGTCACAGTGTCATCTTCTCCATAATCTATTGGTCACAGAGGTCATGAAACATCCCAATTTAAGGGCAAAGGGCATAGACTCTACCTTCCTATAGGTAGCCTTTCAAGGAATTTCGGGGTCACATACGAAGACTGGGAGACCCTGGGTGGCACAAATGGTTAAGGACTCAACGTATCAAGAGGTGGGCAGTTGCACCCCTCAGAAGAAATAACTAATGGCCTGCTTCTAGAAGCCCACAGGCTTGAGAATCCTGTGATGTGTAGTTTCTCCCTGGCACCCAGGAGGGCCTCGGGAGCCAGAACCAACATAACAGCAATGGGTTGGGTTTTTGTTGGTTTTGTTTGGGCTAATATTAAAACGACTAGTATGAAATTATATATGTATTGTGTTTATCTCTCAGGACTCTGATTATGCTGAAGTTGAATAAAACCGTCTGCCTCTTCTATGAACGCCAGCCGATGGAGGCAAAGGGTGAGGATCTAGAGGAAGAATGAATGTCACATTCCCGTCCTTGTGTTTCAGTTGTCCTTAAAGGGCACAGGGGACAAACCAGACGTCTTTGATATGATTTTAGCCTAATGATGTGCTAGTATGATGATGAGCAGCCTGAAAAGTGGTTTTAACTAATGTGATCCAATATTTGAAAAGTTGACGATTTCACATCGAATTTTATATTCTCAGCATCTCAGTTACAAACACAAAATCAGGCCTTAAAATCCTTGCATTTCCCCAAGGCAACAACAGTCTGGAGCTAGAATTTGAATGTCCCCTGTGGATGAGCTGACACGTGCCTGTTAACCACAGTCCCCATCCATCCCTCTTGCCCCCAACACAGAGGTTGACTACAAGTATCCTTTATCTATATGGCTAAATAGGTTAGTTGGTTTGGATTGGGTTGCTAGTTTTTCCTGTTTTGTTTTGCTTACTTTTGATTTTTTGGGGGGCTAGGAAATGGTGTGTATTTTGGTACCATGTCTTCCAAAGCAAGAAAACCAAACCCAGTAAGCCAAGAAGGTCAAACAGTCTAGATTAATGATGAAAGGAGGAGCCCTGTTGGTGAGGTAGATTATGAGTTGGACTTCTAACTGCAAGATCAGAAGTTCGAAACTCCCCCCACCCCCACTCCACAAGAGAAAGATGAGATTTTCTACTCCTGTAAAGATTTACAGACTTGAAAACCCACAGGGGCAGTTCTATACTCTGTCCAAAGGGTTGCTATATGTCAGAATTGATTCCAGGGTAGTGAGGTTTTCTGGATTGATATAAATAATTTTTGGTGAGTATTGAAAAAACCAGTCAATATTATTTTTAATACACATCAAAGAAGGTCCACATTAATTGTTCACACAACCCTGCCACCTTCTTTCTTTATTCCCTTGCCTTGCCTCCCACTCTCCTTTCTTCCTCCCTAGGGTCTTTTATCTCATTCGTTTTCTTTCAAGGGTTAGCCTAGGAGTGGAAAAGTCTGACTAATTCTTAACCAAAAGACTAAATTGGTTTTATTGTTGGTGTTATTACTTGGGTTAAATTTTTTTCTTTTCTCTTCTTCTATTGGTTTGTGTCATGTAACCCAGAAAATGGGGAAACATTTGGAACATCAAAACACTAACCTTTCTCAGTAGACTACAAGCATTAAAGGCAACAGAGATAAATACTCCAATAATAACAATAACATACAAGGATAGCTAGAGAGATAAATAGATAGATAGAAAAACCACAAAATCTGAGCAGTTGTGGGAAGGAGAATGGGACTAGCCCCATGAATAAATATAGGTTTGCCAGAGAATAGTTCTATATACATATTAGCATATACTACAAATATGACCATGAATATAATAGTGCATCCAGGAGGCATAGTTATGAAAATGTCTTAGCTAGAACAAAACCCCTTGAGGGAGCGTGTCCTAAATATGGGGGATCAGGAACATAGCTCTGAGAGACCTCAAGATCAATTTGGTACGAACTAGCTCACAAAGACAATGTTCTGTATCCATCAGGGAAGTGACTGGGGTCTTCAAAAGCTAGTGAGTAGCAAACTAAAAGTCGGTTCTTGGTCTCACCCTATATGTTGGACAGGGTTCTCAAGAGAGACAAAACCATATTGCTAGTAATTATATATGCATATATTTATAAAGCTAGATATGCAATACAAGAAGTGAACCACTAAAATATATACGGATAGATAACACAAGAAACTAACAGTTAAATTATAAAACAGTGAGACACTAGCAGTCCTTTAAGGCTTGAGAGCAGCCAGTTGCCAGTCCCTTTCTGTAGAGAGAGCTGGGCTATATATACCCAGGCAGCAAACAGCAAGGCAAGTCACCAACTGTCACCAACTGTCGGTCCCCAGCTCCAGAGATGAACATTCCAATCCTGTGGGATTAAATGGACCTCAACTTACAAGGACACAGTCCACAAGCTAGGCATCCCACAGGTAGTGTACCCCTTTAAATTGAGGCACAGAACAAGCAAGGCGGGGCTCACGAAGCCATTTATCCCTCTGCCCTTCGATTAATCCTACTTGTGTTTATCGGCCAGGCTGGCACAATAAACTATTGCACCCTGTCTGGAGCAAATAACATTGAAGAAGCTCAAGATGCCTGGCAACAATTAGTCCAAATCAGTAATGGACTATGCGTATACCTCAGCCTCTATGATGCTAAGGTCAGAAGAACTAAATGGTGCCTGCCTATCACAAACAGCTGCTCTGAAAGGGATCATGGTACATGATCCTAGATAGAGTGGGGAGTAATGTGTAAGAAAACTGAAAGTCATACTACTACTACCAATAGTAATAATAATAATGATAAAAGATGAGGTTTATTGGTTAGATAGACTAGTGAGATCCCTACTTCTATGGTCCTTCATCACCCTTCAGGTCTGGAAGTGAATTCAACCCCCTGAAAAATAGACAGGTTTATAAAGTGAACCTTATGAGAAAAGATTGCAGCCCTCAGTATGGATTACAACTCAATGTCAAGAAGACACACATCCTCACAACTTGATCAATAGGTACCATGATAAGTGGAGAAGTTTGTTGTTTTTTTTACTTGTTGTTATTTGTTGAAGTTGTCACGGATTTTTGTCTTGATGACGTCTATAATCAATGCTCTTGGAAGCTGCAATCATGAGATCAAATGACGCATTCCATATGGATACATTTGGTGCACCATACGTCTGTAGAGTGCTAAAAAGCAAGGATGTTACTTTGAGGACTAAGGTGCACCTTACCCAAGCCATAGTAATTTAAATTGCCTCATAAGTATGTGAAAGTCAGACATTGAATAAGGAAGGCTGAAGAAGAATTGATATGTCTGAATTGTGGTGCTGGTGAAGAATATTGAAAGTAACATGGACTGCCAAGGGAACAAACAGATCTGTCTTAGAAGAAGTATGGTCAGAGGGCTCCTTAAAGGCAAGGATGGTGAGACTTCCTCTCACATACTTTGGTCATGTTATTAAGAGAGACTAGTCCCTGGAGAAGGACATCATGCCAGGTGAAGTAGAGGGACAGTGAAAGAGAGGAAGCCCCTTAAGGAGATGGATTGACAGTGACTGAAACAAGGGGCTCAAGCTTGGGAACAATTAGGAGAATAATTCAGGGCTAGGTAGTGTTTCTTTCTGTTTGGCATAGGGTCAATGTGGGTTGCAACTGGCTCAATGGCACCTGATAAGAACAACTACACCAAAATGAATCATAGCACTGAGGAGCACACATTCCTCAGAACCATCAACCATTCAAAAGCAAATAGGCAGTATTTGCCCAAGGCCAAATTCAAAAGGCAGGCAAGGTTAGGGGAGAAGGGTGAATGAAAACAGGAAGCAGAGTTTCAATGGCATGAGTGATATTACATTGCAGGAGATTGTCATCAATGTCACATGACAAAACGTGTATAAATTGTTACGTGCAAAGCTGATTTTCTCTGTAAATCTTAACCCACCTTACAATAAAAAGTTTCTTTTTTAAAAACAAAGACACCATCGTTCATATTATAGACACAGCCAAAGATCTCCTGGACAATCCTAAAATGATCTCCCAAATGATTTGGGTAGTTAGCCCTCCCCAGGGAGTTCTACCCATTGAAACGCTGGGCGGTTATGGCTGCAATTATATTTCAGGCCAGAAGAGGCAGCAGAGGCCTGGTTGTTCAAATGCTGCAAAACTACCAGACAATGGGCAAACAGTTTCTTTCCACGGACGACTAGCGGCTCTGTCATATCCATGTCTGGTGTTCAACACTTGGCGACAGAATCCAGCCCGCTGGGTTTGGGTGGGGTGTGTTTCTCACCCAGGCTTGGCTTGGGATTGTTCTATGGCATCCACAAAGTGGAGTCCTTTCCTTTCTGATGTCCCGAGAAACCTGTTTTCTCCTTTTTCTCTCTCTGGCCCTCTTCCCAAGAACCCTGGGGTTCACTCTGCTTTCCTCTGGTTGATGTTTCTAAGGCAGTTACTTGACCTTGGTTCATCTACTGCAGGGTACCATTAGCAAGTAACTGTACTGTCCTTGGATGGTATTGTTCATGAGCTAGGCTGCAAACTACGGGTTAAAGGTTTGAGTTAACCCAGAGGTGCCTTCCAAGAAGGGCCTGGTGATATGCCTCTGGAAAAAAACCCACCCCAGCCATGGAAAATTCTAGGGACCGGACTTCTCTAACACAGTTGGGCTCTCCATGAATCCGAGTTGACTCAATGGCAATTGGTTGCTGGTATTCCTGTAAGTAGAAGACAACAATCTTTAAGCAGTCCCTCTTGGATTCATGGGAGGAGGATGGCTTCCTCTGAGAGAACTTCTCATGGCTCCTATGGCTCAATGATCTTACAAAAAATGAGAGAAACGATGAGCCTGATGACAGATGATATTGCTATGCAGGCCCCGTTTCAGGATGCTCAAGTTTCCAGGTCTTCCCTGACTCACAGTGGAGCCCTGTGAGGTTCCAACTAGAAGGGCACCCTTGCTCCCAGGACCTGGAGCCTTGTAGCTGAGCAGAGCAGTCATGATGAGAAAGAGGACCCAAAGAGAAGTCCGGGGGCTGCTTCATTTATCTCAGTGTCAAGCAAACAAATGTTTGGCCGGAAATTTCTCTTCAAGAGTGTTCTGATTTCTTGAAGGAAATCTTTTTCTGAACCATTTCCTCAGGGGAAAACCACTCAACTACCTCGGGAAGGAAGATTTTTCTCCTTCCAAGCTTACAAGGCTGTGCTAACTCACAGAGGAGGTGTGACTAGCAGGCAATGAAACTGATTTCCAGACTCCTATGAAAATCAGCAAGTGCTCGGCTGCTAAGTGAAAGGTCGGCAGTTGGAAAACCCCAGCTGCTCTGCAGGAGAAACTGGTGGCTGACTGTGTCTGACAAGATGACAGCTTTGGAAACCCAATGGGGCAGTTCTCCTCTGTGTTCTACAGTTGCTCTGAGTTGGAGTGGACTTGACAGTGATAGAGCTGATCTTTTTCCCCATGAAAATCGGCTTTCACGAATACATGTGCATTCATGGATGTCTGTGTCTGCTTTGCCATGCATGTGCACATATGTGCCTATTTGCACGTGGATGGATACGTCTGTGAATGTGGGCGTCTCTATTTACTTTGCCATGTGTGTGCACATGTCTGCCTTTGTCAGTATGCATGCGGGCTCAGGCAGCATAAAGAGATCACAGAGAACCTTGGAGATAAAGAGAAAAGTAACCTATTTTCTCATGGGTCTCCCATACCAGACGGTCTACTGGCATCCACCGCCACGAAGACCAGAGGTCACTTCATGCCATGTGTCCAGCTGCCCATTGCTGGTTGAGGTCAGTCACCAGGGAGGCAAGTCAGACTGGCCTCGCCAACCTACCACCCACCTGCAGGAGTGATTCCCACCATCTGTCCTGGAGCCCCTCCCACCTTACTCAGCCTCCCTAGACCTTGAGTGAAAGGCATTTCCAACGTTTTTACATAAAGATTTCTGAGATTGACTGAAGAAATGATTTCAATTGACAAAACATGAAGCTTTGAATTTAAAGATTTGAGGCAAGTGCCCTCCAGAGAGGGGGACACAGGACGGGGCCATGCTCCCTTCCGGTATGCAGGGGTGTTGCTATGAGTTGGAACCAATTTGATGAGCACCTGCCAGCAACAACAACAACCAGAAGTTGTCTAAACTTCTGTGGCCTCAACTCGGAAATGAGAATATTAATATTGCCTCCTAGAAAGAACTCAAGGTATGTACAATTGGTTAATAGGCGTTTGGAAAGTGAGTACATTAAGTGGACTGATGACATTGATAAGGCAATAAGAAACTGAGAAGGCTTCACTAACAGGTGCTTTCACATCTGTAACCAGTAGATTCCTTCCTTCTTCATCTCTTGCCATCTTAATCAGCTCCCACACTTTCCAGGCAGCTTGAGGGATTAAATGTTCAGTCTGCTCCTATTATAAGCCTCAGCCTCAGAATCAGAGGCATTACCTGAGGTTTGAGGAGCTATACTGGGAATGAGGGAGAGTAACCTGTCTTTTCTATTGCTCTCCTATCGCTCCCTCTTCCTTAGACCTTCCCTGTCTCTGGGCCTGCCTTTCCTCCCTAGAGCATTGGCTTTCGGGAGAAGGGGATGGAAACAATGAGCACAATGAGCACATTCCTGACCAGGCCTCTTACCATGCTATCTTCCAACCCTCTATTGGAAGGGCCTCCACGAAGTCCTCTCATGTCATCTCACAATAACTTGTTAGATACCATTGAGTGAGCTCCTGACTCATAGCAAAAGTACACACAAGAGATTGAAGCACCACCTGGTCCAGCACCGTCCTCACAATGGTTCTTGTGTGTGAGCCCATGGTTGCAGCAGTGTGGAGGAGATCCTGTCCAAGAAGGCTGCCAGTGGGTGGGAGGGGCTGCAGCTTTCAGAGACTTTGGAGGATGCCAAGGTGGATAGTTCACGGCGTATCATATGAGGTCAGCCAGCGGGCCTTGGGGGCCCTTCCCATTATCCATAGATATATGAAATAAATGGAGGCCCTCAGCAAGATGGGCTGCAGACACCTCCAGGACTCACTTGATCCTTGGCAAGCTCCCTTAGCCTTAGGACACCACCTGCTGGAACTGTGGCTTTGCTGCCTCTCCTGGCTCTCAACTTCCCTCCTAGAGGACTCCAGCCACCCTTCTCCTTCCAGATCCTTCCAGCAGGAGGCAGATATTGGTCTCTATGCTTTTGCATGTGGCCAGTTTTCTAGGGACAGATTAGCCTCTCCCAAGAATTTGGGTTGACCAGAGTGAGCGTGCCCACAAGTCTGCAGAGCGTACGGCTGGGCATCTGAAGAGAGAACTACTGGAAGATTTGCCCCTTTCCAAAGCGCTAATTCCACAGTTGAGAGCTCGTCTCCTGGGGACTCAGCTTGAGTCTCAAGGAGCACATCCCCTTTGGCACTGCTGGCAACTCGAGGTGCTGTGGGTCATTTTCTTGCCTTTGAGGAGTGCAAGGGAAATGCTACAATATGTCCCTTCACATGAACCATCAATCCTTATCTGGAGAACTCTCCGAGATGACAGGGATGGGAGGGAGATGTTCTTGGGGCACGCTTTCACCTGCACATCTCTCAGGTGAGTCAAACATTTGACCCCCAAAAGTTGAGTATGATGGTGAGAGTTCAGGCTGGGAGATAGAGTGTCTGGGTTCAAATCAAGAGACTGCACATTTCAACTCCCATGGTTCTCCTGCATAAAACCCAAGCCAAGCAGTTTATCACTTCCCTGCTGAGCATCATACTGAGGCTAGCTAACGGCATTCTTTGCTGATGACAACGTTGCTTGTACCAAATGGCTTTGCCATGTAGCCCTTAGCAATGGCCAGAAGGGCTGCTCATCAAACCGCAGAGCAGGGCTTCTGGCGCACACGTTAAGAAGGGGGCTATTCACAACAAGGTCAGTAGGTCAGAACCCACTAGCTGTTTCTCTGGAGAAAAACTGTGGCTGTGTGCTTCCATAAAGATGCCCAGCCATGGAACCCCCCTGGAGAGGGCCATGATGAGCTGGAGTGAGCTCTACAGGAGTGGGATTTTTTACTGTGGATGTAATCCCACCTGGGCAGAGATTTTCTTTGTGACATTAAAGAGGCTGTACCTTACACCAATCACTTGGCTGATACAAAAGGATTCAATTCAACACTGAAGTAAACCAACTCCAAGGGAAGAAGGCAGCTGCCATGCAGAGAGCTCCAAGGACCACCAACCATGGAGGTTATTGAAGCCAAAACAAGAATACCACCCACCAGCCCTCAGCCCCCAGGGATGGACAAAGAGAGTCTGCCCATCAAGCTGGTGCACTGGCATGATGCTGTCAGCCTCCGGTGCTGTGAGAACATTGACTTTGGTGTGTTAACGGCACCCACTTGTGGTATGTTTGTGATGTCAGCGTGTGGAAACTATGGCAAGCCCCCCTCCCTGCCTCACAGCACAAAGTCTTGGCATTAAAACCCTGTGCCTTCTGTGGCGCTTGCCAGCTGTGAGAGGGCAGGAAATGCTGTTGGCTTTTCTGCTCCTTGTTGCGACCTCCCTCTGAGGCAGGGAGCAGAGGACGTGAGGTTGGAATCTGTTTTGTTTCATCACTACCCTTTGTCATCTCTCTGAACACTGTCATGTGCTCCTCACCAGTGCTTCGCCCTCTCTATCACCAAGCCATGTGCTCTTTAAAACATGCACACACACACACACACACACACACACACACCTAATGTTCACATTTTGAGGCACATTTGTCTTTAATTCACTAATAATAACAATAATTATTCAAAGCCACTTTACCATCTGAAAAGAAATCTCTATGCATACACTTAGATCATGGATGCCAACTGCCTTCTTAACAACATTTCCCAATGAAATATTCAGCAGCGACTATATTAAGCCTGAAGCTGTTCATCCAGTTTGTGTTAATCAAAACAAAAACAAGAGACGAAGGGATCCAAAAGGACATGTAAGATCATAGACTGAAAGTAGCCCCATCGAGCACCAAAGGCTTGTCCTGAAGGGCAGAGCCACAGGTAAAAGCTATATCTCTCTGGAGTTGCTGGCATTTAACTAGATGCAAAATGTCAGCGCAGGAAATGGCTTGCCCAATGCAAATACTAACAAGGGAGGCATGTGTTCCTGTGTAAATGGAGCTTCAGCCAATCCGGGCCTTCAGGATCCAGCTCCCATAGCAGCATCCACGGGAAGCACCAGGGGAATGTTCCGTTTGCTTATTTTCCCTCTCTTTGCTAAGAAGAAAAAGAGCCTTTGTGGCCTAGTGGCTACAAGTTGGGCTGCTAATTGCTATATCAGCAGTTTGAAACTACCAGCTGCTTTGTGGGAGAAAGATAAGGCATTCTGCTCCCATAAAGAGTTCGAGTCTCAGACACTCACAGGGGCAGTTCTACGCTGCCCTATAAGTTGACTGTGAGTCAGCATGGATTCGATGGCAGTGAGTTTTCTAAGAGTAAAAAGTATCTAGGGGTGTAAACAGTTAATGAGCTCTGCTATTAAGGGAAAAGTTGTCATTCCCAACCCACTTAGAGGAGCTGTGAAAGAGAAGCCTGGCAATCTTCTTCAGAATCCTCGGCCATTGAAAATTTTATAGAATGTATTGACCTTGGTTGTTAAATAGATCCAGGTATATGGTGGAGCATACAGGGACCAATGTCATAAAACGGGGTGGGGGTGAAAAAAATCTCTGAGACAGATGCAAAAACTGTGAGGGAATGAGTTGTTGATGCTGGGGAATCAGGACCATCATCTCTGGGATTTTCAAAGTTCCTGAGCAATCAGGAAAGGGGCAACAGTTGGTCTCTCCCCATCCAGAGGACAGCAGAAGAGGAGAACTGATTGGGCACAATGAATCAATGACTAGTGACTCAAGCAACGATCACCCTCCACCACTGGAGACCAGAAGAACTAGATGGTGCCTAGCTCTCACTACCGACTGCTATGAAAGAGATCACATTAGAAGGACTTGATTAGAGTAGAAGGGAAATGTGGGGCAAAACTCAAAATCATGATTGTCGCGCGCCAGATCTCGCCAGCAAGAAAAGACACACCACAACAGGATTCTTCCACAAGCATTTAATTTTTCATAATGCGGTAAAAGACCCCGAAACCCCAAACTACTGCTGCTTATATATGCTCTCTATGGGGACGTGCTGTGCCCTGATTGGTGCATTTGCCAAAACCTCATGCATTGATTGGTGAGTTCACCAGAACCTTCGTTTGCATACTCCAGGGTAGAGTTATGACTACGTCATCTCAGCATCGCGCATGCGCTAAGTGGTTGTTTATCACTTAGTTGGACCACCGCCCTGAATGCCCGGCGCCATCTAGTAATGGCGGCGAGAGCTGCGGCTACCCACATCACGAGAGCTGTGGCTTCCCACATCTCGCGAGAGCTACGGCTTCCCACACATGATAAAACACCAAGCTTACTGTTTGGATAAAGGCTGGTGAAATTGCAAGACTATGGTGCTTAGTTACCCTGCAGGTCTGGAACTGAACTCATCATGGCTCAATGTTCAACCAAACAATAGACAGGTCTATAATGGGAACAATGACATTAGAGACATACAAATACCGTAGAATAATAGATCACATGAGATCAAAAGACAGCATTCCCCCAAGAACGAAGTTCAAAAAAGTTGAGAATGAAGGCAGCTTGGAGACAAGAAACAAGAAGATGTGGGGGAAGTGATGGTACATTGTGGGAATTGCTATCAATGACATGAAACAAAATGTGTATGCGTTGCTCAATGGACAGCTGAGCTGCTCTTTAACCTTCACCCAAATCACAATAAAAATGTTTTTAATCAAAGAAAACTTCATGGTTCACTTCTATTCTGACACACACGGGGTGATGAGGAAATAGCGTCAACCGGGTTTGCTGTGGTCCAACCACCAGACATGTGCTTATGGGAGAAAGGCATGCTGACGCTGGCAATACCGAGCAGGACCAAGATGGTTTTATGTGCCTGCATCATGAAGATGGTAGCCCTGGTGGTGAGATGATTCAGAGCTCAAGTGCTAACCAAGAAGCCACCCAGTTTAAACTCACCCAGCCCTACTGAAGGAAATTTCCCTCCTCAAAGGTGTTGTTGGTAGTTATGTGCAATTGAGGCGATTCTGACTCCCTGTGACGGGAAGGAAAGGCACACTGTGCTATAGTGTAACGGTTTTCAGCGGCTACTTCCTCTGAAGTGGGCAGTGGAACCCTTCTTTGTATTCTGTTCATAGCCTGGAAGTTTCCCTGACACCTCTTCACTTGAGGTAACCCTGCTGGCATTTGAAATACCAGTCACGTGGCTTCCAGCATCACAGTAACACACAACTCACCACAGCACCACAAATGGACAGACAACAACAGGATAGGAGTCTTCATGGGAGCAGGCAGTCATGTCTTCACTCTCTCAATGGGGATCAGTGAGTTCAAACTGCCAGTCTCTCTGTTACAGCCGCACATGCAACCACTGTGCTGCTAGGTACATTTCCTTAAAATTCTGCCTAGAAAAATCTGTGGAACAGTTGTTCTCTGTCACAGAGGGTCACTGTGAGCCAGGATGGGCTCTGAGACACACAAATGCAACACCATGAAGCCACCTTACTCTGTCCTGCTCTTATTTAACTCTATTCTTTTCTGAGCTATCTTTTCCATATATTCAGAAGAGACTAGCACTGAGCAGTGTTAATTCCACCAAGGCCAGGAAGGAGGTCAAAGAGTCACAAGGACTATCTCTTTGCTCTCATGCCACTGCACTAAGGAGGCTTGGGTGGCAGCTGGAAGCTGCACATTTCACTCCCTGTCCCTACACTCCTGGCTGAGTCTCCTCAGAGTGAGACTGCCCCTTTACCCAGCTCACTGCATTGGCTGTCTTGCTCTGAAAAGAGAATTCGCACATGTGAGTCTGACTGGGTGACAGATTGGAATCTTAATGCTGCTCTTTGGAATATGAAAGGCCTCGGATCAGAGTGCTGCAGGGGAGTGATGTCTGCAGAAGACCTGCTGGTCTCCCAGTTAGAAAGAAGCCTTCCCCTTTGCCTCAGAGGTGCGTTCACTGTGGGTGGCAAGTCAGATCCTTGGGCTGGCACTCTCAGTAAACAGATCATATGGGCACCTTGAGAAGCGCTTGCTCACTGACCCAGCTCCCCAAGGATGTAAATATACCAAGCAGGATGACTAAGGACACCAGTGCCTAGAATGATCACATTCTTTGCATGTGTACAAATGAGGTGGGCAACCACCTTCGCTGATGGTGGCTGCACAGTGTCTGGAATCACACCTGGCTAGGTGGACCATTGAAAGAGTTGGTGACATGATAATAAGGAGTACACCCCCTTGCCAGTAAAGCTGATGAAATGGCATTTGAGGAAGCAGGGGCAGCCGGGTCGCCAGCATGAAGTCAGCGAGAATGTTGCTTGTGCCTCCTTTGTTCACTAGTGGCTGCTGGCATCTGGGTAGTGAGGACACCATGGCTACTGCCAGAATTCTCCACGGTCCCTGGTTTCACTCTCAAGTCGCTGGCTTCAACACTACCACTGCCATCGAGTCGATTCTGACTCACAGCAACCCGAAAGGACAGAGTAGAACTGTGGCTGGTGGGTCTGGGGGGCTGTGGATCATTATGAGAGCATTTCTATCTCGCAGTAGCTAAAGGGTCCAAAATGCTGACCTTATGGTTAGCAGCCCAACATAACCCACTTGGTCATGAACCCTTGCCAGCTGATTCAGGGAGTCCATTCCCAAGTGCATATCTAAAAGAATGAAAGACGAGTACCCAGATGGATGCTGCACTAATCACTATGGGCAAAAGGTAAACAATAAGCCAACAATACCCATCAGTAGAAGAATAGAGAAAATGTGATCTACACAGAGTGGGATATACATATAGTCTGCCACAAGAAAACTAAGGCCTTTGATTCGGACAGACTCTGTAACACAGGTGAACGCAAGACATGAAGTGAAAGACGCCAAACACCAAATGCCATGTATTGTGAGTCCATTTAGAGCAAATATGCTGGACAGGTAAATCCCGTAGAGCCATAGAGTAGATTGGTGGTTTCCCAGGGTGGGGTGGGAGGGGCAATGGGGAATGACTGCTTAATGGCTGCAGGGTCTATGAAAATGTTCTGGAACTGGATGGTGGGAAGCTTTCACAGTGTCCTTAAAACTACTCTTAAAAAGGGGAGAGAAAGAATCTGCAGAAATCACAGTTCTGATTGACTCACATGAATGCGGTCACCAAGAATTGGAATCCACTAGAATTGGAATGGCAGCTAGACTATTGTTTCCTTGGGAGGTGCCTCCAGGAAGGACCAGTAGAGAAGGGTAATACTGATAGAGCAAAGGGAAGAGGCCGATAAAGAAATGTCATTGAGTAGGTTCCCAGAGACAGTATAAATCCTCTTGTAGTTGTCCCACCCAAAGGCTGAGGGAACTGGAGTGTGGCTCCACCTATCCTCATGTGTCATTGGTTAAAGTGGCATTAGGTCCTGGAGGATGTCAACTCCCCTGTCTGCTCAATGACTGTTCCCTGTGTGGGGAGTTACATGTGCTTCCTGTGAGACCATTGGCATTTATGGGAGTGGTGGGTGCCAAGTGCTAATACATGGGCACATTAGCAGCTGCTACAGCAAGTGTTGTACATTTTTAGCTGCTTGAGTGACAGGTGGGCCCTACCTCCTGCCTATATTCAGTAGTAGGGTGTTCAGATGGGGGCATCCGAAAAATAATAAGGCCCTATTCTTTGAAAATAGACATTATTATTATTTTAATCTGTCCCAACCCCCTTTCTTATCTGGCCCTGTGAACTACCACACTGGCTGAAACATCAGTTCTCTGGGGAAGACACCACATTTCAATACGGTCACAAGGCTGTTTTCATTGGCCCAGTGGAGACACTTACATAAGATGTGTCAACTAGACGCTTTTTCTGGAGCATTTCCAAACAAAAAACGAAAAAGAAAGTCCCGCTTTTGCAAGTGGCCTGGCATCTAAGAAGCATAATTCAGAAGCACATGTCCCGCCATGTGGATTAGGTGGTCTATGTTGCGAGATTACAGCATGTGCCCTGAGAGACAGACACAAAGAACACAGGAACATGCCAGTGGTGGTCAGGAACCGTCAACAGAGCCAGCTGTCCTCTTGTTCTCCCCACCTTTCCATTTTCCTAGGATTCTCTCTTCCAAGTATTGGTCTCTTTGCCTGTTTACAACCAAATAAGCCCCAAATAAGATCCAGATCATAGAAATAGAAGGAGGAAGTTGGATGGAGACTGCAGTTCATACTCCCCGGAAGCCATTCAGACTCCCTGGAAGAAGGAGACACTGTGATGGAATTAGCTCTGGATTCCTGACATTTATTGAGGAATGCGCAGGGAATAAGCACCTGTGGGGGGAATCAAGGAAGGGCACAAGAGGGAAATCTCAACAGAGGTCTCAGCCCTGCCTATGGAGAGTGTCATAGTCAGTGTTCCCTAGAGAAACCAAACCAGTTATATAGCTGTAACTGGAGATATCGATATATCCACCAGGGCTCCTATGGTTAACCACTGCACCGGCCACTCATTGCCATCAAGGTGGACTCAAAGTGACTGTGTAAAACAGTATAGAACTGACCTTTTGGGCGTTGGAGACTGTAACTCTTCAGGAGATTACGAAGCTTCATCTTTCCCTCAAGGAGCCCTTGGTGTTTTCAAACTGATGTCCTTGCTGTTGTATGCCCAATGGGCCACCCACTGCGATACCAGTGCCCCAGAGAGTGAGGCTTATTTCTAGGAATTGGCTCACATAGGGGAATGGCAAGTTCCAAATTCATAGGTCAGGCAACAGCCTAAAGAGCTCTGTAGATGTTCATCCTAAAATCCATAGGTTAGGTGATGGGAAAAGACAAGAATAAGAATGGTCAGAACACACCCTAGGGTGCGCTGAAGGCCTTTGGCTGATAGGTTTACCCCTTCCCACATTATGGAAGTTATTCTATTTTGCTTGAGACCAACACCTTCATAAGAGCAAATAGATGAGGTGAACAAGCGGCCATCTAGCTCAGAAGCAATAAAGCCCACCTGGAAGAAGCACACCAGCCGGTGCGATCATGAGGTGCCAAAGGGACCAGGTATAAGGCATCATGCAAAAAAAAAAGGAATATATATATCTCTCTGTGTGTATATGGATATATATACCATAGAGAATGAAGGGGGAAATGCAGAGTGGGGACCAGAGGCCCAAATGTCAACCACTGGAGATCCCCTCATAGAGGGCTTTAGGATAGGAGATGGGTCAGTCAGGGTGCGATGTAGTACCAATGAAGAACACAGCTTTCCCCCAGATCCTGGATGCTTCCTCTCCCCAACTACCAGGATCCAAATTCTACCTTGCAGGACTGGATAGGGCAGAGGCTGTACACTGGTGAATATGGGAGCTGGAGGCACAGGGAATCCAGGGTGGATGATACCTTCAGGACCAGTGGTGTGAGGGGTGATACTGGGAGAGTAGAGGGTGAGTGGGTTGGAAAGGGGGAACTGATTACAAGGATCCACATGTGACCTCCTCCCTGGGAGAAGGACGGCAGAGAAGGGGGGAAGGGAGACTCCGGAAAGGGCAAGAGATGACAAAATAACAATCTGTGGATTATCAAGAGCTTATGAGGGAGGGGGAGCAGGGAGGGAAGGGACAAAAAAAGAGGACCTGATGCGGAGGGCTTAAGTGGAGATCAAATGCTTTGAGAGTGATTAGGGCAAAGAATGTACAGATGTGCTTTATAAAATTGATGTATGTATATGTATGGATTGTGATAAGAGTTGTATGAGCCCCTAATAAAATGTTTAAAAAACAAGAGCAAATAGATGAATGCTTGTTTGACCAAAAAACTGGGCACCATAGCCTCAACACATTGATATGCAAAAGGAGCCATCACAGGGAGCTCTGTAACTGGAACCTGGCCAAGTGGTGACCAGTAGCCTGGGACTTTGTAGCCTAATACGTTGCAGCGAATTGCTTACTAGTTCTCCTCTAGCTATAGTCTTTGTAACTCCTACCAATGACAGGGTGGAACTATGCCACCGAGGGAAGTAGATAGCAAGCTAATAATATCAGTAAAGTGCATGGCATCCTCGAAGAGGTGAGACCATTCAAATAAGACCTGTAGACCCCTAATGTGGGGATTGGTCGGTATGGTCATCCTGGGTGAGTTAACTCAGAAACAGAAAGTGGAGTTTCAAGAGCACCGAGAAAGACGAGCCAGCAGTGGAGTGTGCTCTTTGGACCCAGGATCATTACTCTGAGCACCACCTCTGTCCAGGAGACAGAGATCCCTGACACTGGATGCATCAGGAGACACTGAAAAACAGTGGCAGATAAATAGCTCATGGAAGCAGAGGCAGCAGCACCAAGACCGCAGAACAGGGAGCTCGCCAGCACACAGAATGAGAAAGTTGAGTGTCTTTGGGCCAAGGCTTCCAGACAAAGCGTGCTGCCTCAACGCACTTATCAGCAGAGCTGAAAGAACTTTGCACACGGTCCCAAGCAGAGCAGAGGTCAAGGAGCTGCAGGGCAGAGGCCAAGGACCAGAAAAAGTTCTGCTTCTGGACACCACAGGGAAGAGACTGTCCTGACTGAAGAACTATATCCCCAGTCATTTCTGATCCTGAATTGTCACCTGCTAGGTCCCCAATTAACCCCAGAAACATAAGTATTGTTTGCGAGTTCTGTGTGGCCATTGCCACTTAAGGATTATCAAACCCAGCAGAGAAGAAGAGAGTGTCATGGTAGGGATGGTTGGTGTCAGAAACTGTGAAAAGAAACGAGGGTGGAGGCATTTTGATCTCTGTCTCATAGGAATCAGCCTTGGGCTGTTTATCTTGATTTTCCTCCATTGCCTTTTGTGAAGTTACAGGGGGGTCAAATGCCTCCACTATGCCATTTATACCCCTACATTGACAAGTCGTTGGATGAAGGTTAGTTTGGGGAAGGAGCAGAACTTGGATGAGCTCTCATCAGCTGAGGCAATCCTGATAGGGGCCAGACAGCTGGGACCTTTTCTATCAGTGGCTCTCTCAGCAGCTGGGGAAATCAGTCACTTGGCCCTGAGAGGAATCTGGGTGACACACTCATCTATGACAATACCCTGAAGAACAAGCTCCCACAAAAACCTGGCTGAGAACTCTCGCCTAGAACACAGGAGTGCATGCCTAGCTAATAATATCCATTTACTGAAGGCCCTATGATTGGAACTGTGCCTCATTTACAGATGGAAAACTAGAGGAAGGGATTTAAGGTGGCTAAGTTAATAAGTGACAGAGACAAGATTCAAATACAAGTTTGAAGCTGGTACTGTTAGCCTTTTTTCCAGGGCTGGGTTTTAGATGAGGCAAATGAGACACTTGTCAGGCACACAAGGTAAAGAGGCCTTCCCTCTCCAGTGTGACTTTCCCCATAAGTCTGAATCATGGGCCTGGTGTGTCTTATTTGCCTTCCTTGAGTCTCAGAACCTGGTCTAGTCTGATTTGCTATTTGGAGGAATAAGCCAGAATGCTCAAGTACTCTGAGTCAAGACCCAATCTCCCCTGGAATTGTTCAGTGGGACTTACCAGCATCTTCCTTCATGTTTCACTTTTCTAGAAACCTCCATGGAGGACTAGCTCTCATGAAGAGAGCTTCAAAAAGCTCATGGCAAAATTCCATTATTTTTTCGTATCATTTTTCCACACGCTTTTGGAAGCTCCCTCTTCATCCCTTTCCACAGTCTTTCTCAAGGAAAGAGACTGTTGCTGGTTGATGTCAGATGCCCCTGAGTCTGTTTTCTACACAGAATGCTCTCCACAAACTCTATCAACAAATGACGTAGAGTCATACGTGCTGTGTGTCTTTAAGTTGATGTCAGCTCATAGTGACCCTACAGGACAGAGTAGAACTGCCCCCAAAGGTGTCCTAGGCTGAGATCGTTATGGGACCAGCTCATCAGGTCTTTTCCCCTTTAGAGCCCATGGGTAGGTTCAAACTACCAGCCTTTTGTTTAGCCACCCAGTCCTTAGCCATTGTACCACCAGGGCTCTTTAAAACAGGGATTAGGTTGATTAATTGTATAATCTCCAGGCACATTTGAAAGCTGCTTCCCAGAACACCCTTCCCCAGATTGTTGATTAAGACGGGCATTTGGGGACTCATTTCTTTCTCATTTGTGTAAGTGCACTCTATGAGAGGGGTTTCCCTTCATAGATAGGTGATCACATACTATTTTTCCAAATTGAACCACTCTTGGTGGTATATTGGGTTAAGAGTTGGGCTGCTGCTAATGGCAAAGTTAATGGTTCAAACCCACCAGCTACTCCTTGGGAGAAAGATGAGGGTTTTCTGCTCCCGTAAAGATGTGCAGTTCTGAAAATCAGCAGAGCCAGTCTATTGTGCCATATATGAGGTCAACCCCATGGCAGTGGATTTGGTTTTGGTTTGGGTCTGTGGGGGAAGTCCTTAAGTCATTCTTTAGCCACATGGAGGAGTCCCTGGGTGATGCAGTTGGTTAACATACTGGGCTACTAACTCATAGGTTGGAGCTTCAAGCCCAGCCAGAAGTGTCTCTGAAGAAAGGCCTGGTGCTGCATTTCAAACAACAACAACAAAATCAGTTATAGAAAAAAACAACAGAATGTCGTTCTACTCTGGCCCAAAGGGTCCCTATGAATCAGAGTTAACTTCATGGCAACTGGCATGGGTTTGGTCCATGGGAAAAAAGAACCCTTCATAATTGCCTCCATGCCCAATAGTTCCTTTCCTGTATCCCTAGACCACCCCAGCACCCTCAGCATCTTGCCTTATAATTGCCATGGGTCCGTCTCTCTTTCCAATGGGCCAGGCTGTGATGCAGCCGCTGCCGACACAGAGGGATTGTGCAGTCCCTGCATGATCTACAGTCCTCATGACATATATCTTGAATGATGATTAAGTGATCCTCTCTAGAGCTTAGCTCAGGTGAATCCACTACCTCAGCTGGAACCGAAGTGGTGTCAGACCAATATCTGTTTTGAAAAGATAAAGGGCATTCCTAATCTTTGTGGAGAAACAGAGAGGATTTAGTGAATTGTTTCTGCAGTTGAGGCTACAGATGATCTGTTGACATGGTCTAAAAGGTTGTAGGTGGTTTAATGTCTCTCGATACCATCAATTTTGCATTTTGTCCTGACTTAGCAAATTGGTTGGGATTTCGGCTTACTGCCAAGGACCTTCAGAAAGAATGTGGTTGCAGGAGCAAATTTAAGAAAGGAAGGAACTTTGAAGCAGCCCTCACTGAGTGCCAATCCAAAACTCTGTAACCCAGCACCTCAGAGGGCTTGACCTGGGATGGACTATGGCAGCAGCACCATGAGCCACTTCCTCCAGTGGCCCTGCCTGAAGGCTCAGAACCTGCCTCTGATTGGCAGCTGAGAGATACTAGGACCGTCACCTGCCACATCGCCTGTATTTCTCCTGGCAGTAAGAAATCCACAAAGTACACTGAGTTCGGGCAATCTTTCCAGCCTACAAGCAGTTGTTGCTTATCTCTGTTAGCTTTGTGCAGGGGAACAATCAGGCTTTGAAATTGAAAGACTTGCATGTGACTCATGAGGTTAAGAGCCCAACGCATAACCACTATATTACCAGGGTTCGTTCCTCTTGAAGGATAGGTAAGCAACAAAAGGACCATTTCTCTTAAAACCTCTGATCTAGAGTGGCACACAACTCCTTCCACTTTTATTCTATTGGCCAAGCCCTTCGCTGGCAGGGCAGGGAAGATTACTCTTTCCTTGGATGACTAGGAAGTGAGTGAAATTTTGTCATTTCATACAAAGGGAAAAGGGAAACATGCTCTATGATCAAATAAGTTTAAAAAAAAGTCAAAATATTCATAGAATCTGCCGAGTGTGGCAAAAGCATGAGCACTCCCATTGTAGAAGAAACACTGCTCTCAGAAACCACACTGTGCCTGGCAAGGGAGGCTGGGAGGATTTATGCTTGCTCACTTTGGCCAAGTCATTAAGCAAGGCTGATCAGTAGAAAAGGAAATCGGGTTTGGTGCAGGGATGTGTCATTGGATATGCAGGCGATTCTCCTTGAGATGTATTGGCCCACAACTTTGGACTCACATACAGCAGTGACCATGAAGATGGCATCGTACCTGGCGACATTTCATTTTCGTATATAGAAAGTTGACACAAGCATCTCCAGGTGGTGTAGTGGTCTACACATTGTGTCCCTAACCTTAAACTCAGCAGTTCGAAAACAGCAGCACTCAGTGAGGGAAAGATGAGGCTTTCTACTCCTGTCAAGAATTACAGGCTCAGAAACTCATGGGGGCAATTCTCTCCTGTCCTACAAGGTCGCTATGCATCATCAGTGACTCGATGGCAGGGAGATTAAGTTGATATTACCTATTTTAGAAAACGGTTCTGGTTATTCAATTAAGTAAGGCAGGTGCAGCCTGTCACACAGGGTTTGTTTAGATAGCACAGTAGTGTCCACTCACTCATTAGCTCAATGTGTCTGGAACCCCAATGTGTATTTCCACATGGGACAAGTCAGGTTGAAGACACTGGGGATTCGTGCTTTGTTGAGCAAGCCCTGGAAATGCAAGAGTTCTAAAAAGAGGTCAAAGTTCCTGTTTTTATAACTCTCTCACACACACACACACACACACACACACACACACACACGGAGAAAGTGGTGAACTTCACAGAACGTAGTGGGGACTTCACAGAAAGGGGGTTTGATAGCCGTGAACAGGGTTGGGATGGGTCTTGTTCTATCCATTTGAAAGTCTCTAGGCTAAACAGAAATGTCCTGGTGGTATAGTAGGTTCGGTGTTGGCCTGCTAACCACAAGGTCAGCAGTTCTGAATCCACCAGTTCCTCCATGGAAAAAAGATGAGGCTTTCTATTTGAGTAAAGAATTATAGTCTCAGAGACTCATTGGGGCATGTTTATTCTTCCCTGTAGGGGCGCTGCCAGTCAGAATGAACTCAGTACAGTATGCAAGTAACAAGCTGTGCTAATACCATTCCAGAGAGACAGTGGTGTTCCAGGGACATTGGTTTTGCCTGGCCCCTGACCCTGAGGAAGCATGAGGTCTTCAGGTCCTCTCCTGCTGCTCTTCTTTACCATCCTCCCATATCCTCCTCTGCACTCCCAAGTGGTGGGCATGATTTATAAACACAGAAATCCATTTACTCCTTTGAAAAAGTGGTTTACTTCACCCCAAAATTCGGAGAACTGTGTCGTCTCCCTTTCAAAGTAAATTATACAATGAACATACAATATTGATTGCAGGCATGTGGATTCTTAATCCTCAAGTTCCCATGAAACCCTGCTTTCCATGGCAAATCAGCCCGCCATTTCAGCACACCAGTATTGCTAGGAGAAAGGAGCCTCAGCAGCCACCACTGCTCCGCAGCCTGCTTTTCACGGTCACGCGGGGATGCCAGAGTGCCCCACACCTCGTGCACCTGACTCAGTGCTTGCTTGCAGGGGTTGCATTTCGTTAGAGCCCAACAACTTCTGAGCATTGGCAAATTCCCTCAACCAAAGGTGGGCAGCGGCCTCAAAATGTCACCAGTCATTAACCACCAGCAGGGTTGCGTTATGCTCGTCAGTGCCGTCATGTGCAAGGGGAAAGACAATTCCCACAGGCTGCCAGCTGTGTTTGGGGAGGGAATGCCAAGTGGGGAAGCTGGGGGTCCTCACCCCAGCAGCCACAGTTCCTGGCTCCAGGCCCTGCCCCAGGCTGTGCCAGGACGAAGAGCCTGGACTCTCAGAGACTCCATAGCTCGATTTCCACTCAGGTTGTGTTGTGCTGATCATTCCTTCCCTAGGCTGCCACCCATCTGTCAGTTTGTCATCATGTTGTCATTTGTCTATAGCTGTGATTGCTGTAAGCGGTGTCACCAGCTACGATTATAACCAGAGCAAGCCACTCTGGACACGCTTCACCAGAGCATCCAAGCTAAGACACACTGGGAAGAAAGACCTGATGATGTACTACTGAAAATGAGTCCATGGAACCCTATGGATCAAAAGAGAATACCGTCCAAACAAGTACTGGAAGAGGAGCACCCTAGGTGGGAATACACTCACACTATTCAGTGGGAGGACTCCCTGGGTAGTGTTTGACTAGCACCCAGGAGGTCGGCAGTTAAATCCCACCCAGAATCCAAGAGGTGCCTAAGGAAAGTAGGCCTGAATATCTGCTTCCAAAAGGTCATAGCCTTAAAAACCCTATGGAACAGTTCTACTCTGAAATGCATGGGGGTCGCTATGAGTCAAAATGGACCGAAAAGCAGCTAATAACAACAACACTGTATAAAGAACAACACTGCAAGTCCTTAGGACAAAATACACAGCAGGCACAATAGCCTCGACCCCACAGGATAGGGCAACTTATTTTCCTTTGTACCAGAGACCGGAACTGTACAACGGAATGAAACCCTGCCTGCTCTTGTGTCATCACCACAGTCGTTGGTCCATGTTGAGCCCATTGCTGTAGCCACTGTGGACATCCATCTTATCAAGGGTCTTCTTCCCTCTTGCTGCCCCTGTACTTTAACAAGCATTATGTCCTTTCTTAAGAACCAGTCTCTCCTGATAGCATGTCCAATGGATGTGAGATGAAGACTTGCCATCCTCACTTCTAAGGGGCATTCTGGCCGTGCTTTCTCCAAGAGGGATTTGCTTGTTCTTCTGACAGCCCAGACGACTTTCGGTATTGTTTGCACATCATTCACATGCATTGATTCTTCTTCAGTTTTCCTTACTCACTGTCCAGCTCTCACATGCAATTGACCATTGAAACTACTTACCTTGAATTCAGAGCTTAGGGTACACTACCCAAAGCCACATACCTTGTGAGCGGCTGAAACATGTCTGCTGCCAGGATCTGTCCAATTTATTTTATTGAAACATCATACTCAAAAGGTGCTTTAGGCAAACATATTTTGTCTTTTGGCTACATGTCCCAATAATATAACCAGGCTCAGACCCTCACATTGTAATGATTCAGCTATATGTCTGAGAGGTAAAAAGACCGCCAACCATATAACTCATGGGAGAATAGGTACTGACTGTCACATGCAATGCCATTCCTTCAATAAATATTTATTGAGTGTTATTCAAATGACAACATTTTGCAAAGCTTTAAGAAGACCCAGATGTAGAGAACACAGTCCCTGCTCACAGGAGACTCACAGATACTGCATCAGGGCATTCAGATCAGGGACACCACAGATAGATGATGAAAGAAAAATCATAAAAAAAAATAGAAACCACGCACGGAATCCAGGACAGATAAAGTCCTCAGGAACAGCAATGGGAGTAGCGATACTGTGGTAGCTTTTTAATCTCCCATCATCTTACATAGGGGTGGAGTCCAGACTGTCACTCAGGCCATAGCCAGTGAGGTCTCAATGTGGGCATGGCCTTCTCTTGAGGATTCTGGCAACTCCTGTATTCTTTCCTGGGGGTGAGAGACACCCATGACTTGATATTCCTGCTGACAAGATACATGGATCTACATTGACGGCAGCCAGAGCCTTGAACAGGGAGGAGTCATGTGGAGACCCATGCCACTTTCCACCTCCACTGGGTCCATAAGACATTCCACCGACTGCCCTGTGATCTTCCAGCACTTGGTGTCATTGCATGTGTTGCATAAGTCTGAAAAAAATTTACACACTGTTGTTGGATATATGGGTTAATTTCGTACTTATGGACGTGGTCTGGACTGGGCTGGGATGTTTTCTTAATATACAATTATTCTTCTATATAAAGCTTTTTTAAGACACATGAGTGTTTATGAATGTGCTTCTCTAGTCAACTCGAACTGACTCAGATACCATGAGGGCACAGGGTGGCTGTGTAGGGAAGGGGAGGAAAAGGGAACTGATAACAATGGAACACACACACACACAACTTAGGGGCCAAATAACAGAAATATGGGTAAAGGGACACAGAAGACGGTGTGTATAAAGATATTAATTTATATATAATTTAGTAAGGGTGTGAGGGTTGAGGAAAGAGGGAAAAAACAGGAGCTGATATCAAAGGGGTCAAGTAGAATGATAGTGTTTAGAAAATGATGGTGGCAGCATATGTACAAACTCGCTTGATCTAATTGATTTATGGATTGTTATAGTATCTGTCAGAGCCCCCATTAAAATGTGTTCTTTTTTCGATAACAACATAAACTCACTGCCATGGAGTCAATTTTGACTCAGTATAGAACACCCCCTGTGGTTTCCTCGCTTGCTATTCTTTAAGGAAACAGAAAGCCTTTGCTTTCCCCTGCAGAGTGGCTGGTGGTTTCAACTATTGACTTTGAGGTTAGCAGGCACCATAGCACCATGATTCCTAAGGATGCTGGTAGAAAGGGAGAACCTTGTGGAACATAATTTAAAATTCTTTAATTATCTGGACTTACTTAACTGGAAGAATCCCAGAGACTATGACCCTGAGTTACTCTTCAAACCTTGAATTGAAACTGTCCCCTGAAGTCATCTTTAAACTAAATAACAATTTAGCTCTTAAAGGATTGCATCCTTGAGTATTGCAGTCTTTAAAAAATCAGCACAAAACTAAATGGGCTACAGATAAGTCAAAATATATGTGAGAGGGTTGTGGCAGAGAGATTAAGTAAAAAGAAAGGAAACACCTAGAATAGAAAGAACATGAATGTTAATTCAATATGAAGAGTGTGACCAATGTCACTGAACATTGTGTCCAGAAAGGGTTGAAATGGAACAGATTTTGCTTTGTATGTTTTCACATAACAAAATTAAATACTAGTAGAAAAAGAGAGAGACTCGCATCTGTTTGAGGCAGACTACCAAATACTGGGTTATATATAATGATAAGTATTGAAATATTATCCCATTTTCATATGGCAAGTATGGAAAGCCAAGGATGGAGTGAGGCATTCACAGGTGAGATGGCATTTGAATGATCCAGGAAAATGGCTAAAGAAGATGCTCATTCCCGAGTGTTTCCACTGGGTTCGCAAACACATCAGCAAATGAATGTCAAATAACCCGTCTCACCTTCTAACTCAGAGCTGTGCAACCGAACTCTCTTCTATGATGAAAAAGTTCCAGAGCAGTGATTCTCAACCTGTGGGTCGCGACCCCCTTGGGGGGGGTCGAACAATGCTTTCACAGGGGTCATTCGATTCATCACAGTAGCAATATTATAGTTATGAAGTAGCAACAAAAATAATTTTATAGTTGGGGGGAGCACCACACATGAGGAACTATATGAAAGTGTCACAACATTAGGAAGGTTGAGAACCACTGTTCTAAAGGCATGACATCCAATCTGGTAGCTACTACATTTTATCAGGAAAGACCAGTCCATGGAAAGGGACATCATGCTCGGTAAAACTGAAGGTCCACAAGAAAAGAGACTGATCATCAAGGAGATGGGCTGACACCATGGCTGCAACAATGGACTCCAACCTAACAACCATGGCGAGATTTGGAACAAGATCAGGCAGTGTCCTCAAAGTAACATCCTTGATCTTCAGTCTTTTTAAGAGATCTGTTGTAGCACATTTAGCCAATGCAACGTGTCGTTTGATGTCTTGACTGATGCTTCCTTGAGCATTGATCTGGCATAGGGTTTAAAAATTCCCCTTGGCTTCTCAATCATACAGGAGGCCCACACAGTGATCATCTTTCCTCATTACACAGAGTGTCATGCCCCACTCACATTGGTCTCCTTGCTGTACCAGGAAGAAGCTTGGAGAACCCAATCACAAGGCCTTTTGCACTGACTGTCTCCTACCTGGAACACTTTCCCTACCGCCAGATGGCCACTCCTGTGTCTTCCTGCCTTATTCAAGTACTGCACTGTCAATGAGATCTTCCTTGGCTGCGATGCACTACTTGCCCCAAGTTTCCCATCCAGCGCATTTTAGTGAGAAAAATCTCACTGCTACCTGCAGGGGGGGAGCCTCGGCACTGGCATCTCAGAAAATGGAGCATAATCAGAACAGAAATGTGACCCTACCTCTCATGCTGAAAGGCTGCTAACTGCAAGATCTAAACCACCACACAACCAGCCACTTCTCAGGAGAAAGGCTGAAAGTTAGTCTCAGAAACCTACAGTAGAAGTTCTACCCTGCCTTATAGTGTCATTATGAATCAGTATCAACTCTATGGCAGTAAATTTGCATTTGGGGGGGGGCGCGTTCTTGGTCACATACCCTGATCAATCCAACTGGCAGCTGCATCAGCTGGCTAAGGCTTCAAAAGACTGAGTAGGTAACCCAGAGCTCATTGCTGTTGGCAGAAACTTGTGGGGGGTCAGAAGGACTTGAAGTGATGGTGTCCTTCTCAGTGGCCTCAGATAATCTTCTCCCCGGTCTGGGCATCAGCACCTTCTTTGCAAAATGGGATGATTGCATTAGAGAACCACTAAACTCCTATATACCTGAGCAACCAGGAAGCAATTGTGAATCCTGGAGAGGAGCAAAGACTATGCTGGTGGCTCTGCAAATCTTGGGAAGCCTGGATCCGATGCGGCTGGAACTGTCCACTGCGAGGCACCAAGAATCACGAGAACTGTAGTTCAGGTCTCCCCCTTGCCTGTGTACCATGGAAGATTTAATAAATGTTCTCCTCATGCTACGTTTAGGATCCTTGGTGGCAAAGTGGCAAAATCCCTGTTAACTGCAGGGTTGGCAGTTCAAACGCACCTGCTGCATTCCTGTAGAAAAGGCAGTTTCAACTCACACAAAGAATTGTTTTTTTCAGAAATCCACAAGGACAGTTGTATCCTGTAACTATGGGTCAGAACTGGCACAATAGCAGTGCGTGAGTGAGCTTTAAACTACATTTGAGACTGGGGTCTATTTTGAATTCCCCTACCTGTCCATTGGGTGTCATGGGAAGAAAGTAGATAGGAGAAAAAAGGGTAGGAGGCAGTGAGGGAGGAGGGTAGAATGTACTGGAGTAACACATTCTGGCAGGAAATTGTGTGTATGTGTGTGTGTGCGTGTTCTACTGTAATTCACACAGATTATGGGTGGGGGAGGGAACTGAAAAAGTACATATCCATGAAAAAGAAAAAATTTTTTCATTGGTGATTTTCCTTTTGTTGAGCTAAGGGATGGAGAATGTACTGCATGGGTGTGACCAGCCACTGGACCGGTGTGCTGTTAACACACCCTCCTGCCTTTGCATGCTGGGGGCCTCTCTGTAAACAGAAGTGACTTGTGACTTCTGATTTCCTGGGGCTCTAAAGGGAACCCGAGAA
This sequence comes from Tenrec ecaudatus, assembly GCF_050624435.1. Taxonomy (NCBI): domain Eukaryota; kingdom Metazoa; phylum Chordata; class Mammalia; order Afrosoricida; family Tenrecidae; genus Tenrec; species Tenrec ecaudatus. Next base: position 178,977 of record NW_027459361.1, read on the forward strand.
TAGAAGTTCTAAATCGTGAACAAAGGAGAGACAAAGGGTTAATGACAGGACATAATTTTGAAGTTTCATTGGATGAACACAGCGCCAGCATCCAACAAGCATGCCAAAGTCTGAACTCTGCCCAGAAGTAATGAATGAGCACTGCCTTTAGCCCGTGTCCTCACTCTCCCCGTCTCCTGCACTCCAAGCCAGCCTCACTAAGAGTAGTAAAAGGTGACATGGTGGTCCTTTCATCTCTCTCTGACCCCTCACGCTGCCTTCACCTCTATCCAAGTTACTTCATCCTTCCCCCTTCTCCCTGATCTTCCTCGTGGAAAGATCTAATTCATACTAACTGGTAAAAGTCAGTTAGCACACAAGAAGGAAGACATCTCCTTCCTCAGTCTATGCTGCAGAAAAGGAAACTCGGGCTTGAGCTCATTTGCCCAACTGTCAAAGGTCCCATCACGGGCAGGGTCATGATGTGAAAATTCAAGCAAGCAGCCCCAGAGCCAGAGCTCCCAACCCTCATCCACTGCAGTTCAAGTTCATGGGGTGAAGTGGTGAAAAGCTAACCAGAAACTGAGAGTCAATGTAGATACCCAAGGCTTTCTTGCCAGGGCACTCACTCACTGCAATTGAGTCAATGCTGACTCATAACAACCCTATAGGACAGGGTAGAATTCCCCTGTGAGTTACTGAGGATGTATCTCTTTATAGGAATAGAAAGCCCCATCTTTCCCTTGTGGAGTGGCTAGTGGTTTTAAACTGTTGCACAAAGCATAACCATGACACCATCAGGACTCCAAAACATGCCAGGGCAATCAATGGTTCTGTGAGATCTCTCAGGATAGAGATATACCTTGCTCCTTGGCTACACACGAGAAAGCATTCACTTTCAAGCCTAGTTTGTGATCCAAGTGAGTTTTATGAGAATTAGAAGAAGTTTCAGGTTTATAAAGGCACCTGCAGGGCTCTTCAGAAATGTGCATCTCCTTAGAAGCTTCCCTGAAAGTCACGAGGTTTGATCTGTGCTCCTGCCTTTTAAATCACTCCCAGAGGTGGGGCGTGCTGGTGACCCTGGTTGAACTCATTGACTGAACTGAATTCACCTGGCCTTGTTGGGCCAATTCAGGTGCAGAACACACCCAGGTGTACCTCCCCTTCCTGGCTGGGAACCTGAGCCTCTGAGCATGCGCAGTGTACCACTCGTTCATGGGACAAAGGCTCAGACTGCTCACCATGCGTAATGGATGCCTCAGTCCCTAAGCTAAACTACCTAGCAGTTCCAAAACCCCACTGCTGTGTAGTGTTCATGAACTTTGGCAGGAACACATCCTTACCACGAAGAATCCTGGTGGCCCAATAGCTAAGCACTTGGGCTTTAGACCGCGGTCAGTAGCAATGCATGAGAAAAAGGTCTTGCCATTGTAAACATTCCACCCCACTGCCATCAAATGCAAAGGACCTCTGGTGACATGGCGGGCTACTCACAGAGCTACTAAATGCAAAGTCAACAGTTCTAACCCACCAGCTTCACTGTGGGAGAAAGATGAAGCTATCTATTCCTATAGAGACATAATATCTCAGAAACCTATAGGGAAAATTCTACCCTGCCATGGACTACTAAACGAACAACCTAATCTGTCTTGGAAGAAGTCAGGCCAGAGTGCCGTTGACAGCATATATGGCAAGATTTTGCCTCCCAAATATGTTGGACATATTGCCTGGAGAAGGACATCCTGCTTGGTAAAGTGGAGGGGCAGCACAAAAGAGGAAGGCCCTCAACGAGCTGGATTGACACCGTGGCTGCATCAATGGACTCAGGCAGAGAACAAATGTGATGATGGTGCAGGACCTGGAAGTGTTTGGTTCTGTTGTGCATAGGGTCACTTTGGGTCAGAAACCACTCAATGGCACCCGACAGCAACAACAACAAGTATATAAGATCACCATGAGTTGGAATCAACTCGACAGAAAGTGGGCTTTGGGTCTGTCATGGAACCAACCCTGGCTCATAGCGACCCAATCATGGGATTCTGAGGCTATAAATCATCATGGGAGCAGAGGGCCTCATCTGTCTCCTGCGGAGCAGCTGGTAGGTGTGAACCCCTGACTTTGCAGTTGACAGTCTAACACTTCCCTTAAAGTACCCCGCGGGGCTCCTTTGGTAACGATGACAGACTAGGAAACCCAATGGGGACATTTCTACTCTGTCACATGAAGGCATCCTGTGCAGAATGGGCTCAAAGGGAACTAACACCAACCCCACCACTTTTAACACCATCCCAACCTTACAGACTGTGCTAGGCTCTTGAAGGAATTGACTTTTTGCACTCCCACTGAGCGAGCTATGAGCATGCATGCATGCCAACACGTAACTTCCGGTCCTGAACTAGGGATCAGCTGCACATGTAAGGATGTGCTTCTAATGTGGAAGGAAGTAAAGAGAGGGGATCTGGAAGCAGGAAAAGCCAGGAAGCAGGAGTCACTTGGGCAGACCCCTTTCCTAAACCAGCTTAATTAGCATATCACAGATCCTGGCTCAGAGGTGATGTTCAAAGAAGAATTGTTGACTGAATACACAAGGGAAGGAACAGAATAAGTGAACACAGAAATGTGCTAATGATCAAATTGACTCACAGTTCCCACCCTGCTCTTCTTCTTCCAGGTTCTTCTCTAGTTGCTAATGGTATTTGCTCGACCTCTCAGAAGCACAAAAGGAGCCCTGGTGGCCTAGCGTTTAGGCAGTGGGCTGCTAACCACCAAACTAGCAGTTCTAAATTAGCAGGCATTCTGAAGGAGAACAACAAGCTGTCTGCTCCTTTAAAGAATTACAGTCTTGGGAATGCACAGTGGTAGCTCTACCCTGGCCCATAGGGCTGCTCTGAGTCTGACTCGACTGGACAGCAGTGAGTATGGGTTTGGTTTGGTTTTCACAGGTACCCCGATCCGTTGGTGGTCTTGGTAAATTGCACAAACTGGTTCAGTGGACCTTGTGTAAGGCTTGAGAATTTGCACTTCTAACAAGCTCCTGATGTTGCTAGTCTGTGAACATATTTGGGGTGGCAAGGCTCTGGACTCCCGGGGTCTTCCTGCTGGCTGCTGTCACAGCGCAAGTTCCCAAGAGTGCACCGCTACTCATTTCTTTGGAATGATTTGGACTGAGTTTTCCCAGCCATTTCATCAAGGTTTTTGGCTATTTGTTCCATGACACTGAAAAGTTTGGACCTGACATACGCAGCTCAGGCTGCATTATCTATCTTCTCTGCCCTGTTGGATTGGAGATGGATCTCCTATGAATCTATGAGGGTAAGAAGGGTTGGGTGTCCCCGGGTAATGTGAACAGTTAGCACGCTCAACCACTGCTGATTAAAAGGTTTGCGGTTCAAATCCAAGGCCCCTCAGAAGAAAGGCCTGCTGATTGACTTCTGAACGACCAGCCTTTGAAAGCTCTGTGGGGTCCCGTGGTGCTGACCCACACGGCGTCACCGTGAGTTGGAATGGACTCCTCAGAAACGGGTTTAGTAAGCAGCACAAAGAGGAAACTCCTTGGTGAACTGGAGGACACGGTAGCTGAAACCATGGGCTCCAACATACTACCTCTGAGGCTGGCAAAGGACCGGGCAGTGCTGCCTTGTGTTGCAAGGAAGGTCCCTGTGATTTCAGAATGATTGAACAGCACTAACAGCAACAAAGGATGTCAGGGCCCTTCACTTCCCCAGACCACTGACCAGGTTCAAAGACCCGCATGCGAGTATAGTTTCACAGTTAGACGTGTTTAGAAAATATAATGTTTGCAAAAGTAAAATCTTGGTTTACATTTTACAGAGCATGCACAATGAGTAGAACTCTTAAGGTCCACCGGAACCTGTTTAGGATCCCCTCCACTTGCTCACCACCGATAAGTCGATTTTGACTCATATTGATCCTACAGGAGAGGTTAAAATTTCCCCTGTGGGTATTTCAGAAACTGTAGCTCCTTATGGGAATAGAAAGCCTCCTCTTTCTCTGCAGCTGGTGGGTTCAAACTGCCAACCTTGTCTTTAGCAGCTCAGGACTGACTTGTATCTCTATGAAACCAAAATCTACCTCACTGCCAGGGAGGTGATGCTGACTCATAGTGACCCTATGAGGCAGAGTAGATCTGTCCCTGTGAGTTTCTGAGACTGTAACTCTTTATAGGAGTAGACAGACTCTTCTTCCCACGGAGTGGCTGGTGGTTTCAAAGTGATGACTTTGGTGTTAGCAGCCCAACATGCAAACACTATGCCACCAAAGCTCCTTTTGTACTCCTATAAGTAGATAAATATTTCTCTTATATCTGTGTTTCAACCAAAGGCATGGCTATAAAGGAAAAAAGGCCATGAGTGTCAAGAATGATTTGAAAATGTGGAGTTCTTTTGGGAAAGGATATATATATATATATATATATATATATATATATATATATATATATATACTTGTTTATATAAATAGAATTCTGACGGCGGCAAGAGTGGTCAGGAGTTGGACTGTTAATCTCAAGGTCAGCAGTTTGAATGACCAACCGCTCCTCTGGAGAAAGAGGAGATTTTCTACTCCTCTAAAGAATCACAGTCTCAGAAACCCACGGGGGCCATTTTACTCAGTCCCATGGGCCTGTGAGTTGGAATGGACTTGATGGCAGTGAGGGCATGTAAATATACAAACACCCACCTCGGACTTAGGATTTGACCTGCTCCCTCAGCCCTGTGAGCATCTGCATCCGAAGCCATGGACTTGGCCTTCTGTGAAGAACCCATTAGTGCGCCGCCACAAAGAGGATGAGTTTCCTCTGTGTCAGTCCATTACCCTGCCAACGTTCAGGATGGAGCCAACACCCTTGGTTTCCCAGAGAAATTGGCTCAACATCCCCCTGATGTGGTTGCATGACATAGGCCACTCATGCAATGCACTGCATGTGCTCTATTTAATGCACTATCACCAACAAGTCTACATGGGTGGTAACTCTGAAAACCTTGCCCAAACAGCTGGCTTCACCAAAGTATATGGAACCATGTGGAGTCGTCGACCAGTTCGACTCTGCACTGGCTGTACGTTGGCATTGCCAAGGGGGCTTTCTCACTGACCGTGACCTGAATCCTGCTTCCACTAAGCCTTGCTTCATTGGTCTGGGATGGGGCCAGGCCAATGGGAGGCTTGAAAGCTCCTAAGGGATTCCAAAGTATGACCAAGGGTGAACACTACTGTTTTTGGCCATCACATCCGGGAAGGCCGTTGGGACTTTGCCACTCAAAGTATGATAGGTCAAGGAAACAGCAACATCAGCATTAGCTTCTCCCATGCTAATGCCATCGAGTTGATGCTGACTCATATAGACCCTACAGGACAGGGCAGAACTGCCCTTGTGGGTTTCCCAGACTGTCACTCTTGCCCGGAGTCTACAGCCTCATATTTCTCCCAAGGAGTGGCTGGTGGTTTAGGACTACTGTCCTTGTGGTTAACAGCCCAAGAGTACCAGGGCCTCTAGAACTGCTGGATCCTAGACCCCACCCTGAACCCACAAAATCAGAATCTGTCCCCCAGCCCGATTTCCAGGAACCTGGGTAAGTGCATGCATGTGAACGTTTAAGAAATACTTCCTTAGAAACCATTACTTTCCAGAACAAACTCCTCCTGCCAGAGGTGCAGAAATGGAAGCCCATTAGGCCATGCTCGCCTAGAAGCAATTTGAGGTCTCAGTGTTCCTATATCCTGGCTGTCATCCAGATTTCCTTATTCTCACCTGGACTGTTGTCACTGCAGCAGGTATTGGTGAGTCCTCAGCACGAACAGCCCCAAATTCGGTCTAGAGACACAGCTCCCATTTCAGAGTAGTACAATCCACAGTTTACTGTAGAGTTTCTGGCTTTTACTGGCTTGGGGTAGGGTCTAGTGGGAAATGCATCTTAGCAAGAGCCATTATGTATTCTGGATGTGCACAGTGAGTTTGTCTTGAGGCATATTTATGTCTGACGTTGTTATGTATTCTCTTTCTATCCCATGCAACGTTATTTTTTTGAAAATTTATATTTGCTTTTAATTACCCAGACATATAAGTGATTTATAGCTAGGTCTGATCGATTGGAATCAGATGACCACGCCTGGATTAACCATGGTTCCTGGTGACCATTAGGCACTTCTTTCCATGAATGATATTTTCACCTAAGTGAATGCATTCACGACTTTTCTTCTCTTGAGATAAATAAGCAGGTGGATATCAGTTTGCTCTGCTGGCACTTCCTTGTGCTGTTTTAAGTTCACCCAGCAATTTTTAAAAAGAGAAACATATTACAACTGTCACACACTTTATAATTCATGTGGAAAAATTTGGAGGAGAGCTAAATAGAGGTGACCCGTGGTGCAGTCTTACTTACTGCTTGTTAGAAGGTACTGAAAACTTATATACATAAACACTAGAAACCAGGAGAGAGGAAATGGTGGTTCCATGGCAGAATTCTCACTAGCCATGCAGGAAATTTGGGTTTGATTCTTGGCCAGTGCGCCTCCTGTTACAGCTACCACCTAACTGCTAGTGGAGGCTGGCATATTGCTATGATGCTGAACAGATTTTAGCGATGTTTTCTGCCTACAGACAGACTAGGAGGAAAGGCCTGGTGAACTCCTTCAAGCCATCAGCCACTGAAAACCCCCCAGCTGACAAGGGGTCAAATCTACAACCCATTGAAGGAATGGGGTAGGACCAGTGGGCATTGAGTTCTGTAGCGCATGGAGTCCGCATGAGTCAGCTGGCTGACTTGAAGGCAATTGTCCACAGCACTCTCTAGGAAGGCAGTGGTTGGAGCACATAGGCGTCCTTCATGTGGCCCCATGATCATCAGGCCTTAAGTCATGCAACCAACTCTGGAAAATGAGAGATGCCCGGGGTACCAGGAATATTTGAAAGACCCGGTGTAAATTGGTTCAGCCCAGGGGAATTCTGGAAACCACCGAGGTAAGCTTCCTGCTGAAACCACTAACTTAGCTCCAGTGCGAGTGGATGGGTGTCTGCACATGTACCCAGCCACCATTAGTGCGTTTGTTGTTGTTGTTGTTGTTGCCGTTCACGTCCGTAGATTCGATGCCGATTCACAGTGACCCTATATGACAGGGTAGAATTCCCTCTGTGACTTTCTGACACTGTGACTCTTTACAGGAGTAAAAAAGCCTCATCTTTCTCTTGAGGAGTGGCTGGTGGTTTTGAATGGTTGATCTTGCCATTAGTCCATTGCGTAACCAGGTGCTGTCAATTTGGTTCCAATTCATGGCCACTCTATGTACAGCAGAACAAAACAACACGCTGCCCTGCGCATTTCTCACAGCCATTCCTACATTTGAGCCACTGTGTCAACTCATCTTGTGGAGGTTTGTCCTCCTTTTGTCTTGACCAAGCATGCTGTCCAACTCCAGGGACTGGTCCCTACTGATAACACCCAAAGTACATGAAGCCAAATGTCACCATCCTCGCTTCTAAGAATCAATCTGGCTGTAGTTCTTTCAACATGGATTTGTTTGTTCTCCTAGAAGTTCCGTGGTGTATTCAATATTCCTCACCAGGACCATATTTCAAATGCATCAATTCTTCTCATGGGACTTCCTTATGCATTTTCCAGCTTCCACATGAAAATAATCATGCCTTGGGATAGGATACTCCTGAGTTTTTAAGGTGACAAAGTCACCTTGGTTCAAAAAAAATGTTTAAAAGGCCTTTTGCAGCAAATTCACTGAAAGCAATTTATCCAGTGATTTCTTTACAGATATTTCTATGAGCGTTGGTTGTGGATGGGTCCAAGTAAGATGAAATGCTTCATCATTTAAATCTTTTCTCTGTTTATCATGTTGCTTATTGGTTCAGTGGTGAGGATTCTTGTTCTTTTAACCTCGAGTTGTAATCCATACTGAAGACTATCATCTTTGAACTTCATCAGTAAGTGCTTCAACTCCTCTTCCCTTGCAGCAAGCAAGGCTGGTCGCCTGCATATTTCAGGCTGTTCTCAAATCTTCCTGCAATCCTGAAGTCTCCAATTCAGCCATTCAAAACTCAAAACAGCTCAATGCCATGGAAGTCAAGTCAATTCTGACTCGAGCAACCCTGTAGGCCAGGAAAGAACCTCCCGGAAGGTTTCCAAGGCTGTAATCTTTGTGGCAGCACATGGTCACATCTTTCTCACTCGGGATAGCTGGTGAATTCCAAGTGTTGCTCTTTCGGTTAACAGTGAAGTGCTTAAACATTGCCCTACCTGGATTCCAAGTGTGAGCTAGCAGCCACAATTTTCTTCTGAGACCAAAGGGGTTGTTAGCTGTGAATTCTCGACCAAGGGTGGTCCAGCAGACCTGCTCAGTATTCGCCCAGGTGCAAAATCCATCAAGAGGATGCATTGTCTTTATTTTTAATCACATAACACACCCAGGTGTAGCAGCAACCCAGCTTTGTAATATCACCCTGGTTTTGATAAATATGTACCATTCCTTGATAAAGCTTCCAAATCCTTTAATATCCTGCAGCTCAGTCCCTGATGTCTGGCTGTAACAAAAGGTGTGAAGGGAGACCATATGTCAATAAACTCTCCCCGTCTGCCACAACTCAGCGCATAATCAGCTCCACGGTAAAATGCATGGTAAGTCAGTTATGCGCTGGCGGGGAGGGCAAGGGGCCCCTTTCAGGTTTGTCTTCTGATGAAGTTGACCAAAATGACTTCTTATTTCAGCCTATTAGGAGAGTGAGAGTTGCCCCCCCTCCCTCGCCATTTTTCTTTTCCCTTTTTGTCCCTTTCCCCTTGGAGGGACAGCCTGCTCTGCTATTCTGAAAGGGTTGTCTGTTTTATGCTGCGCTCTCCACTCCATTAAATCACCTTTCCTCACATTAAATACAGGTCTTCAGGGTGGTCAGAGAGCTTTGCTGTGAGGGATAATGATATAATTAGGATGACATGCATGAAAAATCATTTTTCAGCTCAATCCCAGGCAGACCACGGGGAAGCATGAAATGGGAAGGGGGAGAGGTGTGCCTCACTTTAGACAAGAGCCAGGCTTCTGAGGGGGCCAGTCTCGACCTGGAAGGCTGCTGAAGGCTTCTTTACCTCACTCACTCATTCACTCATTCACTCATTCATTCAACCAGCTTGCTATTTACTTATTAAATGCCAGACCTTGGGGCTCTCTCACTGAACAAAAGAGACAAAAATCCCCCTTCTGTCAAGAAGCTTCCATAAACAGAGGCATTCAAACACTTCCTAGAGAATGTGTTTAAAGTCCAATTTACACAAAAGCAGAAGAAGAGACTGATGCGAGGGCTTTCACACACACACATGTTCATATATGACTCCCATTGCAGCGACAAAGTGTAGGACTCTTCCAGGAGACACTCTTCATTGGAGTTAAATTGCTCCCCCCAACCCCCTGAGCTCTCTCTCTCTCTCTCTTTTTTTTCTTTCTTTCTGAGAGCAATTGCCCTTGGAAGGGATTAGCTGTTATCACTCTCTAGCACCTTAGTGTGAACTTATTTATTGGCTCCTTTTCCTGCCTAGATAGGAGGGGCCTCCAGGGCTGCTAAAAGCCAGAAAAATCCCAAAAAAGGCAGCAGCAAGAGAGGCAGGGGACAATTGGCGCCAGTGTTTCTCATTTGAGTGGGGGGGGGCATTTGTTAAAGATGCAGATTACACACGCATACAGCACACACACACTTCCCTGCCGCCCCACCCAATATGGCCCTACTAAATAAGGATCCTACCCCACCATCTGTCCGGGAGCCCCTGAACTGGCCCTTCCCATGAAACAAGCCAGAGCCATTGAAAGTGACTTTTTAGGCAAAAGACCAGTGACTTAGGTTTTCCAAACCACGATAAAGCCCATTTGTTAAGCACTTGCATATTAACCAAAAGGTTGATGCTTCAAACCCACCCACAGGTTCCTAGGAAAGCAGGCCTGGTGATCTGTTTCTGAAAGGGCACAGTCTTGAAAAGGATCCCTGGTAACATATTGTCCTGCTAGCCATAAGGTCAGCAGTTCAATACTACCAGCTGCTCTGAGAGAGAAAGCTGAAGCTTTCTACTGTACAGATGTATAGTCTCAGAAACCTACCAGGGCAAGTATACTCTGCTGCCATGAGTCAGAATTGACTCAATGGCAGCAAGTGAGTGGATGGGCAGGGATTGATTGGGCACCAACTAACACTAAGAGCAACTATTTTGGGTGGCAGTGACATTCTTCTGCTTTATCTAGAATCTGAACTCTCAGTGTCATTAACAATGGAGGCAACAGACAAATAATTATAAACTACAGAAGGGTAAAGAAAAGCTAAAGAAGTTACTTCTGTTTGGGGTTTAGTTGTGTGCTTTTTTTAGCAGAAAATATGAACTATGAAGGAGCAGGGACTTGCTGGACTTAAATATGAACTGTAAGATCTCTCTCCGGGCTAGAGTTACATCTCAGTTCTTGGCTCTGCATGAGAAAGAATTCACGCCAAAGCCTGGCTCGTGATCCAAGTGAGTTTAATGAAAGTTAAAAGAAGTTTCAGGTTTTACGCGCCACCCCTAGGATTGCTCCCCACCATGCAGCCTGGCAGAGACTGCTCGAGGTCACGCAAAGATCTCTCTCCTAAGTTTTCCTCCAAAAAAAGACCTGTCTCATGTTCTTTCTCAAGTTCTCTCCCCAGTTCCTGTCCCCAGTTTTTCCTTTCTCCCCCTCGCTCCTGCCTTTTCAAGGATTCCCGGGGGGAGGCATGGTGAATGACCCCAGGTCGATCCCATTGGCTGAATTGCAATCACCTGGCCCAGGTGGGCTGATCCAGGTTTAATGCCCATCCGTACCCACCAGCGGGAAAACCTAGGCTTTTGTTCTATGCTTGGTTCTCCTGGGCATGCGTCAATGGACATCTCATTCCTGCCTATCTGCCTAACAAAACCTATTTTTCAACCCCAAGTCTTTCTTGCCAAAAAATAATGTCCCATAATAGGAATGGCATGAGCAGGGCTTCTGCGTTGGATCAGATCAAGAAGATAGCTTTCATGCCCTGTACTAAGATCACAAAAGAATGTAATCCAGTGCCTTGTAGACAGTCTCGTGTACACAAAAGGTTTTCTAAGAGTCTCCAGAAGGCTGTGCTACAGCCTAAATAGGCTGAATTGCAACCTAAAACAGAGAGGGACCCATTTCAAAGAGATGTGGGGACATGGCTTTCATAAAATTGAATGCATCATGTAATCCAGTGCAAGGGAAACCCAGTAACTTTGGGAAGGAACTGCATTGGCTTGGACTAAACAGCCAGAAATAGTGCTACATAAAAAGAAAGAAGATTGTTGATAAAGCAACCCAGACATTATTGTGGAAAAGGAAAAGGGACTTAGAAGACAATCAAAAGCTACAAGGAACCTCTCTTAGGGAGAAGTCTTGTGGTTTCAACTTGTGTGCTCTGGGGGATATTTGGCAGTCACGTATTAAATTATGCATTCAATTTAATCCCTTTAAGGGATTTTGTCACTGGGCCTACAGCCCAACTATCCTGACAAAAAAATCTATCTTGAAAATCACCCTGCTGTGAGGAAGCTAAAGGCAAGCACATGATACGATCACATGGAGGGAAATTGGGGAGCCAATGCAACAGCAAGAACCCAGGACCTAGACCTATGAACCAAAGCAAACCCATCTTGCCGGGTCTCGCTGCTTGAGCTGGTTTGGCCAATGCCACGTGGAGTGGAGATGTGCTGCCCCAGCCAAACCTTCCTCAAATTACAAAATTATGAGCAAATAATACACTGAGTGGGATTGAAAGTCACTATGCAGCAATACGTAAGTAAAACATATGGGCCTACCATTACCTATCTGTAAAGAGTCTTTGGCAATGGTTTATGGAAGACGCAGGCCCTGATTACCTCCCATAACACGTATTCTTTATCATAGCCACGGACACTCATGGAAACATTAAAGTTGTGCTTGAGAGAGGAAAAGGTGAGTTAAGAACTGAGAAAGATGGTCATGTGGCCTGGATATTGCTCAAACACTCCATTCTCCTTGGTCTCTTGGAAGAAGGAGAGGGATGAGAACCCAAAGCTGTAAACATTGTGTGGATTAGAAACGTGTTAAGTTTGGCATGAGGGCTGAAGGCCCAGGTTGGTAAAATTATTTCTGTGGGATTTTCTAGAACCAGAGCTGCTCTGAGGCCCGCACTGGAGAGAATGCCATTGTCATTACCCTTGTATGCTTTATTTTGGCTGAGTCCCTCCACCACCATGTGTCAGGGCTTACTCAGTGCCCCTTCTCAGCCCTGATACACGGTGTTGCCAAAAGGGCTCAGAGATGTTAAGCAATCTGATCAAGGTCATGAGGCTTAAGGTCAGGTACAGAGCCAGACACTGAAATGCAAGAAGACTGACTCCTATGCCCAGACCTGGGACAAATCTCTCTGACAGAGCTGGGTAGATGCCCCTAAACATCCGTCTTGTGTGTGTGTATTTGTGTGTGTGTGTATGTGTGTATCCACATATATATGTTTGGTTTATTTGTCATCAACATAATTAGAGTATTTCTATCCAATTAAAAAATGAATTAAGCCAAGGTTGGTGGTTTACAATTTACACAAGTGCCTTTATGAACTATCATGGTTTACTTTCTTTCATTGGGAGGCAGCTCCAAGCTTCAGACCTCTTCACTCCCCAGGTGAGGTGCTACATTCAGACCAGAGTCAGAGGAAAGGATTGACCAGAAAGAGTCAGTTCACTGAATGAGGTTCCTTTTAAAAGGAAGCCAAAATTGCCCTCTAAACTCATGGCCATCAAGTCAATACTAGCTCATACTGAGGGACCCTGTTGAACAGGATCCTATGGTACAGGGTAGCTCTGTCCCTGTGACTCTCCAAGACTAACTCCATGGAAGCAGAAAGCACCAGGTTTCTGCCACAGGGCTGATGGTGGTATCAAATTACTGGCCTTTGTGATGTCAGCTCAACTTGTAACCACTATGCCAAAAGGGCACTTAGTCAATCTAACAGGCCTGGCAAAATGTAGAGCCAGACATTATATACTGAAAAGGGCTCACCACCACCACCACCACCAAAGGCTGGCTTTCTGGTGGGGTCTTCTGAAGGGTAAGGGTAAGGGTAAGGGTAAGGGTAAGGGTAAGGGTTAGGGTTAGGGTTAGGGTTAGGGTTAGGGTTAGGGTTAGATAAAATTGATGTGTGACTTGATAGGGCCACTAGTAAGCCAGCATATATAAATGACTTACTCCCTCCCCCAACAGAATGGGTTCTTTTCTCCAAGATTTCACGAAACATGGCATGACCAGGAAAGACAACCGGTCCAAATTCCTAAAGCCACCAAAGTGGAGGCCGTCCCTCTCCTCCCCTCCCCATCCCCGTCCTCTTTATCCCACTTTGCAGGACGACTCAGGAGCGGGAGAGCTGGCTTAAGACCCATTGTGACCGCTGCCTGCCTATCAGTTCATGGGGGCAAAAGGAAGAGAAATACCACTTCTTTTAAAGTCACCCCCCAACACGTGCACTCGGGCTGGCATGTCCTCTCCACCCCCCAAGAAGGATCACTGGTCAGCAGCATTCTCTGCTTAAGGCAAGCAGCCCAAACACCTGGGGAAACCCCAAGAGTCCCTATTTGGGTCTATGTCCCATTTTTTCCCCCAGGATTGCATAATTGGAATAAACAAAACCCCCTGTCTGAGAAACCACAAGGTCTGATTTCTTTGCTAGACTAGCTTTTCCACATGCAGCAGCCCACCTCAGACAAGTGCCAGCCACTTCTGCAGGTGCTGTTCACAGCAGAGGAAGGGGAGCCCTTCCAGAGAGAGGCCCAGAAAGCAGTCAATAGAACTGATGGTCAGCCAGCGGGCACTCCCCAGTGGAGAGAAACTCTTTTTACCACTCCACGAATAATGTGGGACCCAAACTCCCAGTAAGGCCCCGAGGGCTTAGCCAGGTATCACCAGTCTCTCTTGCAGGGCCTCCGCGGGACAACTAGGAAACCTATGCATTTATCTAAGGTCAGTGAGAATTTTCAGGCGCCTACAAGCGAATGTCTGTCTGCCTGCCTGCCTGCCTTTTTATAGTGGCTGATGGAAGCCTGCGTTCTTTGTACCCCCAATGACCCAGAGGCCCCCGAAAACAAGAGGGAAATAATTATTGCCTTTATTACTCAGCCCGCCTCAGACATGAAAAAGAAATGGGAAGCATTTGAAGAGAACAATCTTCGTGATTTGGTAGAAGTGTCTTATTGGGTGTATCACAACACAGATGACCCTACCACGACAGAGACAAAGAAATAGCTAAAATACTAGGAATTGCCATGAGACACAACAGAGACTCAGAAAAAGAGATCATGGCCCACTCACGGAGAGACTGACCTGTGGCACCGCCAAGCCCTGAGGAAGGAAGGATCCAGGTGCCTACTACAGAAGAGACAGACATTGGAAAAAACATTGCATTGAAAACTCCAGGAGAGACGGACAAACCTCCACTAGAGAGGATGGGCCTCGTCCTCGCCTAGAAAAACCCAAGTGAGAGACAATAACGCTTGAGGAAGCTGAAGGAATGTCTCAGGGCTCTGTTTCACTGGCCCCCAGGTTCCCGTGCTAACTGTCCAAGTTGGGGGCCAGCCAGGAAATATCTTGGAGGACACAGGGGCCATCTTCTCAGGTTCAAAAAAGAGAACGGACACATGGTCAAAGGAAAGATTGGAATTACTGTCAGCCTATGATTGCTTCCAAAGTACTCACACCAGAAGGTTTGCATGGAGATTGGGGGGCTTCCCAAGCCATCAAGGTAAAAAATGTCTCTCTGCCCTATGTCCCAGTTAGCCACATGGTTTTCATGGCACTGGCTCCCGGCTCGGCTGTTGAGCCAGTGAAACTCTTTTGGCAGGAGTTGAAGTGGCCATCAGCGGAAGGACAAAACCTTCACAGTGGGCTTCCCGTTTCAATACAAAGCCACCTATATCACCTCTTGGACATTATCATTGTCCTGGAATCTGAATCGCCACCCCAGATCTAGAATGCGCCTGACATGTCCACATGGTTTGAATCAGGTTCGGGTTAACCCCTCTCGATCACTTAGTGACATGGGACACTAGACCCTGGAATACCTTTACTTTCCAGATGAGAAAACTCACTCAAAAAGACACAGGTACTGATCAACAGGAACACAATAGGTTAACAACAAAGCCACATTCCCAACCAGTGTCTGGAGCCAGAGCTCAGAGCCCCATATGCCTGTGCCCAGGTGAGCAGTCACCCTCTCCTGGACCCTCGAAAGATCTGAGCAGATCCTCCCCCACCAGGCCCCCCTCCCACGCCCAAATATGTTTTTTCATAGGATGGCACTGAATCTGCAACTCTGGGAGAGGGACATATCTGATGGAGAATACGGAGCAGACAAAGGGGGAGGAGGGGAGAGTGGAGCACATCCTGGCCCACCAGGCTTGAGGATGATGTTCCCACACAGAAGACCACATGGCCAGCACAAGATGAGACACGACGTCCCTCAAAGAACCATAGCCCTAGAAGGGACAACACTGGAGAGATAATGCAGGAACGGATCCCGCCACACCGAGGCATAGCACTAAGGGGGTGCAGCAGAAGAGCAAGGAGGTGGAGCAACAAGGTGCCCAGGGAATACCAAAGGAGGACTTTGGGGGCAGGACTTGGTGCCCGCACAGACTGGACTGGAACACACTGCTAAGGGCCAACAAACAGTCCGTGAACTAACAACGAGCTTTCCTTTCTTGAGGAGTTGTGTTTTCTTTGATGGTCATTGGATTTTGGCTGTTTTCTTTCTTTTGGTGCTTGCTTTCGCTCTCTCTTGTGTTTGTGCATGTTATTTCCTCTACTGTATGTCTAAAAACAGATGCTGGATGCACAATCTGCTGGAGAGAAAAAGGGGACCAATGTTTCGGGGGAGGGCCACGGGAAAGAGGGAGTTGGGGGGAAAGGGAGTGATGTCAAGAAACCCAGAGACAAGGGAACAACAAGTGGATGCAAATCCGTGGTGAGGGCGATGTAGGAATCCTGGTAGGGCGTGATCAAGGGTGAAGGAACCAAGAGGATTTACTGAAACCCAAATGAAGACTGAGCATGGCAGTGGGCACAAGAGGGAAATGAAAGGGAATAGCAGAGCGACCTAGGAAGCACGGGCCAGTTATAGAGGTCTAAAGAAAGGCACGCACAGATGTAAATATATTTATCTGTGAGCATGGGGAAATACACCTATGTCCATATCTTTACAGGTGTCCTATTAAGGTAGCAGATGGCCTTTGGGCCTCCACTCAAGGACTCTCTCATTGCAAGAATACCTTGTTCTATTACATTGGCATTCTATGATGCTCACCTTCCCGACGCGTTCCCTGAATTCTAAGCGGTTGCATAAGCAAATGTGGTCAAGAAAGCTGATGGTGCCCTGCTATCAAAAGATATGGTGTCTGAGGTCTTAAATGCCTGAAGGGTAAGCAAGCGGCCATGTAGCTCAGAAACAACAGAGCCCACATGGAATAAGCATACCAGCCTGTGCGATCACGAGGTATCAAAGGGATCAGGCATCATCAGCACAAAAAAATCTCATTGCGAATGAGCATGGAATGCTGGGTAGAGAGCCAAAGCCCATTTGCAGTACACTGGACATTCCCTTAAGTAAGGTCTTGGGGAAGATACAAGCCTACACAGGGTACTAGACAGCAACGGTGAAACACAACTAGCTTCTCAATGCTTCCTCTAGCTCCTCAATGTTTCCTCTCCCCTCATTTTCAAGATCCCAATTATAACTTACAATTCTGACTAGACAAGAGAATGTACACTGGTACAGGTAGGAACTAGAAACACAGGGAATTCAAGGTGGATGAGCCCTTTAGGACCAGTGTTATGAATGGGGATGCTGGGAGGGTGGAGGGAGGGTAGGCTGGCACCAGGGAACCGATGACAAGGATCTACATAAAACCTCAAAAGAAAAGGGGGTGAAGGGGGACATCAGACAGTGCAAGTTATGACAAAATAATAATTAGTAAATGATGAAGGATTTATGAGGAGGGGTAGTGAGAATGGGGGCGGGGGAATGAGGAGCTGAGGCCAGGGGCTTGGGTGGAGAGGAGATATTTTTAGAATAATGAGGGCAATAAATGTACAAATATGCCTTATATCAGTGATGTTTGCACGTATTGTGGTTATTGTTGTACGAGCCACTATAAAAGGAGAGAAAAAAAGGCCCTGGCAGAGAGCTGATGCTAGGATGATCTCAGGCTGGATTAGACCAGCAAAAGCAGGTGCTGCAGTCGCCTCACCCTGTGTCTATTCCTATGTGAGGCATGAAGCTTAGGGTCCACAGCCCCGGCAGCTGGACAGTGAGAGAGGCGGGGCTCTGAGGTCATTCCACAGGGGGAATGGCCCTCTGGTTCCTGCAGGGCCCACCCTCCTGGGTAGTCCTGCTGTCTGGGGCACCTCTTTCACGGAGCCCACACCAGGGGAGCTCTTCAACTCATGGGGGATTGGCAGGAAGCCTCTGCTCATGCACACACACCACCACCTAGCTGGAGGACCTCGGTGAACAAAGCCTGAGGCAGACAACAAGCCCACTAACTGATCCTGTGAGAGATATAATCAGGATCCAGAATGCGGCAACTGGGAGCAAGGGGCAGCATACCTGGGTCCCAGCCCCTCCCACTGCCCTCTGCAAGGGGTGACATTCCAAAGCACAGTGTTTTCCAAAAGCACTGTCAGGACTTTAGAATGGGCAGCTCATTTGTGGACATGGATACTATGTGATCCAGACATACTACCTCCTCTGATCCTGTCAGCCGAGACTAAAAACCCTTCCAAGCAGAAAGCCATGCATCTGAACAGTATACACCAGCCACTCACATCCACTCCTTCTGCCTCCAAAGAGCTTTCCTGGGTTGGTCAGATCTCCCTGGGGACAGATATCCCTCGGTCCATGGTTCTGCGTGAGAAAGAATTCACGCCAAAGTCTGGTTTGTGATCCAAGTGAGGTTTAGGAGAGTTAGGGAGGTGTGGTGGGCAACCCTGGTCGATCCTATTGCTGAATTGAATATACTTGGCCTAGGTGGGTCGATGCAGGTGCAGCGCCCACCCAGGTGGACCTGCCCCTCCTGGTCGGAAACCTGGACCTCTGAGCACGCACAGTGTGCCACTCCTTCCAGTGCCGTTAACTGGGCCCTCTGAGCATGTGTAATGGACACCCCAGGCCCTATGCTAGCTACCTAACATTTCCACCCTGAAGAGATGTGGACCCAAATCTTTGGGGTAATGGGCGATGACATCTCTAGCTACTTCCTGCTGGCAAAAGGTGCGAAGTGGGGCTTTGGGTCCACACCCTTCCTGCTCTGCTGGGAGGGGTTGTCCATTCAGAACTAGGATGGATAAGGTTGAAGTGGTCCAGGAGATGGTGGTCCTGGAGCTGGCACACTTGGATTAGCTGCTTTGGTAACTTCTGGAAAAACCAACTTCTGGAAAAACCAACAAACTTCTGGAAAAACCAACAAACGCACAAAAGGGTGAACAGTTTAACTGAGACAAGGCTAGATTGTGAGGTGGGAGTGCCCTTGAAAGTAGGTGAGTATCACAGGAAGTAAGTAAAAATCTTAGGATTATCAGGCGTGTGTGTTTGTTCATTCTAAGTACCGGCACGGGGGTAAAAGCATTCACAATTTCCCCTAGGGGGGTCCAGGGTTTGGGCACTACTGGGTGCAGTGGGATCACCGCTTCACTTATGATCCTAAGGCATTGGCCCCTCTGATAAGAACCATCCTTCTTTTTAACCCTATAACGCTTCACTTTTAAATTTTGGGGCAAAAAAAATTTCGTTTTGATTCATTACTTTCATAGTTATCAATATATATACATTTATATACATTTCATTAAGTGTTAGGGAAAGGTCATGCTTGGCGTTATAGGGTTAAATTGTAATATTGGGATGCTACAGGCGGATTCAACAGGGATCAAATGTAGAGTAACTGCCTGTGTCATTTTTAATTTTCTCGGGTTCCATTTGAGTAAAAGGCTTGTAAGTTACCCACGGACCAAATGGCCCTGGTGCCTCTACTAGGGTTAGATTGTTCAGGGAGGGTTCAGGGCTGGGACAATAGAGACCTGAAGTCCAGGATCCCTTAGGGCAGGGGTCCTCAAATTGTTTACACAGGGGGCCAGTTCATTGTCTCTCTGACCGTTGGAGGGCCAGACTATGGTTTTCAAAAAACCTACGGACAAATTCCTATGCACACTGCACGAGTCGGCTGCTAAGCAGGACAGGCAGTGGCAGCAAAAACACCCCGAGGGTGGGATAAATGGCATTGCGCCACATGTGCCCCATGGACCACAGTTTGAGGACGCCTGCCTTAGGGGTTCCTGGGTGCACTGGGGATGATGGTCTCCTACTGCTCCTCGAGAGGAGAAGTGCTCTAAGTTCTGGCATCTCCGCCCACTTTCCCGGCACTATACCGAACTGTTCCCGGTGAATCACGGTTGGATGGGAAAGCGTACCATTCTCAGCCCATCTTTCTCCTTTCTCAAAACGATACTGTGGCCAAATAGAGTTGCAAAGTGAATCTATCAGCTTTTGTTTGCACAGCCTCTCTGTATCAATTCTATCCCAATTGGACACGATTCATGCAAGGTGGCAATTCCTGAGCATCAAGCTGCTAAGTCCCATCTAGAAAGCACAAAACAAGGAGGCGATTGACAGCTTGCTGCCTCCAGGTCAATAACCCCCACTTGAGAGCGCACCCCTGGGTTGCCCTGAATCTCATTCCTCAGCCCAAGGGAAGGGGTCAATGACTAGTCGCCGAGGGCGACATTTAGGTCCAACCATTTTTCTGGACAACAGGCTAGGAGGACCACTGTTTGGGATGGCCCCAAGGCCCTCCAAGACGCCTGCTGGCGGGGCTGATGCTCAAATCTCTGAAGGGAACCTTAAGGGAAATTGGAATTTCTGGCTGGAACATCATGGCAGAGGAGCTGTGTATTAAGTAAGAGCTGTCCCCAAAAGTGCCTGAAGCAGCATCGCTGAAAGCCTTAGGTAACAGTGACCCCGCCTAGGCTTCCGAACGCCATTGGACTAAGCCTGGGCCACGGAAAACCAGCCTGTAAGAAGGAACAAACCAAAAATGGAAGAACACTAGCCCTATAACTCCTCAAGTTTTAAATTTTGGAAATATTTTTTTTTTGGTTTTTATTCTTTACTCTCATAGATATCAATATATATGACATTCAAAATATATTTTAAAAGCATAAAATTTTCAGTGTTTTTGAAATGTGACCAAATTGTCACATTTATAATTTGGGTACCAGATACGTTTTCATTAAGAATTATGACAATTTTGTGCTTGGCGTTATAGGGCTAGAGCAGCTTGTTTGAAAAACCAGGAGAAAGGCAAAGGGAATGGAGGGGAAAAGGGAAACTTTTGGCTCCCGGGACCAGGCAGGGCTAACTCCCAGGCCTCTTCACCCAGCTCCCTAGGCAGCGCCCTTCCACATGTTTGGACTGGTGGGTGTCATCTTGGTCATGGTCACAGATCCTGTTACCTCTCGGCTACAATGGCGACTGTGTAGGATCTCTGGGAAAAGCTGAAACAGCTTTGACAAGAGTGAAGCCATTTGGGGCTGACAGAAGCCACCATGAAAAGAAAATAAAGTAGCTAGGAAGTGTAAATGAACTAGCTGATATTGGGGAGGTAGGCTGTGCAGACGTCGCCCAAGAGAATGTCATGAAGGAAATGGGTGTTCAGAAGGCTTGCGAGAATGAACAGAGCAGTTTTGGTTCAACTAAGAATGGCTAACCCTAATACCCCGCTTCTCACTCGCCTAGTCCTGAGGAAGTATCCAGGTACCTACTATACAAAACAGTGACATTGGAAAAATCAGTGCCTTGAAAAGCCCAGGAGAGGCGGACGAGCCACCACTAGAGAGAATGGGCCTAGTCCTCGCCTAGAAAAATCGAGGCTACAGACAATGATGCTCGAAGCTGAATAAAGGTGTCCAGGCTCTGTTTCACTTGAAACCAAAGAGCCCATGCTCAATCTCCATGTAGGGAGCCAGCCAGTAAATTTCTAGGTGGACAAAGGGGTCACCTTCTTGGTTTCAGAAAAGACTACAGGTGCCTTGTCAAAAGGAAAGGCTTTCATTACAGGGGCCCCAGGGCAGACCCAAGCACACCCATGGACAACGGCCAGAATAACAGATTTAGCACAAGAGACAGTTACACGCTCCTTCCTGGTAATGCCTCAATGTCCCTTTCCCCTAATTGATCGTGACTTATTATGAAAAATGGCAGCCATAATTACTTTCTCATCTGCTACAACCACCTTAACCCTTGAACTTGAAAAGCCAAAAGTTTTGCTCACCGCTCCAATGTCAGTGTGATATGTGTTTTATCAATGAGCAGAAGAGCCTTCCTCAAAGGATATTCTTGATAAATCGCTAAAAGATATTCCATTTGTTTGGGCAGAGAACAACCTGCCAGACCTTTCTGAACTTCAGGTGCCTGGGGTCGTACAACTTCTGAGCTCAGCTACACCGGTGTGTCAAGCTAACCCTACTCCCTGTATAGCAAAAGGTGGGTATTTCTGTTCCCATTTGCAGACTAAAGAGGACAGGCATTTGGGTCGTCTGCAAGTCCACATGGAATGCTCCCCTGCTGCCCATGCAGAAGCCGGGAACTGAGGACTTCCAACCGGTGCAGGATCTCAGAGAGGCAAATGAGAGGATAGAAACTGGCCACCCCACGTGCCAAACCCTGAGACCCTCCTGAGTACAATCCCGTCAAACTGAATTTGTTATACTGTTTGGACTTAAAGGATGCTTTGTTCTCCATACCCGTGTCCCCTGCACATCAACCCAGTGAAGACTTAGAGGGATACAAGGAGGAACACCCCCAAACCACCTTGCTCCAGTATGCAGATGACCTCCTCCTGGCCTCCGAAACCCTGGAGGAATGCCAACGGACTACCAAGGACCTGATAATAGTCCTTGGCCCATTGGGGTACAGGGTATCTGCAAGAAAGGCTCAACTGTGTGTCCATAAAGATGTATACCTAGGCTACCAACTGGAGGAGGGAAAACGGACCTCGTCCCCCGGCCGCACAGAGGCGATCCTCAAAATCCCAGTCCCTGAGACTAAGAGGCAGTTGCAAGAGTTTCTAGGAGCTGTGGGGTACTGTCCATTGTGGAATTTGGGATTTGCAAAAACAATGAAACCCCTATATGCAAGTACTGGGGAAAGGAAAAAGAACTTAAATGGTCTGAAGTAGAACAACAAGCGTTTGAATCCTTTAAAAAGTCGCTCATATGGGCAACCTCTCTTGCCCTACTAGACATAGTAAAGTCCTTCCAATTGTCTATGTGAGGCCAGAGGCACAGCAAAAGAAGTGCTAACTGAGAACTTGCGGCCATGGAAGAGACCTTTGGCCTATCTTTCAAAGAAACTGGACTCTGTAGCTGCAGGATGGCTGATCTGCATGCGAGCTGAGGCTGCCACGGCCATGCTAGTCATAGAAGCTAGAAAGCTTACCTTGGGACAGGATATTGCTGTGGTAGGGGGACCTATGGTTGAACCACTCCTAACCAGTCCCCCGGACCGGTGGACCTCGAATGCCAGGACTATACCACAAATCCCCAAGGTAGTGACTGTGACCATGCCATCCCCAGTGTTACAGCCACAACCTACATACTCAGAAAATGATCTAAAGATAAGCCAAGAGCTGGCCGGCCAAAAAGACTGGGAGCATCCAGGGTGGCTGCTCCATCCTGATGGAAGAAGATTCATGCCAGAAGCTCTGGGAGAGATCTGATTCAAGGACTACATGAAGGTATGCATTTGGGATCCTCTCTAAACTGCCTCAGTTGCTTCTCGGGCACTTTTACATACCCAGGCTTGGACACTGGGTGGCAGATGTCACCCACCGTTGATTGCACTGTGCTCGGGTAAACAACCCCATAAAGAAAAGGAGCAACCCCAACCACGAGCTCGAGGTAGTAGTCCTGGAGAATTCTGGGAGGTGGACTTTATGGATATCAAACTTAGAAAGTATGGCTACCGATATTTGCTGGTGTTCGTAGACACCTGTTCTGGATGGGTGGAAGCCTTCCCAACAAAGAAGGAAACTGCTGCCACTGTGTGTAAATTATTAGTAACTAAAATTGTCCCTAGATTTGGCCTTCCCACCACCTTGGGGTCCAACAATGGCCCAACATTTATTGCTCAAATTACTAAAGTCTTAGCAATGCTTCTAAATACTAACTGGAAGCTCTTCAGGGCAAGTAGAAAAAATAAACAGAACCCTAAAGGAATTGTTCGTTAAGTTGCATTTAGGACCTGGCGAGAACTGGGTTGATCCTTACTTTACCTTTTGCCCTACTTCAACTCCGATGCACTCCCTATGTGAAAAGCATGACCCCATTTGAATTTATGTTTGGCAGACCTTCCCCAAATCCTCCCAAGATTGAAGGAAATAGAAATAATGGAAGTCACTAATCGTTCCCTCATCGAGTGCCTGCAGCCTGTGCAACAGGTGAGAGACAAATCATCTGCTCTGACACCTTCATTTTGGGCCTAACCAAGGGAAAGGGAACAGGCAGCCAACAACGTGCAACCAGGAAACTGGACATGGGTAAAGAAGCACCAACCTGACACCTTAGAACCTAGGTGGACTGGCCCATACCAAGTGATACTTACAATACCAACTGCTGTTAAAATAGTGGGGAGGGGGCCGTGGATTCATCAGTCATAAGTAAAAAAAAAGAAAAGCCCTCCCTGAGCATATCCTGAAAAGATGGACACCCAGAAAGACGGAAAATCCCTCAAAATTTAGGCTCTACAAAACTTAATTGTTTTTCTCCGAGTATTGCTGACAGCACCCACTGTTTCCCCCAAGCAGAAACACATCTGTGGACTGCTATTCTAACCTCCAGCAGACTCAGGTTTACACAGTCCCCTCAGGGCCCCTCATGGGGCACAGCCTACCTAGAAGCTGCTGGAGAGAAATTCACACAGTTTGCTCCGGGGTCCTGCCTTGAGGATGATGTTTCCACTCAGAGAAGACAGTCCACACAGAAGACCACATGGCCAGCCCAAGATGAGACACGACGTCCCTCAAAGACCCATAGCCCTAGAAGGGACAGCACTGGAGACACAGTGCGGGAACGGATCCCGCCACACCGAGGCATAGCACTAAGGGGGTGCAGCAGAAGAGCAAGGAAGTGGAGCAACAAGGTCCCCAGGGAATTCCAAAGGAGGACTTTGGGGGCAGGACTTGGTGCCCACACAGACTGGACTGGAAAACATTGCTAAGGGCCAATAAACAGTCCGTGAACTAACTACGAGCTTTCCTTTCTTGAGGAGTTGTGTTTTCTTTGACGGTCATTGGATTTTGGCTGTTTTCTTTCTTTTGGTGCTTGCTTTCGCTCTGTCTTGTGTTTGTGCATGTTATTACCTCTACTGTATGTCTAAAAAGAGATGCTGGATGCACAATCTGCAGGAGAGAAAAAGGGGACCGGGGGAGGGCTTCGGGGGAGGGCCACGGGAAAGAGGGAGTTGGGGGGAAAGGGAGTGATGTCAAGAAACCCAGAGACAAGGGAACAACAAGTGGATGCAAATCCGTGGTGAGGGCGATGTAGGAATCCTGGTAGGGCGTGATCAAGGGTGAAGGAACCAAGAAGATTTACTGAAACCCAAATGAAGACTGAGCATGGCAGTGGGCACAAGTCGGAAATGAAAGGGAATAGCAGAGCGACCTAGGAAGCACGGGCCAGTTATAGAGGTCTAAAGAAAGGCACGCACAGATGTAAATATATTTATCTGTGAGCATGGGGAAATACACCTATGTCCATATCTTTATAGGTGTCCTATTAAGGTAGCAGATGGCCTTTGGGCATCCACTCAAGGACTCTCTCATTGCAAGAATACCTTGTTCTATTACATTGGCATTCTATGATGCTCACCTTCCCGACACGTTCCCTGAATTCTAAGCGGTTGCATAAGCAAATGTGGTCAAGAAAGCTGATGGTGCCCTGCTCTCAAAAGATATGGCGTCTGAGGTCTTAAAGGCCTGAAGGGTAAGCAAGCGGCCATGTAGCTCAGAAACAACAGAGCCCACATGGAATAAGCATACCAGCCTGTGCGATCACGAGGTATCAAAGGGATCAGGCATCATCAGCACAAAAAAATCTCATTGCGAATGAGCATGGAATGCTGGGTAGAGAGCCAAAGCCCATTTGCATTACACTGGACATTCCCTTAAGTAAGGTCTTGGGGAAGAGACAAGCCTACACAGGGTACTAGACAGCAACGGTGAAACACAACTTTCCTCTAGCTCCCCAATGCTTCCTCTCCCCTCACTATCAAGATCCCAAATATAACTTACAAATCTGACTAGACCAGAGAATGTACACTGGGACAGGTAGGAACTAGAAACACAGGGAATTCAAGGTGGATGAGCCCTTTAGGACCAGTGTTATGAATGGGGATGCTGGGAGGGTGGAGGGAGGGTAGGCTGGCACCAGGGAACCGATGACAAGGATCTACATAAAACCTCAAAAGAAAAGGGGGTGAAGGGGGACATCAGACAGTGCAAGTTATGACAAAATAATAATTAGTAAATGATGAAGGATTTATGAGGAGGGGTAGTGAGAATGGGGGCGGGGGGAATGAGGAGCTGAGGCCAGGGGCTTGGGTGGAGAGAAGATATTTTGAGAATAATGAGGGCAATGAATGTACAAATGTGCCTTATATCAGAGGTGTTTGCACATATTGTGGTTTTTGTTGTATGAGACCCTATAAAAGGAGAGGGAAAAAAAGACCCTGGCAGAGGGCTGATGCTAGGATGATCTCAGGCTGGATTAGACCAGCAAAAGCAGGTGCTGCAGTCGCCTCACCCTGTGTCTATTCCTATGTGAGGCATGAAGCTTAGGGTCCACAGCCCCGGCAGCTGGACAGTGAGAGAGGCGGGGCTCTGAGGTCATTCCACAGGGGGAATGGCCCTCCGGTTCCTGCAGGGCCCACCCTCCTGGGTAGTCCTGCTGTCTGGGGCACCTCTTTCACGGAGCCCACACCAGGGGAGCTCTTCAACTCATGGAGGATTGGCAGGAAGCCTCTGCTCATGCACACACACCACCACCTAGCTGGAGGACCTCGGTGAACAAAGCCTGAGGCTGACAACAAGCCCACTAACTGATCCTGTGAGAGATATAATCAGGATCCAGAAACCGGCAACTGGGAGCAAGGGGCAGCATACCTGGGTCCGAGCCCCTCCCACTGCCCTCTGCAAGGAGGGACATTCCAAAGCACAGTGTTATCCAAAGGCACTGTCAGGACTTTGGAATGGGCAGCTCATTTGTGGACATGGATACTATGTGATCCAGACATACTACCTCCTCTGATCCTGTCAGCCGAGACTAAAAACCCTTCCCAGCAGAAAGCCATGCATCTGAACAGTATCCACCAGCCACTCACGTCCACTCCTGCTGCCTCCAAAGAGCTTTCCTGGGTTGGTCAGATCTCCCTGGGGACAGATATCCCTCGGTCCTTGGTTCTGCGTGAGAAAGAATCACGCCAAAGCCTGGTTTGTGATCCAAGTGAGGTTTAGGAGAGTTAGGGAGGTGTGGTGGGCAACCCTGGTCGATCCTAGTGGCTGAATTGAATATACTTGGCCTAGGTGGGTCGATGCAGGTGCAGTGCCCACCCAGGTGGATCTGCCCTTCCTGGCCGGAAACCTGGATCTCTGAGCACGCACAGTGTGCCACTCCTTCCTGGGACGCCAACCGGGCCCTCTGAGCATGTGTAATGGACACCCCAGTCCCTATGCCAGCTACCTAACATTTCCACCCTGAAGAGATGTGGACTCAAATCTTTGGGGTACTGGGCGACGACATCTCTAGCTACTTCCTGCTGGCAAAAGGGGCGATGTGGGGCTTTGGGTCCACACCCTTCCTGCTCTGCTGGGAGGGGTTGTCCATTCAGCGCTAGGATGGATAAGGTTGAAGTGGTCCAGGAGATGGTGGTCCTGGAGCTGGCACACTTGGATTAGGGGCTTTGGTAACTTGAGAACTTCTGGAAAAACCAACAAACGCACAAAAGGGTGAACAGTTTAACTGAGACAAGGCTAGGATTGTGATGTGGGAGTGCCCTTGAAAGTAGGTGAGTATCACAGGAAGTAAGTAAAAATCTTAGGATTATCAGGCGTGTGTGTTTGTTCATTCTAAGTACCGGCACGGGGGTAAAAGCATTCACAATTTCCCCTAGGGGGGTCCAGGTTTTGGGCACTACTGGGTGCAGTGGGATCACCGCTTCACTTATGATCCTAAGGCATTGGCCCCTCTGATAAGAACCATCCTTCTTTTTAACCCTATAACGCTTCACTTTTAAATTTTGGGGCAAAAAAAATTTCGTTTTGATTCATTACTTTCATAGTTATCAATATATATACATTTATATTCATTTCATTAAATGTTAGGGAAAGGTTATGATCGGCGTTTTAAGGTTAAATTGTAATATTGGGATGCTACAGGCGGAGTCAACAGGGATCAAAAGTAGAGTAACTGCCTGTGTCATTTTTAATTTTCTCGGGTTCCATTTGAGTAAAAGGCTTGTAAGTTACCCGCGGACCAAATGCCCTTGGTGCCTCTACTAGGGGTAGAATGTTCAGGGAGGGTTCAGGGCTGGGACAATAGTGACCTGAAGTACAGGATCCCTTAGGGCAGGGGTCCTCAAATTGTTTACACAGGGGGCCAGTTCATTGTCTCTCCGACCGTTGGAGGGCCAGACTATGGTTTTCAAAAAACCTACAGACAAATTCCTATGCACACTGCACGAGTCAGCTGCTAAGCAGGACAGGCAGTGGCAGAAAAAACACCCCGAGGGTGGGATAAATGGCATCGCGCCACATGTGCCCCATGGACCACAGTTTGAGGACGCCTGCCTTAGGGGTTCCTGGGTGCACTGGGGATGAAGGTCTCCTACTGCTCCTCGAGAGGAGAAGTGCTCTAAGTTCTGGCATCTCCGCCCACTTTCCCGGCACTCTACCGAACTGTTCCCGGTGAATCACGGTTGGATGGGAAAGCGTACCATTCTCTGCCCATCATTCTCCTTTCTCAAAACGATACTGTGGCCAAATAGAGTTGCAAAGTGAATCTATCAGCTTTTGTTTGCCCAGCGTCTCTGTATCAACTCTATCCCAATTGGACACGATTCATGCAAGGTGGCAATTCCTGAGCATCAAGCTGCTAAGTCCCATCTAGAAAGCACAAAACAAGGAGGCGATTGACAGCTTGCTGCCTCCAGGTCAATAACCCCCACTTGAGAGCGCACCCCTGGGTTGCCCTGGATCTCATGCCTCAGCCCGTGGGAAGGGGTCAAGGACTAGGGCAGAGGGCAAACTTTAGGTCCAACCATTTTTCTGGACAACAGGCTAGGAAGACCACTGCTTGGGATGGCCCCAAGGCCCTCCAAGACGCCTGCTGGCGGGGCTGATGCTCAAATCTCTAAAGGGAACCTTAAGGGAAATTGGAATTTCTGGCTGGAACATCATGGCAGAGGAGCTGTGTATTAAGTAAAAGCTGTCCCCAAAAGTGCCTGAAGCAGCATCGCTGAAAGCCTAAAGGTAACAGTGACCCCGCCTAGGCTTCCGAACGCCATTGGCCTAATCCTGGGCCACGGAAAACCAGCCTGTAAGAAGGAACAAACCAAATCTGGAAGAACACTAGCCCTATAACGCCTCAAGTTTTAAATTTAGGAAATATTTTTTTTGGTTTTTATTCTTTACTTTCATAGTTATCAATATATATGACATTCAAAATATATTTTAAAAGCATAAAATTTTCAGTGTTTTTGAAATGTGACCAAATTGTCACATTTATAATTTGGGTACCAGATACGTTTTCATTAAGAATTATGACAATTTTGTGCTTGGCGTTATAGGGCTAGGGCAGCTTGTTTGAAAAACCAGGAGAAAGGCACAGGGAATGGAGGGGAAAAGGGAAACTTTTGGCTCCCGGGACCAGGCAGGGCTAACTCCCAGGCCTCTTCACCCAGCTCCCTAGGCAGCGCCCTTCCACATGTTTGGACTGGTGGGTGTCATCTTGGTCATGGTCACAGATCCTGTTACCTCTCGGCTACAATGGCGACTGTGTAGGATCTCTGGGAAAAGCTGAAACAGTTTTGACAAGAGTGAAGCCATTTGGGGCTGACAGAAACCACCATGAAAAGAAAATAAAGTAACTAGGAAGTGTAAATGAACTAGCTGATATTGGGGAGGTAGGCTGTGCAGACGTCGCCCAAGGGAATGTCATGAAGGAAATGGGTGTTCAGAAGGCTTGCGAGAATGACCAGAGCAGTTTTGGTTCAACTAAGAATGGCTAACCCTAATACCCCGCTTCTCACTCGCCTAGTCCTGAGGAAGTATCCAGGTACCTACTATACAAAACAGTGACATTGGAAAAATCAGTGCCTTGAAAAGCCCAGGAGAGGCGGACGAGCCACCACTAGAGAGAACAAGCCTAGTCCTCAGCTAGAAAAATCGAAGCTACAGACAATAATGCTCGAAGCTGAATAAAGGTGTCCAGGCTCTGTTTCACTTGACCCAAAGAGCCCATATTCACTCTCCATGTAGGGAGCCAGCCAGTAAATTTCTAGGTGGACAAAGGGGTCACCTTCTTGGTTTCAGAAAAGACTGCAGGTGCCTTGTCAAAAGGAAAGGCTTTCATTACAGGGGTCCCAGGGCAGACCCAAGCACACACATGGACAACGGCCAGAATAACAGATTTAGCACAAGAGACAGTTACACGCTCCTTCCTGGTAATGCCTCAATGCCCCTTTCCCCTAATTGATCGTGACTTATTATGAAAAATGGCAGCAGAAGAGACCGCCTCAAAGGAACTTCTTGATAAATCGCTAAAAGATATTCCTTTTGTTTGGGCAGAGAACAACCTGCCAGACCTTTCTGAACTTCAGGTGCCTGGGGTCGTACAACTTCTGAGCTCAGCTACAACGGTGTGTCAAGCTAACCCTACTCCCTGTATAGCAAAAGGTGGGTATTTCTGTTCCCATTTGCAGACTAAAGAGGACAGGCATTTGGGTCCTCTGCAAGTCCACATGGAATGCTCCCCTGCTGCCCATGCAAAAGCCGGGAACTGAGGACTTCCAACCGGTGCAGGATCTCAGAGAGGCAAATGAGAGGATAGAAACTGGCCACCCCACGTGCCAAAACCTGAGACTCTCCTGAGTACAATCCCGTCAAACTGGATTTGTTATACTGTTTTGGACTTAAAGGATGCTTTGTTCTCCATACCCGTGTCCCCTGCACATCAACCCAGTGAAGACTTACAGGGACACAAAGAGGAACACCCCCAAACCACCTTGCTCCAGTATGCAGATGACCTCCTCCTGGCCTCCGAAAACCTGGAGGAATGCCAACGGGCTACCAAGGACCTGATAATAGTCCTTGGCCCATTGGGGTACAGGGTATCTGCAAGAAAGGCTCAACTGTGTGTCCATAAAGATGTATACCTAGGCTACCAACAGGAGGAGGGAAAATGGACCTTGTCCCCCAGCCGCACAGAGGCGATCCTCAAAATCCCAGTCCCTGAGACTAAGAGGCAGTTACAAGAGTTTCTAGGAGCTGTGGGGTACTGTCCATTGTGGAATTTGGGATTTGCAAAAACAATGAAACCCCTATATGCAAGTACTGGGGAAAGGAAAAAGAACTTAAATGGTCTGAAGTAGAACAACAAGCGTTTGAATCCTTTAAAAAGTCGCTCAAATGGGCAACCTCTCTTGCCCTACTAGACATAGTAAAGCCCTTCCAATTGTCTATGTGAGGCCAGAGGCACAGCAAAAGAAGTGCTAACTGAGAACTTGCGGCCATGGAAGAGACCTGTGGCCTATCTTTCAAAGAAACTGGACTCTGTAGCTGCAGGATGGCTGAGCTGCATGCGAGCTGAGGCTGCCACGGCCATCCTAGTCATAGAAGCTAGGAAGCTTACACTGGGACAGGATATTGCTGTGGTAGGGGGACCTATGGTTGAACCACTCCTAACCAGTCCCCGGACCGGTGGATCTCGAATGCCAGGACTATACCACAAATCCCCAAGGTAGTGGCTGTGACCATGCCATCCCCAGTGTTACAGCCACAACCTACATACTCAGAAAATGATCTAAAGATAAGCCAATAGCTGGCCTGCCAAAAAGACTGGGAGCATCCAGGGTGGCTGCTCCATCCTGATGGAAGAAGATTCATGCCAGAAGCTCTGAGAGAGATCTGATTCAAGGACTACATGAACGTATGCATTGGGATCCTCTCTAAACTTTCTCAGTTGTTTCTCAGGCACTTTTACATACCCAGGCTTGGACACTGGGTGGCAGATGTCACCCACCGTTGATTGCACTGTGCTCGCGTAAACAACCCCAGAAAGAAAAGGAGCAACCCCAACCATGAGCTCGAGGTAGTAGTCATGGAGAATTCTGGGAGGTGGACTTTATGGATATCAAACTTACAAAGTATGGCTACCGATATATGCTGGTATTCGTACACACCTGTTCTGGATGGGTGGAAGCCTTCCCAACAAAGAAGGAAACTGCTGCCACTGTGTGTAAATTATTAGTAACTAAAATTGTCCCTAGATTTGGCCTTCCCACCACCTTGGGGTCCAACAATGGCCCAACATTTATTGCTCAAATTACTAAAGTCTTAGCAATGCTTCTAAATATTAACTGGAAACTCTTCAGGGCAAGTAGAAAAAATAAACAGAACCCTAAAGGAATTGTTCGTTAAGTTGCATTTAGGACCTGGCGAGAACTGGGTTGATCCTTACTTTACCTTTTGCCCTACTTCAAGTCTGATGCGCTCCCTTTGTGAAAAGTATGACCCCATTTGAATTTTTGTTTGGCAGACCTTCCCCAAATCCTCCCAAGATTGAAGGAAATAGAAATAATGGAAGTCACTAATCGTTCCCTCATCGAGTGCCTGCAGCCTGTGCAACAGGTGAGAGACAAATCATCTGCTCTGACACCTTCATTTTGGGCCTAACCAAGGGAAAGGGAACAGGCAGCCAACAACGTGCAACCAGGAAACTGGACATGGGTAAAGAAGCACCAACCTGACACCTTAGAACCTAGGTGGACTGGCCCATACCAAGTGATACTTACAACACCAACTGCTGTTAAAATAGTGGGGAGAGGGCCGTGGATTCATCAGTCATAAGTAAAAAAAAAAAAAAGAAAAGCCCTCCCTGAGCATATCCTGAAAAGATGGACACCCAGAAAGACAGAAAATCCCTCAAAATTAAGGCTTTACAGAAATTAATTTTTTTTCTCCGAGTATTGCTGACAGCATCCACTGTTTCCCCCAAGCACAAACACATCTGTGGACTGCTATTCTAACCTCCAGCAGACTCAGGTTTACACAGGCCCCTCAGGGCCCCTCATGTGGCACAGCCTACCTAGAAGCTGCTGGAGAAAAAGTCACTCAGTTTGCTCCGGGGTCCTGCCTTGAGGATGATGTTTCCACTCAGAGAAGACAGTCCACACAGAAGACCACATGGCCAGCCCAAGATGAGACACGACGTCCCTCAAAGACCCATAGCCCTAGAAGGGACAACACTGGAGACACAGTGCGGGAACGGATCCCGCCACACCGAGGCATAGCACTAAGGGGGTGCAGCAGAAGAGCAAGGAAGTGGAGCAACAAGGTCCCCAGGGATTGCCAAAGGAGGAGTTTGGGGGCAGGACTTGGTGCCCGCACAGACTGGCCTGGAAAACATTGCTAAGGGCCAACAAACAGTCCGTGAACTAACAACGAGCTTTCCTTTCTTGAGGAGTTGTGTTTTCTTTGATGGTCATTGGATTTTGGCTGTTTTCTTTCTTTTGGTGCTTGCTTTCGCTCTCTCTTGTGTTTGTGCATGTTATTACCTCTACTGTATGTCTAAAAAGAGATGCTGGATGCACAATCTGCTGGAGAGAAAAAGGGGACCAACGCTTCGGGGGAGGGCCACGGGAAAGAGGGAGTTGGGGGGAAAGGGAGTGATGTCAAGAAACCCAGAGACAAGGGAACAACAAGTGGATGCAAATCCGTGGTGAGGGCGATGTAGGAATCCTGGTAGGGCGTGATCAAGGGTGAAGGAACCAAGAGGATTTATTGAAACCCAAATGAAGACTGAGCATGGCAGTGGGCACAAGAGGGAAATGAAAGGGAATAGCAGAGCGACCTAGGAAGCACGGGCCAGTTATAGAGGTCTAAAGAAAGGCACGAACAGATGTAAATATATTTATGTGTGAGCATGGGGAAATACACCTATGTACATATCTTTATAGGTGTCTATTAAGGTAGCAGATGGCCTTTGGGCCTCCATTCAAGGACTCTCTCATTGCAAGAATACCTTGTTCTATTACATTGGCATTCTATGATGCTCACCTTCCCGACACGTTCCCTGAAGTCTAAGCGGTTGCATAAGCAAATGTGGTCAAGAAAGCTGATGGTGCCCTGCTATCAAAAGATATGGCGTCTGAGGTGTTAAAGGCCTGAAGGGTAAGCAAGCAGCCATGTAGCTCAGAAACAACAGAGCCCACATGGAATAAGCATACCAGCCTGTGCGATCACGAGGTATCAAAGGGATCAGGCAACACCAGCACAAAAAAAAATCTCATTGTGAATGAGTAGGGTATGCTGGGTAGAGAGCCAAAGCCCATTTGCAGTACACTGGACATTCCCGTAAGTAAAGTCTTGGGGAAGAGACAAGCCTGCACAGGGTACTAGAGAGCAACGGTGAAACACAACTTTCCTCTAGCTCCTCAATGCTTCCTCTCCCCTCACTATCAAGATCCCAATTTTTTTTTAACCTCTGGCAAAGACTTATGGTTCCTGAACACACGAAAGCACTGATGCGCATCTATTTCACAGCCCAGCTGTCTTCCCAGAGGTGGTCTAATCCCAGATAAGATCACCCCATTTTGGTGGCTCAAAGCAAGTGGGATTACAAACTTTCATTTTTCCCACTTCCCATAGTTTCCCCAGAAAACAACTGAGTAAAGGTTGGCTTTGTCTGACCTCTTGACAGACAAGGAAGAAGAATTACCATGAGGGCAAGTCAAACAAACAACTACTCTCCATCTTAAGATGAGTTTTTCCATTACCCCACTGCTAGGTATCCTATTTGTGACTCTTTCTCTCGTAGACAAACAGGGGCACAGAAACTCATGTCTAAGTGAGACTCATAAATATAGGTTAAGTGTTCATCAAGCAGATATCCGAGAGCAGTGTGGTCCAAACCCACAAGTCCGACATTAACCCATTAACCCATATGTCTAACACCAATTCCAATATCCTCCTCCATCTTTCAAAATAAACGACATGTTGCTGGCTGAAGGAGGAGAGCCGAGGCAGTGAATGTGTAAGCAGAGCAGCGTGGGCAGTGGATATGTCAGCATATCTCTGCACAGCTACTCCAAAGCCCGGGCTTCCTCTGGGTAGGTCCATGTGTCTTCGGCTTAGGGACTTATTGCAGGAAAGGAGCCTTGACAGCTAACGCAGGGAACAAACTGAGGCAGCTGCACCCTGCTCCCAAGTTCAGAAATGAAGAGACCCAACTAGAATCGCAATGCTCAAGAAGCCATTGATCCCTCCGCCTTCATTTTACTGCACGTGTGTATCACCCAGGTTGGCACAATCCACGAACTAAATCCACATTTGCGAACGGGGCACCCGTTTAGAATTCTTTAAACCCAACATGGAATAAAATTACATCAGACCTTAATTCTAAAACTTATGGAATGTTCCCCTACTCAGAAAGTTTGTAAGCCAACTACTCTGTGTCTTTATACGCCAAATTTTAGCTATTCAATTTATCTATGGCCCAAAATATAAAACAAGTGCTCAGAGGAAACAATTATTGCTCGCCATGAATAAATCTTCATTCTAAGAGGAACCTTTCAACGTCTGTGTCAATTGGGAAAATCAAAGCCGGACATGCCGTGCATAAAGTCAGCACTCTTAGGCACCAGTTCATAGTCTCCTATATCGTACGCTGGGGATCTTCGGGTCGACCCGTGCCGGGGAACTCGCTCAGCCTTCACGGGGTATCCACCGGTCACCTTGCTGTAGACCATGGGCTCTCGTCACTGTTCAATAAGCCTAGGGTACTGATGCGACGTGATGAACTTTAGTCGAATCACCCCCATTTCTCCTTTTCAGGTAAACCAAATCCACAGGTATCCATGCCCATACGCAAGCAGTCCTTTTATTGCTGCATTTCTCCGACCTCCACACCATATGTAGATCCACGTGGACACCCAGCAAGCAATTCAGCCTGCTCACAGGCTCTCTTTAACACACAGTCCCTGGGAGATGTTTTGTCCCTATTCCCAGATTTTTTTTTAACTTCTGGGAAAGACTTATGGTTCCTGAGTACACGAAAGCAGTGTTGGGCATCTATTTCACTGCATAGCTTTTTTCCCAGAGGTGGTCTAAACCCAGCTAAAGATCACCCCATTTTGGTGGCTCAAAGCAAGTGGGCATACAAACTTTCATTTTTCCCCCTTCCCATAGTTTCACCAGGAAACAACCGAGTAAAGGGTGGCTAGGTCTGACCTCTGGATAGACAAGGAAGAAGAATTACCATGAGGGCAAGGTCAAACATATAGCTACTCTCCATCTTAAGATGAGATTTCCCATTGCCCCATTGCTAGGTATCCTATTTGTGACTCTGGATCTCGTAGACAAACAGGGGCACAGAAACTCATGTCTAAGTGAGAATCATATATAAAGGTTAAGTGTTCATCAAGCAGACATCCGAAAGCAGTGTGGTCCATACCCACAAGTCCGACATTAACCAATTAACCCACATGTCTAACACCAATTGCAGTGTCCTCCTCCATCTTTCAAAACAGATGATATGTTGCTGGCTGAAGGAGGAGAGCCGAGGCAGTGAATGTGTAAGCAGAGCAGCGTGGGCATTGGATATGTCATCATATCTCTACACGGCTACTCCAGCAGCCCGGGCTTCCTCTGGGTAGGTCCATTTGTCTTCGGCTCAGGACGTCTTGCCGGAAAGGACCCTTGACAGCTAAAGCAGGGATCAATCTGAGGCAGTTGCACCCTGCTCCCAAGTTCAGAAATGAAGAGACCCAAGTAGAATGGCAATGCTCAAGGAGCCATTGATCACTCTGCCCTTCATTTAACCGCACGTGTGTATGCTCAGGTTGGCACAATCCACGAGCTAAATCCACATTTGCGAACCTGGCACCCGTTCAAAATTCTTTAACCCCAACATGGAATTAAGTAACATCAGGACCTTAATTCTAAAACTTATGGAATGTTCCCCCACTCAGAAAATTTGTAAGCCAACTACTCTGTGCCATTATACGACAAATTTTAGCTATTCACTTTATCTATGGCCCAAAATATAAAACAAGTGCTCAGAGGAAACAATCATTGCTCGCCATGAAGAAATCTTCATTCCAATAGGAACCATTCAAAGTCTGTGTTAATCGGCAAAATCAAAGCCGGACTGGCTGTGCATAAAGTCAGCACCCTTAGGCACCAGTTCACAGTCCCCAATATCGCCCTCAGGTGGGCTTCTGGTCGACGCGTGCCGGTACCTCACTCAGCCTTCATGGGGTGTCCACTGGTCACCTTGCTTTTAGACCATGGGCTCTCGCCACTATTCAACAAGTTGGGTCCTGATGCGACGTGGTGAACTTTACTCGAGTCACCCTCGTGTTCTCCTTCTCAGGTAAACAAAATCCACAGGTATCTTGCCCATACGCAATCAGTCCTTTTATTGCTGCATTTCTCCGACCTCCACACCACATGTAGATCCACGTGGACACTCAGGAAGCAATTCATCCTGCTCACCGGCTCTCTTTAACACAGAGTCCCAGGGAGATGTTTTCTCCCTAACCCAGATTTTTTTTAACTTCTGGCAAAGACTTGTGGTTCCAGAGTACAGGAAAGCACTGGTGGGCATCAATTTCTCTGCATAGCTGTCTTCCCAGAGGTAGTCTAAACCCAGCTAAAGATCACCCCATTTTGGTGGCTCAAAGCAAGTCGGCTTACAAATTTTCATTATTCCCACTTCCCATAGTTTCCCCAGGAAAAAACCGAGTAAAGGGTGGCTTGGTCTGACCTCTGGATAGACAAGGAAGAAGAATTACCATGAGGGCAAGGTCAAACATATAGCTACTCTCCATCTTAAGATGAGTTTTACCATTGCCCCACTGCTAGGTATCCTATTTGTGACTCTGGCTCTCATAGACAAACAGGGGCACAGAAACTCATGTCTAAGTGAGACTCATATATAACGGTTAAGTGTTCATTAAGCAGACATCCAAAAGCAGTGTGGTCCAAACCCACAAGTCCGACATTAACGCATTAACCCACATGTCTAACACAAATTGCAATGTCCTCCTCCATCTTTCAAAACAGACAACATGTTGCTGGCTGAAGGAGAAGAGCCGGGGCAGTGAATGTTTAAGCAGAGCAGCTTGGGCAGTGGATATGTCAGCATAACTCTGCACGGCTACTCAACAGCCCCGAATTCCTCTGGGTAGGTCCATGTGTTTCGGCTTAGGGACGTATTGCAGGAAAGGAGCCTTGACTGCTAACGTAGGGATCAAGCTGAGGCAGCTGCAACCTGCTCCCAAGTTCAGAAATGAAGAGACCCAACTAGAATGGCAATGCTCAAGAAGCCGTAAATCCCACCGCCCTTCATTTTACCACACGTGTGTATCACCCAGGTTGGCACAATCCACGAACAAAATCCACATTTGTGAACCTGGCACCCGTTTAGAATTCTTTAATCCCAACATGGAATTAAGTTACATCAGACCTTAATTCTAAAACTAATGGAATGTTCCCCCACTCGGAAAGTTTGTAAGCCAACTGCTCAGTGTCTTTATACGCCAAATTTTAGCTATTCACTTTATCTATGGCCCAAAATATAAAACAAGTGCTCAGAGGAAATATCATTGCTCGCCATGAAGAAATCTTCATTCCAATAGGAACCTTGCAAAGTCTGTGTCAATCGGCAAAATCAAAGCCGGACAGGCCGTGCATAAAGTCTGCACTCTTAGGCACCAGTTCACAGTCCCCAATATTGCCCTCTGGTGGGCTTCTTGTAGACCAGTGCCGAGGACATCACTCATCCTTCACGGGGTATCCACCGGTCACAAGACTGTAGACCATGGGCTCTCGCCACTATTCAACAAGTTAGGCTCCTTATGCGACGTGGTGAACTTTACTCGAGTCACCCTTGTGTTCTCCTTTTCAGGTAAACCAAATCCACAGGTATCCATACCCATACGCAAGCAGTCCTTTTATTGCTGCATTTCTCCGACCTCCACACCATATGTAGATCCACGTGGACACCCAGCAAGCAATTCAGCCTGCTCACAGGCTCTCTTTAACACATAGTCCAAGGGAGATGTTTTCTCCTATTCCCAGATTTTTTTTTTTAACTTCTGGCAAAGACTTATGGTTCCTGAGTACACGAAAGCTCTGGTGGGCATCTATTTCACTGCATAGCAGTCATCCCAGAGGTGGTTTAAACTCAACTAAAGATCACCCCATTTTGGTGGCTCAAAGCAAGTGGGCTTATAAACTTCATTATTCCCACTTCCCATAGTTTCGCCAGAAAACAACCGAGTAAAGGGTGGCTTGGTCTGACCTCTGGATAGACAAGGAAGAAGAATTACCATGAGGGCAAGGTCAAACAAATAGCTACTCTTCATCTTAAGATGAGTTTTTCCATTGCCCCACTGCTAGGTATCCTATTTGTGACTCTGGCTCTCGTAGAGAAACAGGGGCACAGAAACTCATGTCTAAGTGAGACTCATATATAAAGGTTAAGTGTTCATCAAGCAGACATCTGAAAGCAGTGTGGTCCAAACCCACAAGTCCGACATTAAACCACATGTCCAACACCAATTGCAATGTCCTCCTCCTTCTTTCAAAACAGACGACATGTTGCCGACTGAAGGAGGAGAGCCGAGGCAGTGAATGTGTAAGCAGAGCAGCATCGGCAGTGGATATGTCAGCATATCTCTGCACGGCTACTCCAAATACCCGGGCTTCCTTTGGGTAAGTACATGTGTCTTCGCCTCAGGGACGTCTTGCCAAAAAGGAACCTTGACAGCTAAAGCAGGGAACAAGGTGAGGCAGCTGCACCCTGCTACCAAGTCCAGAAAAGAAGAGACCCAACTAGAATGGCAATGCTCAAGGAGCCATTGATCACTCCGCCCATCATTTAACCGCACGTGTGTATCGCCCAGGTTGGCAAATCCACGAACTAAATCCACATTTGCGAACCTGGCACCCATTCAAAATTCTTTAACCCCAACAAGAAATTAAGTAACATCAGGACCTTAATTCTAAAACTTATGGAATGTTCCCCCACTCGGAAAGTTTGTAAGCCAATTACTCTGTGCCTTTATACGCCAGATTTTAGCTATTCACTTTATGTATGGCCCACTAATATAAAACCAGTGCTCAGAGGAAACAATCAATGCTCGCTATGAAGAAATCTTCATTCCAATAGGAACCTTCAAAGTCTGTGTCCATCGGCAAAATCAAAGCCGGACATGCCGTGTATAAAGTCAGCACTCTTAGGCAACAGTTAACAGCCCCCAATATCGTCCTCTGGTGGGCTTCTGGTCGACCCGTGCCGGCTACCTTACTCAGCCTTCACGGGGTGTCCACTGGTCACCTTGCTTGTAGACCATGGGCTCTCGCCACTATTCAACAAGTTGGGCTCCTGATGCGACGTGGTGAACTTCACTCGAGTCACCCTTGTGTTCTCCTTTTCAGGTAAAGCAAATCCACAGGTATCCGTGCCCATACGCAAGCAGTCCTGTTATTGCTGCATTTCTCCGAACTCCACACCATATGTAGATCCACGTGGACACCCAGCAAGCAATTCAGCCTGCTCACAGGCTCTCTTTAACACACAGTCCCAGGGAGATGTTTTCTCCCTAATACCAGATTTTTTTTTTAACTTCTGGCCAAGTCTTATGGTTCCTGAGTACACGAAAGCACTGGTGGGCATCTATTTCACTGCATACCTATCTTCCCAGAGGTGGTGTAAACCCAGCTAAAGATCACCCCATTTTGGTGGCTCAAAGAAAGTGGGCTTACAAACTTTCATTATTCCCACTTCCCATAGTTTCCCCAGAAAACAACCGAGTAAAGGGTGGCTTGGTCTGACCTCTGGATAGACAAGAAAGAAGAATTACCATGAGGGCAAGGTCTAACAAATAGCTACTCTCCATCTTAAGATGAGTTTTTCCATTGCCCCACTGCTAGGTATCCTATTTGTGACTCTGGCTCTCATAGAGAAACAGGGGCACTGAAACTCATGTCTAAGTGAGACTCATATATAAAGGTTAAGTGTTCATCAAGCAGACATCTGAAAGCAGTGTGGTCCAAACCCACAAGTCCGACATTAACCCATTAACCCGCATGTCTAACACCAATTGCAATGTCCTCTTCCATCTTTCAAAACAGATGACATGTTGCCGGCTGAAGGAGGAGAGACGAGGCAGTGAATGTGTAAGCAGAGCAGCGTGGGCAGTGAATATGTCAGCATATCTCTGCACGGCTACTCCAACAGCACGGGCTTTCTCTGGGTAGGTCCATGTGTCTTCGGCTTAGGGACGTATTGCAGGAAAGAGCCTTGACAGCTAACGCAGGGAACAAGCTGAGGCATCTGGGCCCTGCTCCCAAGTTCAGAAATGAAGAGACCCAACTAGAATGGCAATGCTCAAGAAGCCATTGATCCCTCAGCCCTTCATTTTACCGCACGTGGGTATCACCCAGGTTGGCACAATCCACGAACTAAATCCACATTTGCGAACGAGGCACCCGTTTAGAATTCTTTGATCACAACATGGGATTAAGTTACATCAGACTTTAATTCTAAAACTTATGGAATGTTCCCCCACACAGAAAGTTTGTAAGCCAACTGCTCTGTGTCTTTATACACCAAATTTAAGCTATTCACTTTATCTATGGCCCAAAATATAAAACAAGTGCTCGGAGGAAATATCATTGCTCGCCATGAAGAAATCTTCATTGTAATAGGAACTTTTCAAAGTCTGTGTCCATCGGCAAAATCAAAGCCGGACAGGCCGTGTATAAAGGCAGCACTCTTAGACACCAGTTCACAGTCTCCAATATCGCCCTCTGGTGGGCTTCTGGTCGACCCGTGCCACCTACCCCGCTCAGCCTTCACGGGGTGTCCACCGGTCACCTTGCTTGTAGACCATGGGCTCTCGCCACTATTCAACAAGATGGGCTCCTGATGCGACGTGGTGAACGTTACTCGAGTCACCCTCTTGTTCCTTTTCACGTAAACCAAATCCGCAGGTATCCGTGCCCATATGCAACCAGTCCTTTTATTGCTGCATTTCTCCGACCTCCACTCCATATGTAGATCCCCGAGGTCACCCAGAAAGCAATTCAGCCTGCTCACAGGCTCTCTTTAACACACACTCCCAGGGAGATGTTTTCTCCCTAATCCCAGATATTTTTATAACTTCTGGCCAAGTCTTATGGTTCCTGTGTACATCAAATCACTGGTGGGCATCTATTTCACGGCATACCTGTCTTCCCAGAGGTGGTCAAAACCCAGCTAAAGATCACCCCATTTTGGTGGCTCAAGCAAATGGGCTTACAAACTTTCATTTTTCCCCCTTCCCATAGTTTCCCCAGAAAACAACCGAATAAAGGGTGGCTTTGTCTGACCTCTGGATAGACAAGGAAGAAGAATTACCATGAGGACAAGGTCAAACATATAGTTAATTTCCATCTTAAGATGAGTTTTTCCATTGCCCCACTGTTAGGTATCCTATTTGTGACTCTGGCTCTCGTAGAGAAACAGGGGCTCAGAAAATCATGTCTAAGTGAGACTCATATATAAAGGTTAAGTGTTCATCAAGCAGACATCCGAAAGCAGTGTGGTCCAAACCCACAAGTCCGACATTAACACATTAACCCACATGTCTAACAACAATTGCAGCGTCCTCCTCCACCTTTCAAAACAGATGACATGTTGCTGGCTGAAGGAGGAGAGACGAGGCAGTGAATGTGTAAGCAGAGCAGCGTGGGCAGTGGATATGTCAGCATATCTCTACACGGCTACTCCAACAGCCCGGTTTTCCTCTGGGTAGGTCCATGTGTATTCGGCTCAGGGACGTCTTGCCAGTAAGGAACCTTGACAGCTAAAGCAGGGAACAAGGTGAGGCAGCTGCACCCTGCTCCCACGTTCAGAAATGAAGAGACCCAACTAGAATGGCAATGCTCAAGGAGCCATTGATCACTCCGCCCTTCATTTAACCGCACGTGTGTATCGCACAGGTTCGCACAATCTACGAACGAAATCCACATTTGCGAACCTGGCACCCGTTCAAAATTCTTTAACCCCAACATGGAATTAAGTAACATCAGGACCTTAATTCTAAAACTTATGGAATGTTCCCCCAAACGCCAAGATTGTAAGCCAACTACTCTGTGCCTATATACGCCAAATTTTAGCTATTCACTTTATCTATGGCCCAAAATATAAAACAAGTGCTCAGAAGAAACAATCATTGCTCGCTATGAAGAAATCTTCATTCCAATAGGAACCATTCAAAGTCTGTCTCCATCGGCAAAATCAAAGCCGGACAGGCCGTGCATGAACTCAGCACTCTTAGGCACCAGTTCACAGTCCCCTATATCGCCCTCCGGTGGGCTTCTGATTGACCCGTGCCGGCTACCTTGCTCAGCCTTCACGGGGTGTCCACTGGTCACCTTGCTTGTAGACCATGGGCTCTCGCCACTATTCAACATGTTAGGCTCCTTATGCGACGTGGAGAACTTTACTCGAGTCACCCTTGTGTTCTCCTTTTCAGGTAAACCAAATCCACAGGTATCCGTGCCCATATGCAAGCAGTCCTTTTATTGCTGCATTTCTCCGACCTCCACACCATATGTAGATCCATGTGGACACCCAGCAAGCAATTCAGGCTGCTCACAGGCTCTCTTTAACACACAGTCCCAGGGAGATGTTTTCTCCATAATCCCAGATTTTTTTTTAACTTCTGGCCAAGTCTTATGGTTCCTGAGTACACGAAAGCACTGTTGGGCATCTATTTCACTGCATAGCTGTCTTCCCAGAGGTGGTGTAAACCCAGCTAAAGATCACCCCATTTTGTTGGCTCAAAGCAAGTCGGCTTACAAACTTTCATTTTTCCCACTTCCCATAGTTTCACCAGAAAACAACCGAGTAAAGGGTGGCTTTGTCTGACCTCTGGATAGACAAGGAAGAAGAATTACCACAATGGCAAGGTCAAACAAATAGCTACTCTCCATCTTAAGATGAGTTTTTCCATTGCCCCACTGCTAGGTATCCTATTTGTGACTCTGGCTCTCGTAGAGAAAAAGGGGCACAGAAAATCATGTCTAAGTGAGACTCATATATAAAGGTTAAGTGTTCATCAAGCAGACATCCGAAAGCAGTGTGGTCCAAACCCACAAGTCCGACATTAACCCATTAACCCACATGTCTAACAACAATTGCAGCGTGCTCCTCCATCTTTCAAAACAGATGACATGTTACTGGCTGAGGAGGAGAGACGAGGCAGTGAATGTGTAAGCAGAGCAGCGTGGGCAGTGGATATGTCAGCATATCTCTACACGGCTACTCCAACAGCCTGGGCTTCCTCTGGGTAGGTCCATGTGTCTTCGGCTCAGGGACGTCTTGCCGGGAAGGAGCCTTGACAGCTAAAGCAGAGAACAAAGTGAGGCAGCTGCACCCTGCTCCCACGTTCAGAAATGAGGAGACCCAACTAGAATGGCAATGCTCAAGGAGCCATTGATCACTCCGCCCTTCATTTAACCGCACGTGTGTATCGCCCAGGTTCGCACAATCCATGATCTAAATCCAAATTTGCAAACCTGGCACCCGATCAAAATTCTTTAACCCCAACATGGAATTAAGTAACATCAGGACCTTAATTCTAAAACTTATGGAATGTTCTCCCACTCAGAAAGTTTGTAAGCCAACTACTCTGTGCCATTATACGCCAAAATTTAGCTATTCACTTTATCTATGGCCCAAAATATGAAACAAGTGCTCAGAGGAAACAATCATTGCTCGCTATGAAGAAATCTTCATTCCAATAGGAACCATTCAAAGTCTGTCTCCATCGGCAAAATCAAAGCCGGACAGGCCGTGCATGAACTCAGCACTCTTAGGCACCAGTTCACAGTCTCCAATATCGTCCTCTGGTGGGCTTCGGGTCGACCCGTGCCAGTTACCTCGCTC
The DNA here is from genome assembly GCF_050624435.1 of Tenrec ecaudatus. Lineage (NCBI taxonomy): Eukaryota > Metazoa > Chordata > Mammalia > Afrosoricida > Tenrecidae > Tenrec > Tenrec ecaudatus. Next base: position 223,260 of record NW_027459361.1, read on the forward strand.
AGCCTTCACGGGGTATCCACCGGTCACCTTGCTTGTAGACCATGGGCTCTCGCCACTATTCAACAAGTTGGGCTCCTGATGCGACGTGGCGAACTTTACTCGAGTCACCCTCGTGTTCTCCTTTTCAGGTAAACCAAATCCACAGGTATCCATGCCCATATGCAAGCAGTCCTTTTATTGCTGCATTTCTCCGACCTCCACACCATATGTAGATCCACGTGGACACCCAGCAAGCAATTCAGCCTGCTCACAGGCTCTCTTTAACACACAGTCCCAGGGAGATGTTTTCTCCCTAATACCAGATTTTTTTTTTTAACTTCTGGCCAAGTCTTATGGTTCCTGAGTACACGAAAGCACTGGTGGGCATCTATTTCACTGCATACCTATCTTCCCAGAGGTGGTGTAAACCCACCTAAAGATCACCCCATTTTGGTGGCTCAAAGAAAGTGGGCTTGCAAACTTTCATTATTCCCACTTCCCATAGTTTCCCCAGAAAACAACCGAGTAAAGGGTGGCTTGGTCTGACCTCTGGATAGACAAGAAAGAAGAATTACCATGAGGGCAAGGTCTAACAAATAGCTACTCTCCATCTTAAGATGAGTTTTTCCATTGCCCCACTGCTAGGTGTCCTATTTGTGACTCTGGCTCTCATAGAGAAACAGGGGCACTGAAACTCATGTCTAAGTGAGACTCATATATAAAGGTTAAGTGTTCATCAAGCAGACATCTGAAAGCAGTGTGGTCCAAACCCACAAGTCCGACATTAACCCATTAACCCGCATGTCTAACACCAATTGCAATGTCCTCTTCCATCTTTCAAAACAGATGACATGTTGCCGGCTGAAGGAGGAGAGACGAGGCATTGAATGTGTAAGCAGAGCAGCGTGGGCAGTGAATATGTCAGCATATCTCTGCACGGCTACTCCAACAGCACGGGCTTTCTCTGGGTAGGTCCATGTGTCTTCGGCTTAGGGACGTATTGCAGGAAAGAGCCTTGACAGCTAACGCAGGGAACAAGCTGAGGCATCTGGACCCTGCTCCCAAGTTCAGAAATGAAGAGACCCAACTAGAATGGCAATGCTCAAGAAGCCATTGATCCCTCAGCCCTTCATTTTACCGCACGTGGGTATCACCCAGGTTGGCACAATCCACGAACTAAATCCACATTTGCGAACGAGGCACCCGTTTAGAATTCTTTGATCACAACATGGGATTAAGTTACATCAGACTTTAATTCTAAAACTTATGGAATGTTCCCCCACACAGAAAGTTTGTAAGCCAACTGCTCTGTGTCTTTATACACCAAATTTAAGCTATTCACTTTATCTATGGCCCAAAATATAAAACAAGTGCTCGGAGGAAATATCATTGCTCGCCATGAAGAAATCTTCATTGTAATAGGAACTTTTCAAAGTCTGTGTCCATCGGCAAAATCAAAGCCGGACAGGCCGTGTATAAAGGCAGCACTCTTAGACACCAGTTCACAGTCTCCAATATCGCCCTCTGGTGGGCTTCGGGTCGACCCGTGCCACCTACCCCGCTCAGCCTTCACGGGGTGTCCACCGGTCACCTTGCTTGTAGACCATGGGCTCTCGCCACTATTCAACAAGATGGGCTCCTGATGCGACGTGGTGAACGTTACTCGAGTCACCCTCTTGTTCCTTCTCACGTAAACCAAATCCGCAGGTATCCGTGCCCATATGCAACCAGTCCTTTTATTGCTGCATTTCTCCGACCTCCACTCCATATGTAGATCCCTGAGGTCACCCAGAAAGCAATTCAGCCTGCTCACAGGCTCTCTTTAACACACACTCCCAGGGAGATGTTTTCTCCCTAATCCCAGATATTTTTTTAACTTCTGGCCAAGTCTTATGGTTCCTGTGTACATCAAATCACTGGTGGGCATCTATTTCACGGCATACCTGTCTTCCCAGAGGTGGTCAAAACCCAGCTAAAGATCACCCCATTTTGGTGGCTCAAGCAAATGGGCTTACAAACTTTCATTTTTCCCCCTTCCCATAGTTTCCCCAGAAAACAACCGAGTAAAGGGTGGCTTTGTCTGACCTCTGGATAGACAAGGAAGAAGAATTACCATGAGGACAAGGTCAAACATATAGTTAATTTCCATCTTAAGATGAGTTTTTCCATTGCCCCACTGTTAGGTATCCTATTTGTGACTCTGGCTCTCGTAGAGAAACAGGGGCTCAGAAAATCATGTCTAAGTGAGACTCATATATAAAGGTTAAGTGTTCATCAAGCAGACATCCGAAAGCAGTGTGGTCCAAACCCACAAGTCCGACATTAACTCATTAACCCACATGTCTAACAACAATTGCAGCGTCCTCCTCCATCTTTCAAAACAGATGGCATGTTGCTGGCTGAAGGAGGAGAGACGAGGCAGTGAATGTGTAAGCAGAGCAGCGTGGGCAGTGGATATGTCAGCATATCTCTACACGGCTACTCCAACAGCCCGGTTTTCCTCTGGGTAGGTCCATGTGTATTCGGCTCAGGGACGTCTTGCCAGTAAGGAACCTTGACAGCTAAAGCAGGGAACAAGGTGAGGCAGCTGCACCCTGCTCCCACGTTCAGAAATGAAGAGACCCAACTAGAATGGCAATGCTCAAGGAGCCATTGATCACTCCGCCCTTCATTTAACCGCACGTGTGTATCGCACAGGTTCGCACAATCTACGAACGAAATCCACATTTGCGAACCTGGCACCCGTTCAAAATTCTTTAACCCCAACATGGAATTAAGTAACATCAGGACCTTAATTCTAAAACTTATGGAATGTTCCCCCAAACGCCAAGATTGTAAGCCAACTACTCTGTGCCTATATACGCCAAATTTTAGCTATTCACTTTATCTATGGCCCAAAATATAAAACAAGTGCTCAGAGGAAACAATCATTGCTCGCTATGAAGAAATCTTCATTCCAATAGGAACCATTCAAAGTCTGTCTCCATCGGCAAAATCAAAGCCGGACAGGCCGTGCATGAACTCAGCACTCTTAGGCACCAGTTCACAGTCCCCTATATCGCCCTCCGGTGGGCTTCTGATTGACCCGTGCCGGCTACCTTGCTCAGCCTTCACGGGGTGTCCACTGGTCACCTTGCTTGTAGACCATGGGCTCTCGCCACTATTCAACATGTTAGGCTCCTTATGCGACGTGGTGAACTTTACTCGAGTCACCCTTGTGTTCTCCTTTTCAGGTAAACCAAATCCACAGGTATCCATGCCCATATGCGAGCAGTCCTTTTATTGCTGCATTTCTCCGACCTCCACACCATATGTAGATCCATGTGGACACCCAGCAAGCAATTCAGGCTGCTCACAGGCTCTCTTTAACACACAGTCCCAGGGAGATGTTTTCTCCATAATCCCAGATTTTTTTTTAACTTCTGGCCAAGTCTTATGGTTCCTGAGTACACGAAAGCACTGTTGGGCATCTATTTCACTGCATAGCTGTCTTCCCAGAGGTGGTGTAAACCCAGCTAAAGATCACCCCATTTTGTTGGCTCAAAGCAAGTCGGCTTACAAACTTTCATTTTTCCCACTTCCCATAGTTTCACCAGAAAACAACCGAGTAAAGGGTGGCTTTGTCTGACCTCTGGATAGACAAGGAAGAAGAATTACCACAATGGCAAGGTCAAACAAATAGCTACTCTCCATCTTAAGATGAGTTTTTCCATTGCCCCACTGCTAGGTATCCTATTTGTGACTCTGGCTCTCGTAGAGAAAAAGGGGCACAGAAAATCATGTCTAAGTGAGACTCATATATAAAGGTTAAGTGTTCATCAAGCAGACATCCGAAAGCAGTGTGGTCCAAACCCACAAGTCCGACATTAACCCATTAACCCACATGTCTAACAACAATTGCAGCGTGCTCCTCCATCTTTCAAAACAGATGACATGTTACTGGCTGAGGAGGAGAGACGAGGCAGTGAAGGTGTAAGCAGAGCAGCGTGGGCAGTGGATATGTCAGCATATCTCTACACGGCTACTCCAACAGCCTGGGCTTCCTCTGGGTAGGTCCATGTGTCTTCGGCTCAGGGACGTCTTGCCGGGAAGGAGCCTTGACAGCTAAAGCAGAGAACAAAGTGAGGCAGCTGCACCCTGCTCCCACGTTCAGAAATGAGGAGACCCAACTAGAATGGCAATGCTCAAGGAGCCATTGATCACTCCGCCCTTCATTTAACCGCACGTGTGTATCGCCCAGGTTCGCACAATCCATGATCTAAATCCAAATTTGCAAACCTGGCACCCGATCAAAATTCTTTAACCCCAACATGGAATTAAGTAACATCAGGACCTTAATTCTAAAACTTATGGAATGTTCTCCCACTCAGAAAGTTTGTAAGCCAACTACTCTGTGCCATTATACGCCAAAATTTAGCTATTCACTTTATCTATGGCCCAAAATATGAAACAAGTGCTCAGAGGAAACAATCATTGCTCGCTATGAAGAAATCTTCATTCCAATAGGAACCATTCAAAGTCTGTCTCCATCGGCAAAATCAAAGCCGGACAGGCCGTGCATGAACTCAGCACTCTTAGGCACCAGTTCACAGTCTCCAATATCGTCCTCTGGTGGGCTTCGGGTCGACCCGTGCCAGTTACCTCGCTCAGCCTTCACGGGGTATCCACCGGTCACCTTGCTTGTAGACCATGGGCTCTCGCCACTATTCAACAAGTTGGGCTCCTGATGCGACGTGGCGAACTTTACTCGAGTCACCCTCGTGTTCTCCTTTTCAGGTAAACCAAATCCACAGGTATCCATGCCCATATGCAAGCAGTCCTTTTATTGCTGCATTTCTCCGACCTCCACACCATATGTAGATCCACGTGGACGCTCAGGAAGCAATTCAGCCTGCTCACAGGCTCTCTTTAACACACAGTCCCAGGGAGATGTTTTCTCCCTAATACCAGATTTTTTTTTTAACTTCTGGCCAAGTCTTATGGTTCCTGAGTACACGAAAGCACTGGTGGGCATCTATTTCACTGCATACCTATCTTCCCAGAGGTGGTGTAAACCCAGCTAAAGATCACCCCATTTTGGTGGCTCAAAGAAAGTGGGCTTACAAACTTTCATTATTCCCACTTCCCATAGTTTCCCCAGAAAACAACCGAGTAAAGGGTGGCTTGGTCTGACCTCTGGATAGACAAGAAAGAAGAATTACCATGAGGGCAAGGTCTAACAAATAGCTACTTTCCATCTTAAGATGAGTTTTTCCATTGCCCCACTGCTAGGTGTCCTATTTGTGACTCTGGCACTCATAGAGAAACAGGGGCACTGAAACTCATGTCTAAGTGAGACTCATATATAAAGATTAAGTGTTCATCAAGCAGACATCTGAAAGCAGTGTGGTCCAAACCCACAAGTCCGACATTAACCCATTAACCCGCATGTCTAACACCAATTGCAATGTCCTCTTCCATCTTTCAAAACAGATGACATGTTGCCGGCTGAAGGAGGAGAGACGAGGCATTGAATGTGTAAGCAGAGCAGCGTGGGCAGTGAATATGTCAGCATATCTCTGCACGGCTACTCCAACAGCACGGGCTTTCTCTGGGTAGGTCCATGTGTCTTCGGCTTAGGGACGTATTGCAGGAAAGAGCCTTGACAGCTAACGCAGGGAACAAGCTGAGGCATCTGGACCCTGCTCCCAAGTTCAGAAATGAAGAGACCCAACTAGAATGGCAATGCTCAAGAAGCCATTGATCCCTCAGCCCTTCATTTTACCGCACGTGGGTATCACCCAGGTTGGCACAATCCACGAACTAAATCCACATTTGCGAACGAGGCACCCGTTTAGAATTCTTTGATCACAACATGGGATTAAGTTACATCAGACTTTAATTCTAAAACTTATGGAATGTTCCCCCACACAGAAAGTTTGTAAGCCAACTGCTCTGTGTCTTTATACACCAAATTTAAGCTATTCACTTTATCTATGGCCCAAAATATAAAACAAGTGCTCGGAGGAAATATCATTGCTCGCCATGAAGAAATCTTCATTGTAATAGGAACTTTTCAAAGTCTGTGTCCATCGGCAAAATCAAAGCCGGACAGGCCGTGTATAAAGGCAGCACTCTTAGACACCAGTTCACAGTCTCCAATATCGCCCTCTGGTGGGCTTCTGGTCGACCCGTGCCACCTACCCCGCTCAGCCTTCACGGGGTGTCCACCGGTCACCTTGCTTGTAGACCATGGGCTCTCGCCACTATTCAACAAGATGGGCTCCTGATGCGACGTGGTGAACGTTACTCGAGTCACCCTCTTGTTCCTTTTCACGTAAACCAAATCCGCAGGTATCCGTGCCCATATGCAACCAGTCCTTTTATTGCTGCATTTCTCCGACCTCCACTCCATATGTAGATCCCCGAGGTCACCCAGAAAGCAATTCAGCCTGCTCACAGGCTCTCTTTAACACACACTCCCAGGGAGATGTTTTCTCCCTAATCCCAGATATTTTTTTTAACTTCTGGCCAAGTCTTATGGTTCCTGTGTACATCAAATCACTGGTGGGCATCTATTTCAAGGCATACCTGTCTTCCCAGAGGTGGTCAAAACCCAGCTAAAGATCACCCCATTTTGGTGGCTCAAGCAAATGGGCTTACAAACTTTCATTTTTCCCCCTTCCCATAGTTTCCCCAGAAAACAACCGAGTAAAGGGTGGCTTTGTCTGACCTCTGGATAGACAAGGAAGAAGAATTACCATGAGGACAAGGTCAAACATATAGTTAATTTCCATCTTAAGATGAGTTTTTCCATTGCCCCACTGTTAGGTATCCTATTTGTGACTCTGGCTCTCGTAGAGAAACAGGGGCTCAGAAAATCATGTCTAAGTGAGACTCATATATAAAGGTTAAGTGTTCATCAAGCAGACATCCGAAAGCAGTTTGGTCCAAACCCACAAGTCCGACATTAACGCATTAACCCACATGTCTAACAACAATTGCAGCGTCCTCCTCCATCTTTCAAAACAGATGGCATGTTGCTGGCTGAAGGAGGAGAGACGAGGCAGTGAATGTGTAAGCAGAGCAGCGTGGGCAGTGGATATGTCAGCATATCTCTACACGGCTACTCCAACAGCCCGGTTTTCCTCTGGGTAGGTCCATGTGTATTCGGCTCAGGGACGTCTTGCCAGTAAGGAACCTTGACAGCTAAAGCAGGGAACAAGGTGAGGCAGCTGCACCCTGCTCCCACGTTCAGAAATGAAGAGACCCAACTAGAATGGCAATGCTCAAGGAGCCATTGATCACTCCGCCCTTCATTTAACCGCACGTGTGTATCGCACAGGTTCGCACAATCTACGAACGAAATCCACATTTGCGAACCTGGCACCCGTTCAAAATTCTTTAACCCCAACATGGAATTAAGTAACATCAGGATCTTAATTCTAAAACTTATGGAATGTTCCCCCAAACGCCAAGATTGTAAGCCAACTACTCTGTGCCTATATACGCCAAATTTTAGCTATTCACTTTATCTATGGCCCAAAATATAAAACAAGTGCTCAGAGGAAACAATCATTGCTCGCTATGAAGAAATCTTCATTCCAATAGGAACCATTCAAAGTCTGTCTCCATCGGCAAAATCAAAGCCGGACAGGCCGTGCATGAACTCAGCACTCTTAGGCACCAGTTCACAGTCCCCTATATCGCCCTCCGGTGGGCTTCTGATTGACCCGTGCCGGCTACCTTGCTCAGCCTTCACGGGGTGTCCACTGGTCACCTTGCTTGTAGACCATGGGCTCTCGCCACTATTCAACATGTTAGGCTCCTTATGCGACGTGGTGAACTTTACTCGAGTCACCCTTGTGTTCTCCTTTTCAGGTAAACCAAATCCACAGGTATCCGTGCCCATATGCGAGCAGTCCTTTTATTGCTGCATTTCTCCGACCTCCACACCATATGTAGATCCATGTGGACACCCAGCAAGCAATTCAGGCTGCTCACAGGCTCTCTTTAACACACAGTCCCAGGGAGATGTTTTCTCCATAATCCCAGATTTTTTTTTAACTTCTGGCCAAGTCTTATGGTTCCTGAGTACACGAAAGCACTGTTGGGCATCTATTTCACTGCATAGCTGTCTTCCCAGAGGTGGTGTAAACCCAGCTAAAGATCACCCCATTTTGTTGGCTCAAAGCAAGTCGGCTTACAAACTTTCATTTTTCCCACTTCCCATAGTTTCACCAGAAAACAACCGAGTAAAGGGTGGCTTTGTCTGACCTCTGGATAGACAAGGAAGAAGAATTACCACAATGGCAAGGTCAAACAAATAGCTACTCTCCATCTTAAGATGAGTTTTTCCATTGCCCCACTGCTAGGTATCCTATTTGTGACTCTGGCTCTCGTAGAGAAAAAGGGGCACAGAAAATCATGTCTAAGTGAGACTCATATATAAAGGTTAAGTGTTCATCAAGCAGACATCCGAAAGCAGTGTGGTCCAAACCCACAAGTCCGACATTAACCCATTAACCCACATGTCTAACAACAATTGCAGTGTGCTCCTCCATCTTTCAAAACAGATGACATGTTACTGGCTGAGGAGGAGAGACGAGGCAGTGAATGTGTAAGCAGAGCAGCGTGGGCAGTGGATATGTCAGCATATCTCTACACGGCTACTCCAACAGCCTGGGCTTCCTCTGGGTAGGTCCATGTGTCTTCGGCTCAGGGACGTCTTGCCGGGAAGGAGCCTTGACAGCTAAAGCAGAGAACAAAGTGAGGCAGCTGCACCCTGCTCCCACGTTCAGAAATGAGGAGACCCAACTAGAATGGCAATGCTCAAGGAGCCATTGATCACTCCGCCCTTCATTTAACCGCACGTGTGTATCGCCCAGGTTCGCACAATCCATGATCTAAATCCAAATTTGCAAACCTGGCACCCGATCAAAATTCTTTAACCCCAACATGGAATTAAGTAACATCAGGACCTTAATTCTAAAACTTATGGAATGTTCTCCCACTCAGAAAGTTTGTAAGCCAACTACTCTGTGCCATTATACGCCAAAATTTAGCTATTCACTTTATCTATGGCCCAAAATATGAAACAAGTGCTCAGAGGAAACAATCATTGCTCGCTATGAAGAAATCTTCATTCCAATAGGAACCATTCAAAGTCTGTCTCCATCGGCAAAATCAAAGCCGGACAGGCCGTGCATGAACTCAGCACTCTTAGGCACCAGTTCACAGTCTCCAATATCGTCCTCTGGTGGGCTTCGGGTCGACCCGTGCCAGTTACCTCGCTCAGCCTTCACGGGGTATCCACCGGTCACCTTGCTTGTAGACCATGGGCTCTCGCCACTATTCAACAAGTTGGGCTCCTGATGCGACGTGGCGAACTTTACTCGAGTCACCCTCGTGTTCTCCTTTTCAGGTAAACCAAATCCACAGGTATCCATGCCCATATGCAAGCAGTCCTTTTATTGCTGCATTTCTCCGACCTCCACACCATATGTAGATCCACGTGGACACCCAGCAAGCAATTCAGCCTGCTCACAGGCTCTCTTTAACACACAGTCCCAGGGAGATGTTTTCTCCCTAATACCAGATTTTTTTTTTAACTTCTGGCCAAGTCTTATGGTTCCTGAGTACACGAAAGCACTGGTGGGCATCTATTTCACTGCATACCTATCTTCCCAGAGGTGGTGTAAACCCAGCTAAAGATCACCCCATTTTGGTGGCTCAAAGAAAGTGGGCTTACAAACTTTCATTATTCCCACTTCCCATAGTTTCCCCAGAAAACAACCGAGTAAAGGGTGGCTTGGTCTGACCTCTGGATAGACAAGAAAGAAGAATTACCATGAGGGCAAGGTCTAACAAATAGCTACTTTCCATCTTAAGATGAGTTTTTCCATTGCCCCACTGCTAGGTGTCCTATTTGTGACTCTGGCACTCATAGAGAAACAGGGGCACTGAAACTCATGTCTAAGTGAGACTCATATATAAAGATTAAGTGTTCATCAAGCAGACATCTGAAAGCAGTGTGGTCCAAACCCACAAGTCCGACATTAACCCATTAACCCGCATGTCTAACACCAATTGCAATGTCCTCTTCCATCTTTCAAAACAGATGACATGTTGCCGGCTGAAGGAGGAGAGACGAGGCATTGAATGTGTAAGCAGAGCAGCGTGGGCAGTGAATATGTCAGCATATCTCTGCACGGCTACTCCAACAGCACGGGCTTTCTCTGGGTAGGTCCATGTGTCTTCGGCTTAGGGACGTATTGCAGGAAAGAGCCTTGACAGCTAACGCAGGGAACAAGCTGAGGCATCTGGACCCTGCTCCCAAGTTCAGAAATGAAGAGACCCAACTAGAATGGCAATGCTCAAGAAGCCATTGATCCCTCAGCCCTTCATTTTACCGCACGTGGGTATCACCCAGGTTGGCACAATCCACGAACTAAATCCACATTTGCGAACGAGGCACCCGTTTAGAATTCTTTGATCACAACATGGGATTAAGTTACATCAGACTTTAATTCTAAAACTTATGGAATGTTCCCCCACACAGAAAGTTTGTAAGCCAACTGCTCTGTGTCTTTATACACCAAATTTAAGCTATTCACTTTATCTATGGCCCAAAATATAAAACAAGTGCTCGGAGGAAATATCATTGCTCGCCATGAAGAAATCTTCATTGTAATAGGAACTTTTCAAAGTCTGTGTCCATCGGCAAAATCAAAGCCGGACAGGCCGTGTATAAAGGCAGCACTCTTAGACACCAGTTCACAGTCTCCAATATCGCCCTCTGGTGGGCTTCTGGTCGACCCGTGCCACCTACCCCGCTCAGCCTTCACGGGGTGTCCACCGGTCACCTTGCTTGTAGACCATGGGCTCTCGCCACTATTCAACAAGATGGGCTCCTGATGCGACGTGGTGAACGTTACTCGAGTCACCCTCTTGTTCCTTTTCACGTAAACCAAATCCGCAGGTATCCGTGCCCATATGCAACCAGTCCTTTTATTGCTGCATTTCTCCGACCTCCACTCCATATGTAGATCCCCGAGGTCACCCAGAAAGCAATTCAGCCTGCTCACAGGCTCTCTTTAACACACACTCCCAGGGAGATGTTTTCTCCCTAATCCCAGATATTTTTTTTAACTTCTGGCCAAGTCTTATGGTTCCTGTGTACATCAAATCACTGGTGGGCATCTATTTCAAGGCATACCTGTCTTCCCAGAGGTGGTCAAAACCCAGCTAAAGATCACCCCATTTTGGTGGCTCAAGCAAATGGGCTTACAAACTTTCATTTTTCCCCCTTCCCATAGTTTCCCCAGAAAACAACCGAGTAAAGGGTGGCTTTGTCTGACCTCTGGATAGACAAGGAAGAAGAATTACCATGAGGACAAGGTCAAACATATAGTTAATTTCCATCTTAAGATGAGTTTTTCCATTGCCCCACTGTTAGGTATCCTATTTGTGACTCTGGCTCTCGTAGAGAAACAGGGGCTCAGAAAATCATGTCTAAGTGAGACTCATATATAAAGGTTAAGTGTTCATCAAGCAGACATCCGAAAGCAGTTTGGTCCAAACCCACAAGTCCGACATTAACGCATTAACCCACATGTCTAACAACAATTGCAGCGTCCTCCTCCATCTTTCAAAACAGATGGCATGTTGCTGGCTGAAGGAGGAGAGACGAGGCAGTGAATGTGTAAGCAGAGCAGCGTGGGCAGTGGATATGTCAGCATATCTCTACACGGCTACTCCAACAGCCCGGTTTTCCTCTGGGTAGGTCCATGTGTATTCGGCTCAGGGACGTCTTGCCAGTAAGGAACCTTGACAGCTAAAGCAGGGAACAAGGTGAGGCAGCTGCACCCTGCTCCCACGTTCAGAAATGAAGAGACCCAACTAGAATGGCAATGCTCAAGGAGCCATTGATCACTCCGCCCTTCATTTAACCGCACGTGTGTATCGCACAGGTTCGCACAATCTACGAACGAAATCCACATTTGCGAACCTGGCACCCGTTCAAAATTCTTTAACCCCAACATGGAATTAAGTAACATCAGGACCTTAATTCTAAAACTTATGGAATGTTCCCCCAAACGCCAAGATTGTAAGCCAACTACTCTGTGCCTATATACGCCAAATTTTAGCTATTCACTTTATCTATGGCCCAAAATATAAAACAAGTGCTCAGAGGAAACAATCATTGCTCGCTATGAAGAAATCTTCATTCCAATAGGAACCATTCAAAGTCTGTCTCCATCGGCAAAATCAAAGCCGGACAGGCCGTGCATGAACTCAGCACTCTTAGGCACCAGTTCACAGTCCCCTATATCGCCCTCCGGTGGGCTTCTGATTGACCCGTGCCGGCTACCTTGCTCAGCCTTCACGGGGTGTCCACTGGTCACCTTGCTTGTAGACCATGGGCTCTCGCCACTATTCAACATGTTAGGCTCCTTATGCGACGTGGTGAACTTTACTCGAGTCACCCTTGTGTTCTCCTTTTCAGGTAAACCAAATCCACAGGTATCCATGCCCATATGCGAGCAGTCCTTTTATTGCTGCATTTCTCCGACCTCCACACCATATGTAGATCCATGAGGACACCCAGCAAGCAATTCAGGCTGCTCACAGGCTCTCTTTAACACACAGTCCCAGGGAGATGTTTTCTCCATAATCCCAGATTTTTTTTTAACTTCTGGCCAAGTCTTATGGTTCCTGAGTACACGAAAGCACTGTTGGGCATCTATTTCACTGCATAGCTGTCTTCCCAGAGGTGGTGTAAACCCAGCTAAAGATCACCCCATTTTGTTGGCTCAAAGCAAGTCGGCTTACAAACTTTCATTTTTCCCACTTCCCATAGTTTCACCAGAAAACAACCGAGTAAAGGGTGGCTTTGTCTGACCTCTGGATAGACAAGGAAGAAGAATTACCCTGAGGACAAGGTCAAACATATAGTTAATTTCCATCTTAAGATGAGTTTTTCCATTGCCCCACTGCTAGGTATCCTATTTGTGACTCTGGCTCTCGTAGAGAAAAAGGGGCACAGAAAATCATGTCTAAGTGAGACTCATATATAAAGGTTAAGTGTTCATCAAGCAGACATCCGAAAGCAGTGTGGTCCAAACCCACAAGTCCGACATTAACCCATTAACCCACATGTCTAACAACAATTGCAGTGTGCTCCTCCATCTTTCAAAACAGATGACATGTTACTGGCTGAGGAGGAGAGACGAGGCAGTGAATGTGTAAGCAGAGCAGCGTGGGCAGTGGATATGTCAGCATATCTCTACACGGCTACTCCAACAGCCTGGGCTTCCTCTGGGTAGGTCCATGTGTCTTCGGCTCAGGGACGTCTTGCCGGGAAGGAGCCTTGACAGCTAAAGCAGAGAACAAAGTGAGGCAGCTGCACCCTGCTCCCACGTTCAGAAATGAGGAGACCCAACTAGAATGGCAATGCTCAAGGAGCCATTGATCACTCCGCCCTTCATTTAACCGCACGTGTGTATCGCCCAGGTTCGCACAATCCATGATCTAAATCCAAATTTGCAAACCTGGCACCCGATCAAAATTCTTTAACCCCAACATGGAATTAAGTAACATCAGGACCTTAATTCTAAAACTTATGGAATGTTCTCCCACTCAGAAAGTTTGTAAGCCAACTACTCTGTGCCATTATACGCCAAAATTTAGCTATTCACTTTATCTATGGCCCAAAATATGAAACAAGTGCTCAGAGGAAACAATCATTGCTCGCTATGAAGAAATCTTCATTCCAATAGGAACCATTCAAAGTCTGTCTCCATCGGCAAAATCAAAGCCGGACAGGCCGTGCATGAACTCAGCACTCTTAGGCACCAGTTCACAGTCTCCAATATCGTCCTCTGGTGGGCTTCGGGTCGACCCGTGCCAGTTACCTCGCTCAGCCTTCACGGGGTATCCACCGGTCACCTTGCTTGTAGACCATGGGCTCTCGCCACTATTCAACAAGTTGGGCTCCTGATGCGACGTGGCGAACTTTACTCGAGTCACCCTCGTGTTCTCCTTTTCAGGTAAACCAAATCCACAGGTATCCATGCCCATATGCAAGCAGTCCTTTTATTGCTGCATTTCTCCGACCTCCACACCATATGTAGATCCACGTGGACACCCAGCAAGCAATTCAGCCTGCTCACAGGCTCTCTTTAACACACAGTCCCAGGGAGATGTTTTCTCCCTAATACCAGATTTTTTTTTTAACTTCTGGCCAAGTCTTATGGTTCCTGAGTACACGAAAGCACTGGTGGGCATCTATTTCACTGCATACCTATCTTCCCAGAGGTGGTGTAAACCCAGCTAAAGATCACCCCATTTTGGTGGCTCAAAGAAAGTGGGCTTACAAACTTTCATTATTCCCACTTCCCATAGTTTCCCCAGAAAACAACCGAGTAAAGGGTGGCTTGGTCTGACCTCTGGATAGACAAGAAAGAAGAATTACCATGAGGGCAAGGTCTAACAAATAGCTACTTTCCATCTTAAGATGAGTTTTTCCATTGCCCCACTGCTAGGTGTCCTATTTGTGACTCTGGCACTCATAGAGAAACAGGGGCACTGAAACTCATGTCTAAGTGAGACTCATATATAAAGATTAAGTGTTCATCAAGCAGACATCTGAAAGCAGTGTGGTCCAAACCCACAAGTCCGACATTAACCCATTAACCCGCATGTCTAACACCAATTGCAATGTCCTCTTCCATCTTTCAAAACAGATGACATGTTGCCGGCTGAAGGAGGAGAGACGAGGCATTGAATGTGTAAGCAGAGCAGCGTGGGCAGTGAATATGTCAGCATATCTCTGCACGGCTACTCCAACAGCACGGGCTTTCTCTGGGTAGGTCCATGTGTCTTCGGCTTAGGGACGTATTGCAGGAAAGAGCCTTGACAGCTAACGCAGGGAACAAGCTGAGGCATCTGGACCCTGCTCCCAAGTTCAGAAATGAAGAGACCCAACTAGAATGGCAATGCTCAAGAAGCCATTGATCCCTCAGCCCTTCATTTTACCGCACGTGGGTATCACCCAGGTTGGCACAATCCACGAACTAAATCCACATTTGCGAACGAGGCACCCGTTTAGAATTCTTTGATCACAACATGGGATTAAGTTACATCAGACTTTAATTCTAAAACTTATGGAATGTTCCCCCACACAGAAAGTTTGTAAGCCAACTGCTCTGTGTCTTTATACACCAAATTTAAGCTATTCACTTTATCTATGGCCCAAAATATAAAACAAGTGCTCGGAGGAAATATCATTGCTCGCCATGAAGAAATCTTCATTGTAATAGGAACTTTTCAAAGTCTGTGTCCATCGGCAAAATCAAAGCCGGACAGGCCGTGTATAAAGGCAGCACTCTTAGACACCAGTTCACAGTCTCCAATATCGCCCTCTGGTGGGCTTCTGGTCGACCCGTGCCACCTACCCCGCTCAGCCTTCACGGGGTGTCCACCGGTCACCTTGCTTGTAGACCATGGGCTCTCGCCACTATTCAACAAGATGGGCTCCTGATGCGACGTGGTGAACGTTACTCGAGTCACCCTCTTGTTCCTTTTCACGTAAACCAAATCCGCAGGTATCCGTGCCCATATGCAACCAGTCCTTTTATTGCTGCATTTCTCCGACCTCCACTCCATATGTAGATCCCCGAGGTCACCCAGAAAGCAATTCAGCCTGCTCACAGGCTCTCTTTAACACACACTCCCAGGGAGATGTTTTCTCCCTAATCCCAGATATTTTTTTTAACTTCTGGCCAAGTCTTATGGTTCCTGTGTACATCAAATCACTGGTGGGCATCTATTTCACGGCATACCTGTCTTCCCAGAGGTGGTCAAAACCCAGCTAAAGATCACCCCATTTTGGTGGCTCAAGCAAATGGGCTTACAAACTTTCATTTTTCCCCCTTCCCATAGTTTCCCCAGAAAACAACCGAGTAAAGGGTGGCTTTGTCTGACCTCTGGATAGACAAGGAAGAAGAATTACCATGAGGACAAGGTCAAACATATAGTTAATTTCCATCTTAAGATGAGTTTTTCCATTGCCCCACTGTTAGGTATCCTATTTGTGACTCTGGCTCTCATAGAGAAACAGGGGCTCAGAAAATGATGTCTAAGTGAGACTCATATATAAAGGTTAAGTGTTCATCAAGCAGACATCCGAAAGCAGTTTGGTCCAAACCCACAAGTCCGACATTAACGCATTAACCCACATGTCTAACAACAATTGCAGCGTCCTCCTCCATCTTTCAAAACAGATGGCATGTTGCTGGCTGAAGGAGGAGAGACGAGGCAGTGAATGTGTAAGCAGAGCAGCGTGGGCAGTGGATATGTCAGCATATCTCTACACGGCTACTCCAACAGCCCGGTTTTCCTCTGGGTAGGTCCATGTGTATTCGGCTCAGGGACGTCTTGCCAGTAAGGAACCTTGACAGCTAAAGCAGGGAACAAGGTGAGGCAGCTGCACCCTGCTCCCACGTTCAGAAATGAAGAGACCCAACTAGAATGGCAATGCTCAAGGAGCCATTGATCACTCCGCCCTTCATTTAACCGCACGTGTGTATCGCACAGGTTCGCACAATCTACGAACGAAATCCACATTTGCGAACCTGGCACCCGTTCAAAATTCTTTAACCCCAACATGGAATTAAGTAACATCAGGACCTTAATTCTAAAACTTATGGAATGTTCCCCCAAACGCCAAGATTGTAAGCCAACTACTCTGTGCCTATATACGCCAAATTTTAGCTATTCACTTTATCTATGGCCCAAAATATAAAACAAGTGCTCAGAGGAAACAGTCATTGCTCGCTATGAAGAAATCTTCATTCCAATAGGAACCATTCAAAGTCTGTCTCCATCGGCAAAATCAAAGCCGGACAGGCCGTGCATGAACTCAGCACTCTTAGGCACCAGTTCACAGTCCCCTATATCGCCCTCCGGTGGGCTTCTGATTGACCCGTGCCGGCTACCTTGCTCAGCCTTCACGGGGTGTCCACTGGTCACCTTGCTTGTAGACCATGGGCTCTCGCCACTATTCAACAAGTTAGGCTCCTTATGCGACGTGGTGAACTTTACTCGAGTCACCCTTGTGTTCTCCTTTTCAGGTAAACCAAATCCACAGGTATCCGTGCCCATATGCAAGCAGTCCTTTTATTGCTGCATTTCTCCGACCTCCACACCATATGTAGATCCATGTGGACACCCAGCAAGCAATTCAGGCTGCTCACAGGCTCTCTTTAACACACAGTCCCAGGGAGATGTTTTCTCCATAATCCCAGATTTTTTTTTAACTTCTGGCCAAGTCTTATGGTTCCTGAGTACACGAAAGCACTGTTGGGCATCTATTTCACTGCATAGCTGTCTTCC
This sequence comes from Tenrec ecaudatus, assembly GCF_050624435.1. Lineage (NCBI taxonomy): Eukaryota > Metazoa > Chordata > Mammalia > Afrosoricida > Tenrecidae > Tenrec > Tenrec ecaudatus. The sequence continues at coordinate 240,615 of NW_027459361.1, forward strand.
CAGAGGTGGTATAAACCCAGCTAAAGATCACCCCATTTTGTTGGCTCAAAGCAAGTCGGCTTACAAACTTTCATTTTTCCCACTTCCCATAGTTTCACCAGAAAACAACCGAGTAAAGGGTGGCTTTGTCTGACCTCTGGATAGACAAGGAAGAAGAATTACCACAATGGCAAGGTCAAACAAATAGCTACTCTCCATCTTAAGATGAGTTTTTCCATTGCCCCACTGCTAGGTATCCTATTTGTGACTCTGGCTCTCGTAGAGAAAAAGGGGCACAGAAAATCATGTGTAAGTGAGACTCATATATAAAGGTTAAGTGTTCATCAAGCAGACATCCGAAAGCAGTGTGGTCCAAACCCACAAGTCCGACATTAACCCATTAACCCACATGTCTAACAACAATTGCAGTGTGCTCCTCCATCTTTCAAAACAGATGACATGTTACTGGCTGAGGAGGAGAGACGAGGCAGTGAATGTGTAAGCAGAGCAGCGTGGGCAGTGGATATGTCAGCATATCTCTACACGGCTACTCCAACAGCCTGGGCTTCCTCTGGGTAGGTCCATGTGTCTTCGGCTCAGGGACGTCTTGCCGGGAAGGAGCCTTGACAGCTAAAGCAGAGAACAAAGTGAGGCAGCTGCACCCTGCTCCCACGTTCAGAAATGAGGAGACCCAACTAGAATGGCAATGCTCAAGGAGCCATTGATCACTCCGCCCTTCATTTAACCGCACGTGTGTATCGCCCAGGTTCGCACAATCCATGATCTAAATCCAAATTTGCAAACCTGGCACCCGATCAAAATTCTTTAACCCCAACATGGAATTAAGTAACATCAGGACCTTAATTCTAAAACTTATGGAATGTTCTCCCACTCAGAAAGTTTGTAAGCCAACTACTCTGTGCCATTATACGCCAAAATTTAGCTATTCACTTTATCTATGGCCCAAAATATGAAACAAGTGCTCAGAGGAAACAATCATTGCTCGCTATGAAGAAATCTTCATTCCAATAGGAACCATTCAAAGTCTGTCTCCATCGGCAAAATCAAAGCCGGACAGGCCATGCATGAACTCAGCACTCTTAGGCACCAGTTCACAGTCTCCAATATCGTCCTCTGGTGGGCTTCGGGTCGACCCGTGCCAGTTACCTCGCTCAGCCTTCACGGGGTATCCACCGGTCACCTTGCTTGTAGACCATGGGCTCTCGCCACTATTCAACAAGTTGGGCTCCTGATGCGACGTGGCGAACTTTACTCGAGTCACCCTCGTGTTCTCCTTTTCAGGTAAACCAAATCCACAGGTATCCATGCCCATATGCAAGCAGTCCTTTTATTGCTGCATTTCTCCGACCTCCACACCATATGTAGATCCACGTGGACACCCAGCAAGCAATTCAGCCTGCTCACAGGCTCTCTTTAACACACAGTCCCAGGGAGATGTTTTCTCCCTAATACCAGATTTTTTTTTTAACTTCTGGCCAAGTCTTATGGTTCCTGAGTACACGAAAGCACTGGTGGGCATCTATTTCACTGCATACCTATCTTCCCAGAGGTGGTGTAAACCCAGCTAAAGATCACCCCATTTTGGTGGCTCAAAGAAAGTGGGCTTACAAACTTTCATTATTCCCACTTCCCATAGTTTCCCCAGAAAACAACCGAGTAAAGGGTGGCTTGGTCTGACCTCTGGATAGACAAGAAAGAAGAATTACCATGAGGGCAAGGTCTAACAAATAGCTACTCTCCATCTTAAGATGAGTTTTTCCATTGCCCCACTGCTAGGTATCCTATTTGTGACTCTGGCTCTCATAGAGAAACAGGGGCACTGAAATTCATGTCTAAGTGAGACTCATATATAAAGGTTAAGTGTTCATCAAGCAGACATCTGAAAGCAGTGTGGTCCAAACCCACAAGTCCGACATTAACCCATTAACCCGCATGTCTAACACCAATTGCAATGTCCTCTTCCATCTTTCAAAACAGATGACATGTTGCCGGCTGAAGGAGGAGAGACGAGGCATTGAATGTGTAAGCAGAGCAGCGTGGGCAGTGAATATGTCAGCATATCTCTGCACGGCTACTCCAACATACGGGCTTTCTCTGGGTAGGTCCATGTGTCTTCGACTTAGGGACGTATTGCAGGAAAGAGCCTTGACAGCTAACGCAGGGAACAAGCTGAGGCATCTGGACCCTGCTCCCAAGTTCAGAAATGAAGAGACCCAACTAGAATGGCAATGCTCAAGAAGCCATTGATCCCTCAGCCCTTCATTTTACTGCACGTGGGTATCACCCAGGTTGGCACAATCCACGAACTAAATCCACATTTGCGAACGAGGCACCCGTTTAGAATTCTTTGATCACAACATGGGATTAAGTTACATCAGACTTTAATTCTAAAACTTATGGAATGTTCCCCCACACAGAAAGTTTGTAAGCCAACTGCTCTGTGTCTTTATACACCAAATTTAAGCTATTCACTTTATCTATGGCCCAAAATATAAAACAAGTGCTCGGAGGAAATATCATTGCTCGCCATGAAGAAATCTTCATTGTAATAGGAACTTTTCAAAGTCTGTGTCCATCGGCAAAATCAAAGCCGGACAGGCCGTGTATAAAGGCAGCACTCTTAGACACCAGTTCACAGTCTCCAATATCGCCCTCTGGTGGGCTTCTGGTCGACCCGTGCCACCTACCCCGCTCAGCCTTCACGGGGTGTCCACCGGTCACCTTGCTTGTAGACCATGGGCTCTCGCCACTATTCAACAAGATGGGCTCCTGATGCGACGTGGTGAACGTTACTCGAGTCACCCTCTTGTTCCTTTTCACGTAAACCAAATCCGCAGGTATCCGTGCCCATATGCAACCAGTCCTTTTATTGCTGCATTTCTCCGACCTCCACTCCATATGTAGATCCCCGAGGTCACCCAGAAAGCAATTCAGCCTGCTCACAGGCTCTCTTTAACACACACTCCCAGGGAGATGTTTTCTCCCTAATCCCAGATATTTTTTTAACTTCTGGCCAAGTCTTATGGTTCCTGTGTACATCATATCACTGGTGGGCATCTATTTCACGGCATACCTGTCTTCCCAGAGGTGGTCAAAACCCAGCTAAAGATCACCCCATTTTGGTGGCTCAAGCAAATGGGCTTACAAACTTTCATTTTTCCCCCTTCCCATAGTTTCCCCAGAAAACAACCGAGTAAAGGGTGGCTTTGTCTGACCTCTGGATAGACAAGGAAGAAGAATTACCATGAGGACAAGGTCAAACATATAGTTAATTTCCATCTTAAGATGAGTTTTTCCATTGCCCCACTGTTAGGTATCCTATTTGTGACTCTGGCTCTCGTAGAGAAACAGGGGCTCAGAAAATCATGTCTAAGTGAGACTCATATATAAAGGTTAAGTGTTCATCAAGCAGACATCCGAAAGCAGTTTGGTCCAAACCCACAAGTCCGACATTAACGCATTAACCCACATGTCTAACAACAATTGCAGCGTCCTCCTCCATCTTTCAAAACAGATGGCATGTTGCTGGCTGAAGGAGGAGAGACGAGGCAGTGAATGTGTAAGCAGAGCAGCGTGGGCAGTGGATATGTCAGCATATCTCTACACGGCTACTCCAACAGCCCGGTTTTCCTCTGGGTAGGTCCATGTGTATTCGGCTCAGGGACGTCTTGCCAGTAAGGAACCTTGACAGCTAAAGCAGGGAACAAGGTGAGGCAGCTGCACCCTGCTCCCACGTTCAGAAATGAAGAGACCCAACTAGAATGGCAATGCTCAAGGAGCCATTGATCACTCCGCCCTTCATTTAACCGCACGTGTGTATCGCACAGGTTCGCACAATCTACGAACGAAATCCACATTTGCGAACCTGGCACCCGTTCAAAATTCTTTAACCCCAACATGGAATTAAGTAACATCAGGACCTTAATTCTAAAACTTATGGAATGTTCCCCCAAACGCCAAGATTGTAAGCCAACTACTCTGTGCCTATATACGCCAAATTTTAGCTATTCACTTTATCTATGGCCCAAAATATAAAACAAGTGCTCAGAGGAAACAATCATTGCTCGCTATGAAGAAATCTTCATTCCAATAGGAACCATTCAAAGTCTGTCTCCATCGGCAAAATCAAAGCCGGACAGGCCGTGCATGAACTCAGCACTCTTAGGCACCAGTTCACAGTCCCCTATATCGCCCTCCGGTGGGCTTCTGATTGACCCGTGCCGGCTACCTTGCTCAGCCTTCACGGGGTGTCCACTGGTCACCTTGCTTGTAGACCATGGGCTCTCGCCACTATTCAACAAGTTAGGCTCCTTATGCGACGTGGTGAACTTTACTCGAGTCACCCTTGTGTTCTCCTTTTCAGGTAAACCAAATCCACAGGTATCCGTGCCCATATGCAAGCAGTCCTTTTATTGCTGCATTTCTCCGACCTCCACACCATATGTAGATCCATGTGGACACCCAGCAAGCAATTCAGGCTGCTCACAGGCTCTCTTTAACACACAGTCCCAGGGAGATGTTTTCTCCATAATCCCAGATTTTTTTTTAACTTCTGGCCAAGTCTTATGGTTCCTGAGTACACGAAAGCACTGTTGGGCATCTATTTCACTGCATAGCTGTCTTCCCAGAGGTGGTGTAAACCCAGCTAAAGATCACCCCATTTTGTTGGCTCAAAGCAAGTCGGCTTACAAACTTTCATTTTTCCCACTTCCCATAGTTTCACCAGAAAACAACCGAGTAAAGGGTGGCTTTGTCTGACCTCTGGATAGACAAGGAAGAAGAATTACCACAATGGCAAGGTCAAACAAATAGCTACTCTCCATCTTAAGATGAGTTTTTCCATTGCCCCACTGCTAGGTATCCTATTTGTGACTCTGGCTCTCGTAGAGAAAAAGGGGCACAGAAAATCATGTCTAAGTGAGACTCATATATAAAGGTTAAGTGTTCATCAAGCAGACATCCGAAAGCAGTGTGGTCCAAACCCACAAGTCCGACATTAACCCATTAACCCACATGTCTAACAACAATTGCAGCGTCCTCCTCCATCTTTCAAAACAGATGACATGTTACTGGCTGAGGAGGAGAGACGAGGCAGTGAATGTGTAAGCAGAGCAGCGTGGGCAGTGGATATGTCAGCATATCTCTACACGGCTACTCCAATAGCCTGGGCTTCCTCTGGGTAGGTCCATGTGTCTTCGGCTCAGGGACGTCTTGCCGGGAAGGAGCCTTGACAGCTAAAGCAGAGAACAAAGTGAGGCAGCTGCACCCTGCTCCCACGTTCAGAAATGAGGAGACCCAACTAGAATGGCAATGCTCAAGGAGCCATTGATCACTCCGCCCTTCATTTAACCGCACGTGTGTATCGCCCAGGTTCGCACAATCCATGATCTAAATCCAAATTTGCAAACCTGGCACCCGATCAAAATTCTTTAACCCCAACATGGAATTAAGTAACATCAGGACCTTAATTCTAAAACTTATGGAATGTTCTCCCACTCAGAAAGTTTGTAAGCCAACTACTCTGTGCCATTATACGCCAAAATTTAGCTATTCACTTTATCTATGGCCCAAAATATGAAACAAGTGCTCAGAGGAAACAATCATTGCTCGCTATGAAGAAATCTTCATTCCAATAGGAACCATTCAAAGTCTGTCTCCATCGGCAAAATCAAAGCCGGACAGGCCATGCATGAACTCAGCACTCTTAGGCACCAGTTCACAGTCTCCAATATCGTCCTCTGGTGGGCTTCGGGTCGACCCGTGCCAGTTACCTCGCTCAGCCTTCACGGGGTATCCACCGGTCACCTTGCTTGTAGACCATGGGCTCTCGCCACTATTCAACAAGTTGGGCTCCTGATGCGACGTGGCGAACTTTACTCGAGTCACCCTCGTGTTCTCCTTTTCAGGTAAACCAAATCCACAGGTATCCATGCCCATATGCAAGCAGTCCTTTTATTGCTGCATTTCTCCGACCTCCACACCATATGTAGATCCACGTGGACACCCAGCAAGCAATTCAGCCTGCTCACAGGCTCTCTTTAACACACAGTCCCAGGGAGATGTTTTCTCCCTAATACCAGATTTTTTTTTTAACTTCTGGCCAAGTCTTATGGTTCCTGAGTACACGAAAGCACTGGTGGGCATCTATTTCACTGCATACCTATCTTCCCAGAGGTGGTGTAAACCCAGCTAAAGATCACCCCATTTTGGTGGCTCAAAGAAAGTGGGCTTACAAACTTTCATTATTCCCACTTCCCATAGTTTCCCCAGAAAACAACCGAGTAAAGGGTGGCTTGGTCTGACCTCTGGATAGACAAGAAAGAAGAATTACCATGAGGGCAAGGTCTAACAAATAGCTACTCTCCATCTTAAGATGAGTTTTTCCATTGCCCCACTGCTAGGTATCCTATTTGTGACTCTGGCTCTCATAGAGAAACAGGGGCACTGAAATTCATGTCTAAGTGAGACTCATATATAAAGGTTAAGTGTTCATCAAGCAGACATCTGAAAGCAGTGTGGTCCAAACCCACAAGTCCGACATTAACCCATTAACCCGCATGTCTAACACCAATTGCAATGTCCTCTTCCATCTTTCAAAACAGATGACATGTTGCCGGCTGAAGGAGGAGAGACGAGGCATTGAATGTGTAAGCAGAGCAGCGTGGGCAGTGAATATGTCAGCATATCTCTGCACGGCTACTCCAACAGCACGGGCTTTCTCTGGGTAGGTCCATGTGTCTTCGACTTAGGGACGTATTGCAGGAAAGAGCCTTGACAGCTAACGCAGGGAACAAGCTGAGGCATCTGGACCCTGCTCCCAAGTTCAGAAATGAAGAGACCCAACTAGAATGGCAATGCTCAAGAAGCCATTGATCCCTCAGCCCTTCATTTTACCGCACGTGGGTATCACCCAGGTTGGCACAATCCACGAACTAAATCCACATTTGCGAACGAGGCACCCGTTTAGAATTCTTTGATCACAACATGGGATTAAGTTACATCAGACTTTAATTCTAAAACTTATGGAATGTTCCCCCACACAGAAAGTTTGTAAGCCAACTGCTCTGTGTCTTTATACACCAAATTTAAGCTATTCACTTTATCTATGGCCCAAAATATAAAACAAGTGCTCGGAGGAAATATCATTGCTCGCCATGAAGAAATCTTCATTGTAATAGGAACTTTTCAAAGTCTGTGTCCATCGGCAAAATCAAAGCCGGACAGGCCGTGTATAAAGGCAGCACTCTTAGACACCAGTTCACAGTCTCCAATATCGCCCTCTGGTGGGCTTCTGGTCGACCCGTGCCACCTACCCCGCTCAGCCTTCACGGGGTGTCCACCGGTCACCTTGCTTGTAGACCATGGGCTCTCGCCACTATTCAACAAGATGGGCTCCTGATGCGACGTGGTGAACGTTACTCGAGTCACCCTCTTGTTCCTTTTCACGTAAACCAAATCCGCAGGTATCCGTGCCCATATGCAACCAGTCCTTTTATTGCTGCATTTCTCCGACCTCCACTCCATATGTAGATCCCCGAGGTCACCCAGAAAGCAATTCAGCCTGCTCACAGGCTCTCTTTAACACACACTCCCAGGGAGATGTTTTCTCCCTAATCCCAGATATTTTTTTAACTTCTGGCCAAGTCTTATGGTTCCTGTGTACATCATATCACTGGTGGGCATCTATTTCACGGCATACCTGTCTTCCCAGAGGTGGTCAAAACCCAGCTAAAGATCACCCCATTTTGGTGGCTCAAGCAAATGGGCTTACAAACTTTCATTTTTCCCCCTTCCCATAGTTTCCCCAGAAAACAACCGAGTAAAGGGTGGCTTTGTCTGACCTCTGGATAGACAAGGAAGAAGAATTACCATGAGGACAAGGTCAAACATATAGTTAATTTCCATCTTAAGATGAGTTTTTCCATTGCCCCACTGTTAGGTATCCTATTTGTGACTCTGGCTCTCGTAGAGAAACAGGGGCTCAGAAAATCATGTCTAAGTGAGACTCATATATAAAGGTTAAGTGTTCATCAAGCAGACATCCGAAAGCAGTTTGGTCCAAACCCACAAGTCCGACATTAACGCATTAACCCACATGTCTAACAACAATTGCAGCGTCCTCCTCCATCTTTCAAAACAGATGGCATGTTGCTGGCTGAAGGAGGAGAGACGAGGCAGTGAATGTGTAAGCAGAGCAGCGTGGGCAGTGGATATGTCAGCATATCTCTACACGGCTACTCCAACAGCCCGGTTTTCCTCTGGGTAGGTCCATGTGTATTCGGCTCAGGGACGTCTTGCCAGTAAGGAACCTTGACAGCTAAAGCAGGGAACAAGGTGAGGCAGCTGCACCCTGCTCCCACGTTCAGAAATGAAGAGACCCAACTAGAATGGCAATGCTCAAGGAGCCATTGATCACTCCGCCCTTCATTTAACCGCACGTGTGTATCGCACAGGTTCGCACAATCTACGAACGAAATCCACATTTGCGAACCTGGCACCCGTTCAAAATTCTTTAACCCCAACATGGAATTAAGTAACATCAGGACATTAATTCTAAAACTTATGGAATGTTCCCCCAAACGCCAAGATTGTAAGCCAACTACTCTGTGCCTATATACGCCAAATTTTAGCTATTCACTTTATCTATGGCCCAAAATATAAAACAAGTGCTCAGAGGAAACAATCATTGCTCGCTATGAAGAAATCTTCATTCCAATAGGAACCATTCAAAGTCTGTCTCCATCGGCAAAATCAAAGCCGGACAGGCCGTGCATGAACTCAGCACTCTTAGGCACCAGTTCACAGTCCCCTATATCGCCCTCCGGTGGGCTTCTGATTGACCCGTGCCGGCTACCTTGCTCAGCCTTCACGGGGTGTCCACTGGTCACCTTGCTTGTAGACCATGGGCTCTCGCCACTATTCAACAAGTTAGGCTCCTTATGCGACGTGGTGAACTTTACTCGAGTCACCCTTGTGTTCTCCTTTTCAGGTAAACCAAATCCACAGGTATCCGTGCCCATATGCAAGCAGTCCTTTTATTGCTGCATTTCTCCGACCTCCACACCATATGTAGATCCATGTGGACACCCAGCAAGCAATTCAGGCTGCTCACAGGCTCTCTTTAACACACAGTCCCAGGGAGATGTTTTCTCCATAATCCCAGATTTTTTTTTAACTTCTGGCCAAGTCTTATGGTTCCTGAGTACACGAAAGCACTGTTGGGCATCTATTTCACTGCATAGCTGTCTTCCCAGAGGTGGTGTAAACCCAGCTAAAGATCACCCCATTTTGTTGGCTCAAAGCAAGTCGGCTTACAAACTTTCATTTTTCCCACTTCCCATAGTTTCACCAGAAAACAACCGAGTAAAGGGTGGCTTTGTCTGACCTCTGGATAGACAAGGAAGAAGAATTACCACAATGGCAAGGTCAAACAAATAGCTACTCTCCATCTTAAGATGAGTTTTTCCATTGCCCCACTGCTAGGTATCCTATTTGTGACTCTGGCTCTCGTAGAGAAAAAGGGGCACAGAAAATCATGTCTAAGTGAGACTCATATATAAAGGTTAAGTGTTCATCAAGCAGACATCCGAAAGCAGTGTGGTCCAAACCCACAAGTCCGACATTAACCCATTAACCCACATGTCTAACAACAATTGCAGTGTGCTCCTCCATCTTTCAAAACAGATGACATGTTACTGGCTGAGGAGGAGAGACGAGGCAGTGAATGTGTAAGCAGAGCAGCGTGGGCAGTGGATATGTCAGCATATCTCTACACGGCTACTCCAACAGCCTGGGCTTCCTCTGGGTAGGTCCATGTGTCTTCGGCTCAGGGACGTCTTGCCGGGAAGGAGCCTTGACAGCTAAAGCAGAGAACAAAGTGAGGCAGCTGCACCCTGCTCCCACGTTCAGAAATGAGGAGACCCAACTAGAATGGCAATGCTCAAGGAGCCATTGATCACTCCGCCCTTCATTTAACCGCACGTGTGTATCGCCCAGGTTCGCACAATCCATGATCTAAATCCAAATTTGCAAACCTGGCACCCGATCAAAATTCTTTAACCCCAACATGGAATTAAGTAACATCAGGACCTTAATTCTAAAACTTATGGAATGTTCTCCCACTCAGAAAGTTTGTAAGCCAACTACTCTGTGCCATTATACGCCAAAATTTAGCTATTCACTTTATCTATGGCCCAAAATATGAAACAAGTGCTCAGAGGAAACAATCATTGCTCGCTATGAAGAAATCTTCATTCCAATAGGAACCATTCAAAGTCTGTCTCCATCGGCAAAATCAAAGCCGGACAGACCGTGCATGAACTCAGCACTCTTAGGCACCAGTTCACAGTCTCCAATATCGTCCTCTGGTGGGCTTCGGGTCGACCCGTGCCAGTTACCTCGCTCAGCCTTCACGGGGTATCCACCGGTCACCTTGCTTGTAGACCATGGGCTCTCGCCACTATTCAACAAGTTGGGCTCCTGATGCGACGTGGCGAACTTTACTCGAGTCACCCTCGTGTTCTCCTTTTCAGGTAAACCAAATCCACAGGTATCCATGCCCATATGCAAGCAGTCCTTTTATTGCTGCATTTCTCCGACCTCCACACCATATGTAGATCCACGTGGACACCCAGCAAGCAATTCAGCCTGCTCACAGGCTCTCTTTAACACACAGTCCCAGGGAGATGTTTTCTCCCTAATACCAGATTTTTTTTTAACTTCTGGCCAAGTCTTATGGTTCCTGAGTACACGAAAGCACTGGTGGGCATCTATTTCACTGCATACCTATCTTCCCAGAGGTGGTGTAAACCCAGCTAAAGATCACCCCATTTTGGTGGCTCAAAGAAAGTGGGCTTACAAACTTTCATTATTCCCACTTCCCATAGTTTCCCCAGAAAACAACCGAGTAAAGGGTGGCTTGGTCTGACCTCTGGATAGACAAGAAAGAAGAATTACCATGAGGGCAAGGTCTAACAAATAGCTACTCTCCATCTTAAGATGAGTTTTTCCATTGCCCCACTGCTAGGTATCCTATTTGTGACTCTGGCTCTCATAGAGAAACAGGGGCACTGAAATTCATGTCTAAGTGAGACTCATATATAAAGGTTAAGTGTTCATCAAGCAGACATCTGAAAGCAGTGTGGTCCAAACCCACAAGTCCGACATTAACCCATTAACCCGCATGTCTAACACCAATTGCAATGTCCTCTTCCATCTTTCAAAACAGATGACATGTTGCCGGCTGAAGGAGGAGAGACGAGGCATTGAATGTGTAAGCAGAGCAGCGTGGGCAGTGAATATGTCAGCATATCTCTGCACGGCTACTCCAACAGCACGGGCTTTCTCTGGGTAGGTCCATGTGTCTTCGGCTTAGGGACGTATTGCAGGAAAGAGCCTTGACAGCTAACGCAGGGAACAAGCTGAGGCATCTGGACCCTGCTCCCAAGTTCAGAAATGAAGAGACCCAACTAGAATGGCAATGCTCAAGAAGCCATTGATCCCTCAGCCCTTCATTTTACCGCACGTGGGTATCACCCAGGTTGGCACAATCCACGAACTAAATCCACATTTGCGAACGAGGCACCCGTTTAGAATTCTTTGATCACAACATGGGATTAAGTTACATCAGACTTTAATTCTAAAACTTATGGAATGTTCCCCCACACAGAAAGTTTGTAAGCCAACTGCTCTGTGTCTTTATACACCAAATTTAAGCTATTCACTTTATCTATGGCCCAAAATATAAAACAAGTGCTCAGAGGAAATATCATTGCTCGCCATGAAGAAATCTTCATTGTAATAGGAACTTTTCAAAGTCTGTGTCCATCGGCAAAATCAAAGCCGGACAGGCCGTGTATAAAGGCAGCACTCTTAGACACCAGTTCACAGTCTCCAATATCGCCCTCTGGTGGGCTTCTGGTCGACCCGTGCCACCTACCCCGCTCAGCCTTCACGGGGTGTCCACCGGTCACCTTGCTTGTAGACCATGGGCTCTCGCTACTATTCAACAAGATGGGCTCCTGATGCGACGTGGTGAACGTTACTCGAGTCACCCTCTTGTTCCTTTACACGTAAACCAAATCCGCAGGTATCCGTGCCCATATGCAACCAGTCCTTTTATTGCTGCATTTCTCCGACCTCCACTCCATATGTAGATCCCCGAGGTCACCCAGAAAGCAATTCAGCCTGCTCACAGGCTCTCTTTAACACACACTCCCAGGGAGATGTTTTCTCCCTAATCCCAGATATTTTTTTAACTTCTGGCCAAGTCTTATGGTTCCTGTGTACATCATATCACTGGTGGGCATCTATTTCACGGCATACCTGTCTTCCCAGAGGTGGTCAAAACCCAGCTAAAGATCACCCCATTTTGGTGGCTCAAGCAAATGGGCTTACAAACTTTCATTTTTCCCCCTTCCCATAGTTTCCCCAGAAAACAACCGAGTAAAGGGTGGCTTTGTCTGACCTCTGGATAGACAAGGAAGAAGAATTACCATGAGGACAAGGTCAAACATATAGTTAATTTCCATCTTAAGATGAGTTTTTCCATTGCCCCACTGTTAGGTATCCTATTTGTGACTCTGGCTCTCGTAGAGAAACAGGGGCTCAGAAAATCATGTCTAAGTGAGACTCATATATAAAGGTTAAGTGTTCATCAAGCAGACATCCGAAAGCAGTTTGGTCCAAACCCACAAGTCCGACATTAACGCATTAACCCACATGTCTAACAACAATTGCAGCGTCCTCCTCCATCTTTCAAAACAGATGGCATGTTGCTGGCTGAAGGAGGAGAGACGAGGCAGTGAATGTGTAAGCAGAGCAGCGTGGGCAGTGGATATGTCAGCATATCTCTACACGGCTACTCCAACAGCCCGGTTTTCCTCTGGGTAGGTCCATGTGTATTCGGCTCAGGGACGTCTTGCCAGTAAGGAACCTTGACAGCTAAAGCAGGGAACAAGGTGAGGCAGCTGCACCCTGCTCCCACGTTCAGAAATGAAGAGACCCAACTAGAATGGCAATGCTCAAGGAGCCATTGATCACTCCGCCCTTCATTTAACCGCACGTGTGTATCGCACAGGTTCGCACAATCTACGAACGAAATCCACATTTGCGAACCTGGCACCCGTTCAAAATTCTTTAACCCCAAACATGGAATTAAGTAACATCAGGACCTTAATTCTAAAACTTATGGAATGTTCCCCCAAACGCCAAGATTGTAAGCCAACTACTCTGTGCCTATATACGCCAAATTTTAGCTATTCACTTTATCTATGGCCCAAAATATAAAACAAGTGCTCAGAGGAAACAATCATTGCTCGCTATGAAGAAATCTTCATTCCAATAGGAACCATTCAAAGTCTGTCTCCATCGGCAAAATCAAAGCCGGACAGGCCGTGCATGAACTCAGCACTCTTAGGCACCAGTTCACAGTCCCCTATATCGCCCTCCGGTGGGCTTCTGATTGACCCGTGCCGGCTACCTTGCTCAGCCTTCACGGGGTGTCCACTGGTCACCTTGCTTGTAGACCATGGGCTCTCGCCACTATTCAACAAGTTAGGCTCCTTATGCGACGTGGTGAACTTTACTCGAGTCACCCTTGTGTTCTCCTTTTCAGGTAAACCAAATCCACAGGTATCCGTGCCCATATGCAAGCAGTCCTTTTATTGCTGCATTTCTCCGACCTCCACACCATATGTAGATCCATGTGGACACCCAGCAAGCAATTCAGGCTGCTCACAGGCTCTCTTTAACACACAGTCCCAGGGAGATGTTTTCTCCATAATCCCAGATTTTTTTTTAACTTCTGGCCAAGTCTTATGGTTCCTGAGTACACGAAAGCACTGTTGGGCATCTATTTCACTGCATAGCTGTCTTCCCAGAGGTGGTGTAAACCCAGCTAAAGATCACCCCATTTTGTTGGCTCAAAGCAAGTCGGCTTACAAACTTTCATTTTTCCCACTTCCCATAGTTTCACCAGAAAACAACCGAGTAAAGGGTGGCTTTGTCTGACCTCTGGATAGACAAGGAAGAAGAATTACCACAATGGCAAGGTCAAACAAATAGCTACTCTCCATCTTAAGATGAGTTTTTCCATTGCCCCACTGCTAGGTATCCTATTTGTGACTCTGGCTCTCGTAGAGAAAAAGGGGCACAGAAAATCATGTCTAAGTGAGACTCATATATAAAGGTTAAGTGTTCATCAAGCAGACATCCGAAAGCAGTGTGGTCCAAACCCACAAGTCCGACATTAACCCATTAACCCACATGTCTAACAACAATTGCAGTGTGCTCCTCCATCTTTCAAAACAGATGACATGTTACTGGCTGAGGAGGAGAGACGAGGCAGTGAATGTGTAAGCAGAGCAGCGTGGGCAGTGGATATGTCAGCATATCTCTACACGGCTACTCCAACAGCCTGGGCTTCCTCTGGGTAGGTCCATGTGTCTTCGGCTCAGGGACGTCTTGCCGGGAAGGAGCCTTGACAGCTAAAGCAGAGAACAAAGTGAGGCAGCTGCACCCTGCTCCCACGTTCAGAAATGAGGAGACCCAACTAGAATGGCAATGCTCAAGGAGCCATTGATCACTCCGCCCTTCATTTAACCGCACGTGTGTATCGCCCAGGTTCGCACAATCCATGATCTAAATCCAAATTTGCAAACCTGGCACCCGATCAAAATTCTTTAACCCCAACATGGAATTAAGTAACATCAGGACCTTAATTCTAAAACTTATGGAATGTTCTCCCACTCAGAAAGTTTGTAAGCCAACTACTCTGTGCCATTATACGCCAAAATTTAGTTATTCACTTTATCTATGGCCCAAAATATGAAACAAGTGCTCAGAGGAAACAATCATTGCTCGCTATGAAGAAATCTTCATTCCAATAGGAACCATTCAAAGTCTGTCTCCATCGGCAAAATCAAAGCCGGACAGACCGTGCATGAACTCAGCACTCTTAGGCACCAGTTCACAGTCTCCAATATCGTCCTCTGGTGGGCTTCGGGTCGACCCGTGCCAGTTACCTCGCTCAGCCTTCACGGGGTATCCACCGGTCACCTTGCTTGTAGACCATGGGCTCTCGCCACTATTCAACAAGTTGGGCTCCTGATGCGACGTGGCGAACTTTACTCGAGTCACCCTCGTGTTCTCCTTTTCAGGTAAACCAAATCCACAGGTATCCAGGCCCATATGCAAGCAGTCCTTTTATTGCTGCATTTCTCCGACCTCCACACCATATGTAGATCCACGTGGACACCCAGCAAGCAATTCAGCCTGCTCACAGGCTCTCTTTAACACACAGTCCCAGGGAGATGTTTTCTCCCTAATACCAGATTTTTTTTTAACTTCTGGCCAAGTCTTATGGTTCCTGAGTACACGAAAGCACTGGTGGGCATCTATTTCACTGCATACCTATCTTCCCAGAGGTGGTGTAAACCCAGCTAAAGATCACCCCATTTTGGTGGCTCAAAGAAAGTGGGCTTACAAACTTTCATTATTCCCACTTCCCATAGTTTCCCCAGAAAACAACCGAGTAAAGGGTGGCTTGGTCTGACCTCTGGATAGACAAGAAAGAAGAATTACCATGAGGGCAAGGTCTAACAAATAGCTACTCTCCATCTTAAGATGAGTTTTTCCATTGCCCCACTGCTAGGTGTCCTATTTGTGACTCTGGCTCTCATAGAGAAACAGGGGCACTGAAACTCATGTCTAAGTGAGACTCATATATAAAGATTAAGTGTTCATCAAGCAGACATCTGAAAGCAGTGTGGTCCAAACCCACAAGTCCGACATTAACCCATTAACCCGCATGTCTAACACCAATTGCAATGTCCTCTTCCATCTTTCAAAACAGATGACATGTTGCCGGCTGAAGGAGGAGAGACGAGGCAGTGAATGTGTAAGCAGAGCAGCGTGGGCAGTGAATATGTCAGCATATCTCTGCACGGCTACTCCAACAGCACGGGCTTTCTCTGGGTAGGTCCATGTGTCTTCGGCTTAGGGACGTATTGCAGGAAAGAGCTTTGACAGCTAACGCAGGGAACAAGCTGAGGCATCTGGACCCTGCTCCCAAGTTCAGAAATGAAGAGACCCAACTAGAATGGCAATACTCAAGAAGCCATTGATCCCTCAGCCCTTCATTTTACCGCACGTGGGTATCACCCAGGTTGGCACAATCCACGAACTAAATCCACATTTGCGAACGAGGCACCCGTTTAGAATTCTTTGATCACAACATGGGATTAAGTTACATCAGACTTTAATTCCAAAACTTATGGAATGTTCCCCCACACAGAAAGTTTGTAAGCCAACTGCTCTGTGTCTTTATACACCAAATTTAAGCTATTCACTTTATCTATGGCCCAAAATATAAAACAAGTGCTCGGAGGAAATATCATTGCTCGCCATGAAGAAATCTTCATTGTAATAGGAACTTTTCAAAGTCTGTGTCCATCGGCAAAATCAAAGCCGGACAGGCCGTGTATAAAGGCAGCACTCTTAGACACCAGTTCACAGTCTCCAATATCGCCCTCTGGTGGGCTTCTGGTCGACCCGTGCCACCTACCCCGCTCAGCCTTCACGGGGTGTCCACCGGTCACCTTGCTTGTAGACCATGGGCTCTCGCCACTATTCAACAAGATGGGCTCCTGATGCGACGTGGTGAACGTTACTCGAGTCACCCTCTTGTTCCTTTTCACGTAAACCAAATCCGCAGGTATCCGTGCCCATATGCAACCAGTCCTTTTATTGCTGCATTTCTCCGACCTCCACTCCATATGTAGATCCCCGAGGTCACCCAGAAAGCAATTCAGCCTGCTCACAGGCTCTCTTTAACACACACTCCCAGGGAGATGTTTTCTCCTTAATCCCAGATATTTTTTTAACTTCTGGCCAAGTCTTATGGTTCCTGTGTACATCAAACCACTGGTGGGCATCTATTTCACGGCATACCTGTCTTCCCAGAGGTGGTCAAAACCCAGCTAAAGATCACCCCATTTTGGTGGCTCAAGCAAATGGGCTTATAAACTTTCATTTTTCCCCCTTCCCATAGTTTCCCCAGAAAACAACCGAGTAAAGGGTGGCTTTGTCTGACCTCTGGATAGACAAGGAAGAAGAATTACCATGAGGACAAGGTCAAACATATAGTTAATTTCCATCTTAAGATGAGTTTTTCCATTGCCCCACTGTTAGGTATCCTATTTGTGACTCTGGCTCTCGTAGAGAAACAGGGGCTCAGAAAATCATGTCTAAGTGAGACTCATATATAAAGGTTAAGTGTTCATCAAGCAGACATCCGAAAACAGTTTGGTCCAAACCCACAAGTCCGACATTAACGCATTAACCCACATGTCTAACAACAATTGCAGCGTCCTCCTCCATCTTTCAAAACAGATGGCATGTTGCTGGCTGAAGGAGGAGAGACGAGGCAGTGAATGTGTAAGCAGAGCAGCGTGGGCAGTGGATATGTCAGCATATCTCTACACGGCTACTCCAACAGCCCGGTTTTCCTCTGGGTAGGTCCATGTGTATTCGGCTCAGGGACGTCTTGCCAGTAAGGAACCTTGACAGCTAAAGCAGGGAACAAGGTGAGGCAGCTGCACCCTGCTCCCACGTTCAGAAATGAAGAGACCCAACTAGAATGGCAATGCTCAAGGAGCCATTGATCACTCCGCCCTTCATTTAACCGCACGTGTGTATCGCACAGGTTCGCACAATCTACGAACGAAATCCACATTTGCGAACCTGGCACCCGTTCAAAATTCTTTAACCCCAACATGGAATTAAGTAACATCAGGACCTTAATTCTAAAACTTATGGAATGTTCCCCCAAACGCCAAGATTGTAAGCCAACTACTCTGTGCCTATATACGCCAAATTTTAGCTATTCACTTTATCTATGGCCCAAAATATAAAACAAGTGCTCAGAGGAAACAATCATTTCTCGCTATGAAGAAATCTTCATTCCAATAGGAACCATTCAAAGTCTGTCTCCATCGGCAAAATCAAAGCCGGACAGGCCGTGCATGAACTCAGCACTCTTAGGCACCAGTTCACAGTCCCCTATATCGCCCTCCGGTGGGCTTCTGATTGACCCGTGCCGGCTACCTTGCTCAGCCATCACGGGGTGTCCACTGGTCACCTTGCTTGTAGACCATGGGCTCTCGCCACTATTCAACAAGGTAGGCTCCTTATGCGACGTGGTGAACTTTACTCGAGTCACCCTTGTGTTCTCCTTTTCAGGTAAACCAAATCCACAGGTATCCGTGCCCATATGCAAGCAGTCCTTTTATTGCTGCATTTCTCCGACCTCCACACCATATGTAGATCCATGTGGACACCCAGCAAGCAATTCAGGCTGCTCACAGGCTCTCTTTAACACACACTCCCAGGGAGATGTTTTCTCCATAATCCCAGATTTTTTTTTAACTTCTGGCCAAGTCTTATGGTTCCTGAGTACACGAAAGCACTGTTGGGCATCTATTTCACTGCATAGCTGTCTTCCCAGAGGTGGTGTAAACCCAGCTAAAGATCACCCCATTTTGTTGGCTCAAAGCAAGTCGGCTTACAAACTTTCATTTTTCCCACTTCCCATAGTTTCACCAGAAAACAACCGAGTAAAGGGTGGCTTTGTCTGACCTCTGGATAGACAAGGAAGAAGAATTACCACAATGGCAAGGTCAAACAAATAGCTACTCTCCATCTTAAGATGAGTTTTTCCATTGCCCCACTGCTAGGTATCCTATTTGTGACTCTGGCTCTCGTAGAGAAAAAGGGGCACAGAAAATCATGTCTAAGTGAGACTCATATATAAAGGTTAAGTGTTCATCAAGCAGACATCCGAAAGCAGTGTGGTCCAAACCCACAAGTCCGACATTAACCCATTAACCCAAATGTCTAACAACAATTGCAGCGTGCTCCTCCATCTTTCAAAACAGATGACATGTTACTGGCTGAGGAGGAGAGACGAGGCAGTGAATGTGTAAGCAGAGCAGCGTGGGCAGTGGATATGTCAGCATATCTCTACACGGCTACTCCAACAGCCTGGGCTTCCTCTGGGTAGGTCCATGTGTCTTCGGCTCAGGGACGTCTTGCCGGGAAGGAGCCTTGACAGCTAAAGCAGAGAACAAAGTGAGGCAGCTGCACCCTGCTCCCACGTTCAGAAATGAGGAGACCCAACTAGAATGGCAATGCTCAAGGAGCCATTGATCACTCCGCCCTTCATTTAACCGCACATGTGTATCGCCCAGGTTCGCACAATCCATGATCTAAATCCACATTTGTGAACCTGGTACTCGTTCATAATTCTTTAACCCCAACATGGAATTTAGTAACATCAGGACGTTAATTCTAAATCTTATGGAATGTTCTCCCACTCAGAAAGTTTGTAAGCCAACTACTCTGTGCCATTATACGCCAAAATTTAGCTATTCACTTTATCTATGGCCCAAAATATGAAACAAGTGCTCAGAGGAAACAATCATTGCTCGCTATGAAGAAATCTTCATTCCAATAGGAACCATTCAAAGTCTGTCTCCATCGGCAAAATCAAAGCCGGACAGGCCGTGCATGAACTCAGCACTCTTAGGCACCAGTTCACAGTCTCCAATATCGTCCTCTGGTGGGCTTCGGGTCGACCCGTGCCAGTTACCTCGCTCAGCCTTCACGGGGTATCCACCGGTCACCTTGCTTGTAGACCATGGGCTCTCGCCACTATTCAACAAGTTGGGCTCCTGATGCGACGTGGCGAACTTTACTCGAGTCACCCTCGTGTTCTCCTTTTCAGGTAAACCAAATCCACAGGTATCCATGCCCATATGCAAGCAGTCCTTTTATTGCTGCATTTCTCCGACCTCCACACCACATGTAGATCCACGTGGACGCTCAGGAAGCAATTCAGCCTGCTCACAGGCTCTCTTTAACACACAGTCCCAGGGAGATGTTTTCTCCATACTCCCAGATTTTTTTTAACTTCTGGCAAAGACATATGGTTCCAGAGTACAGGAAAGCAGTGGTGGGCATCAATTTCCCTGCATAGCTGTCTTCCCAGAGGTGGTCAAAACCCGGCTAAAGATCACCCCATTTTGGTGGCTCAAGGCAAGTGGGCTTACAAACTTTCATTTTTCCCACTTCCCATATTTTCCCTAGAAAACAACCACGTAAAGGGTGGCTTTGTCTGACCTCTGGATAGACAAGGAAGAAGAATTACCAGAATGGCAAGGTCCAACAAATAGCTACTCAACATCTTAAGATGAGTTTTTCCATTGCCCCACTGCTAGGTATCCTATTTGTGACTCTGGCTCTCATAGAGAAACAGGGGCACAGAAACTCATGTCTAAGTGGGACTCATATATAAAGGTTAAGTGTTCATCAAGCAGACATCTGAAAGCAGTGTGGTCCAAACCCACAAGTCCGACATTAACCCATTAACCCACATGTCGAAACCAATTGCAATGTCCTCCTTCATCTTTCAAAACAGACGACATGTTGCAGGCTGAAGGAGGGAGACCGAGACAGTGAATGTGTAAGCAGAGCCGCGTGGTCTGTGGATATATCAGCATATCTCTGCACGGCTACTCCAACAACCCGGGCTTCCTTTGGGTAAGTACATGTGTCTTCGGCTCAGGGACGTCTTGCCGGAAAGGAGCCTTGACAGCTAAAGCAGGGAACAAGCTGAGGCAGCTGCACCCTGCTCCCACATTCAGAAATGAAGAGACCCAACTAGAATGGCAATGCTCAAGGAGCCATTGATCTCTCCGCCCTTCATTTAACCGCATGTGTGTATCGCCCAGGTTGGCACAGTCCACGAACTAAATCCACATTTGTGAACCAGGCACCCGTCCAAAATTCTTTAACCGCAACATGGAATTAAGTTACATCAGACCTTAATTCTAAAACTTATGGAATGTTGCCCCACTCGGAAAGTTTGTAAGCCAACTACTCTGTGCCTTTAAACGCCAAATTTTAGCTATCCACTTTATCTATGGCCCACTAATATAAAACCAGTGCTCAGAGGAAACAATCATTGCTCGCTATGAAGAAATCTTCATTCCAATAGGAACCTTTCAAAGTCTGTGTCAATCGGCAAAATCAAAGCCGGACAGGCCGTGCATAAAATCAGCACTCTTAGGCACCAGTTCACAGTTTCCAATATCGCCCTATGGTGGGCTTCTGGTCGACCCGTGCCAGCTACCTCACTCAGCCTCCACGGGGTGTCCACCGGTCTCCTTGCTTGTAGACCATGGGCTCTCGCCAATGTTCAACAAGCCTGGGCTCCTGATTCGACGTGGTGAACGTTACTCGAGTCACCCTCGTGTTCTCCGTTTCAGGTAAACCAAATCCACAGGTATCTGGGCCCATACACAAGCAGTCCTTTTATTGCTGCAGTTCTCCGACCTCCACTCCATATGAAGATCCATGTGGTCACCCAGCAAGCAATTCAGCCTGCCACAGGCTCTCTTTAACACACAGTCCAGGGAGATGTTTTCTCCCTACTCTCAGATTTTATTTTAACTTCTGGCAAAGGCTTTTGGTTCCTGAGTACACGAAAGCACTGGTGGGCATCTAATTCACTGCACAGCAGTCTTACCAGAGGTAGCTTAACCCAGCTAAAAATCACCCAATTTTGGTGGCTCTAAGCATGTGGGCTTACAAACTTTCATTTTTCCCACTTCCCATATTTTCCCCAGAAAACAACCGAATAAAGGGTGGCTTTGTCTGACCTCTGGATAGACAAGGAAGAAGAATTACCATGAGGGCAAAGTCAAACAAATAGCTACTCTCCATCTTAATATGAGTTTTTCCATTGCCACACTGCTAGGTATCCTATTTGTGACTCTGGCTCTCGTAGAGAAACAGGGGCACAGAAACTCATGTCTAAGTGAGACTCATATATAAAGGTTAAGTGTTCATCAAGCAGACATCTGAAAGCAGTGTGGTCCAAACCCACAAGTCCGACATTAACCCATTAACCCACATGTCGAAACCAATTGCAATGTCCTCCTTCATCTTTCAAAACAGACGACATGTTGCAGGCTGAAGGTGGGGGGCCGAGACAGTGAATGTGTTAGCAGAGCCGCATGGTCTCTGGATATATCAGCATATCTCTGCACGGCTACTCCAACAACCCGGGCTTCCTTTGGGTAAGTACATGTGTCTTCGGCTCAGGGACGTCTTGCCGGAATGGAGCCTTGACAGCTAAAGCAGGGAACAAGCTGAGGCAGCTGCACCCTGCTCCCACGTTCAGAAAAGAAGAGACCCAACTAGAATGGCAATGCTCAAGGAGCCATTGATCCCTCCGCCCTTCATTTAACTGCACGTGTGTATCACCCAGGTTGGCACAATCCACGAAGTAAATCCACATTTGTGAACCTGGCACCCGTTCAAAATTCTTTAACCCCAACATGGAATTAAGTAACATCAGGACCTTAATTCAAAGGCTTATGGAATGTTCCCCCACTCAGAAAGTTTGTAAGCCAACTGCTCTGTGCCTTTATACCCCTAATTTTAGCTATTCACTTTATGTATGGCCCACTAATATAAAACCAGTGCTCAGAGGAAACAATGATTGCTCGCCATGAAGAAATATTCATTCGAATAGGAACCTTTCACAGTCTGTGTCCATCGGCAAAATCAAAGCCGGACAGGCCGTGCATAAAGTCAGCACTCTTAGGCACCAGTTCACAGTCTTCAATATCGCCCTCTGGTGGGCTTCTGGTCGACCCGGGCCGGCTACATCACTCAGCCTTCACGGGGTGTCCACTGGTCACCTTGCTTGTAGACCATGGCCTCTCGCCACTATTCAACAGGTTCGGCTCCTGATGCGATGTGTGAACATTCCTCGAGTCCCCCTTGTGTTCCCCTTTACAGGTAAACCAAATCCACTGGTATCCGTGCCCATACACAAGCAATCCTGTTATTGCTGCATTTCTCTGACCTCCACACCATATGTAGATCCACGTGGACACACAGCAAGCAATTCAGCCTGCTCACAGGCTCTCTTTAACACACACTCCCAGGGAGATGTTTTCTCCCTAATCCCAGATTTTTTTTACTTCTGGCCAAGTCTTATGGTTCCTGAGTACACCAAAGAACTGGTGGGCATCTATTTCACTGCATACCTGTCTTCCCAGAGGTGGTCAAAACCCAGCTAAAGATCACCCCATTTTGGTGGCTCAAGCAAATGGGCTTACAAACTTTCATTTTTCCCCCTTACCGTAGTTTCCCCAGAAAACAACCGAGTAAAGGGTGGCTTTTTCTGACCTCTGGATCGACAAGGAAGAAGAATTACCATGAGGGCAAGGTCAAACATATAGTTACTCTCCATCTTAAGATGAGTTTTTCCATTGCCCCACTGCTAGGTATCCTATTTGTGACTCTGGCTCTCATAGAGAAAGAGGGGCACAGAAACTCATGTCTAAGTGAGACTCATATATAAAGGTTAACTGTTCATCAAGCAGACATCCGAAAGCAGTGTGGTCCAAACCCACAAGTCCGACATTAACCTATTAACCCACATGTCTAAAAACAATTGCAGTGTCCTCCTCCATCTTTCAAAACAGATGACATGTTGCTGGCTGAAGGAGGAGAGACGAGGCAGTGAATGTGTAAGCAGAGCAGCGTGGGCAGTGGATATGTCAGCATATCTCTACACGGCTACTCCAATAGCCCGGGCTTCCTCTGGGTAGGTCCATGTATCTTCGGCTCAGGGACGTCTTGCCGGAAAGGAGCCTTGTCAGCTAAAGCAGGGAACAAGATGAGGCAGCTGCACCCTGCTCCCATGTTCAGAAATGAAGAGACCCAACAAGAATGGCAATGCTCAAGGAGCCATTGATCCCTCCGCCCTTGATTTAACCGCACGTGTGTATCGCCCAGGTTGGCACAATCCATGACCTAAATCCACATTTGTGAACCTGGCACCCGTTCAAAATTCTTTAACCACAACATGGAATTAAGTAACACCAGGACCTTAATTCTAAAACTTATGGAATGTTCCCCCACTCAGAAAGATTGTAAGCCAACTACTCTGTGCCATCATACGCCAAATTTTAGCTATTCACTTTATCTATGGCCCAAAATATAAAACAAGTGCTCAGAGGAAATATCATTGCTCGCCATGAAGAAATCTTCATTCCAATAGGAACCATTCAAAGTCTGTGTCAATCGGCAAAATCAAAGCCGGACAGGCCGTGCATAAAGTCAGCACTCTTAGGCACCAGTTCACAGTCTCCAATATCATCCTCTGGTGTGCTTCTTGTCGACCCGTACCGGGGACCTCGCTCAGCCTTCATGGGGCATCCACCGGTCACCTTGCTTGTAGACCATGGGCTCTCACCACTATTC
Source organism: Tenrec ecaudatus (assembly GCF_050624435.1). NCBI lineage: Eukaryota > Metazoa > Chordata > Mammalia > Afrosoricida > Tenrecidae > Tenrec > Tenrec ecaudatus. The sequence goes on from NW_027459361.1 coordinate 264,954, forward strand.
AACAAGCCTGGGGTCCTGATGCACATGGAGAACTTTACTCGAGTCACCCTCGTGTTCTCCTTTTCAGGTAAACCAAATCCACAGGTATCCGTGCCCATACGCAAGCAGTCCTTTTATTGCTGCATTTCTCTGACCTCCACTCCATATGTAGTTCCCCGAGGTCACCCAGGAAGCAATTCAGCCTGCTCACATTCTCTCTTTAACACACAGTCCCTGGGAGATGTTTTCTCCCTACTCCCAGATTTTTTTTTAACTTCTGGCAAAGACTTATGGTTCCTGAGTTCAAGAAAGCACTGATGCGCATCTATTTCACAGCACAGCTGTCTTCCAAGAGGTGTTCTAAACCCAGCGAAAGATAACCCCATTTTGGTGACTCAAAGCAAGTGGGCTCACAATCATTCATTTTTCCCACTACCCATAGTTTCCCCAGAAAACAACCGAGTAAAGGGTGGCTTTGTCTGACCTGTGGATAGACAAGGAAGAAGAATTACCACAAGGGCAAGGTCAAACAAATAGCTACTCTCCATCTTAAAATGAGTTTTTCCATTGCCCCACTGCTAGGTATCCTATTTGTGACTCTGGCTCTCATAGAGAAACAGGGGCACAGAAACTCATGTCTAAGTGAGACTCATATATAAAGGTTAAGTGTTCATCAAGCAGACATCCGAAAGCAGTGTGGTCCAAACCCACAAGTCCGACAATAACCCATTAACCCACATGTCCAAAACCAATTGCATTATCCACCTCCATCTTTCAAAACAGACGACATGTTGCTGGTGAAGGAGGAGATCCAAGACAGAGGATGTGTAAGCAGAGTAACGTGGGCAGTGCATATGTCAGCATATCTCTTCCCGGCTACTCCAACAACCCGGGATTCCTCTGGGTAGGTCCACGTGTCTTCGGGTCAGGGATGTCTTGCCGGAAAGGAGCCTTGACAGGTAAAGCACAGAACAAGCTGAGGCCGCTGCACCCTGCTCCCACGTACAGAAATGATGATACCCAACTAGAATGGCAATGCTCAAGGAGCCATTGATCCCTCCGCCCTTCATTTAACTGCACGTGTGTATCACCCAGATTGGCACAATCCACGAACTAAATCCACATTTGTGAACCTGGTACTCGTTCATAATTCTTTAACCCCAACATGGAATTAAGTAACATCAGGACCTTAATTCTAAACCTTATGGAATGTTCCCCCACTCAGAAAGTTTGTAAGCCAACTGCTCTGTGCCTTTATACCCTTAATTTTAGCTATTCACTTTATCTATGGCCCACTAATATAAACCCAGTGCTCAGAGGAAACAATCATTGATCGCCATGAAGAAATCTTCATTCCAATAGGAACCTTTCAATGTCTGTGTCCATCAACAAAATCAAACCCGTACAGGCCGTGCATAACGTCAGCACTCTCAGGCACCAGTTCACAGTCTCCAATATCGTCCTTTGGTGGGCTTCAGGTCGACCCGTGCCAGCTACCTCACTCAGCCTTCTCGGGGTGTCCACCAGTCAGCTTGCTTGTAGACCATGGGCTCTCGCCAATGTTCAACAAGACTGGGCTCCTGATGCGGCCTGGTGAACTTTAATCGAGTTACCCTCGTGTTCTCCTCCTTGTTAGGTAAACCAAATCCACAGGTATCCGGGCCCATACACAAGCAGTCCTTTTATTGCTGCATTTCTCAGACCTCCACTCCATATGTAGATCCCCGTGGTCACCCAGAAAGCAATTCAGCCTGCTCACAAGCTCTCTTTAACACACCGTCCTAGGAAGATGTTTTCTCCCTACTCCCAGATTTTTTTTAAATTCTGGCAAATACTTACGGTTCCTGAGTACACGAAAGCACTGGTGGGCATCTATTTCACTGCATAGCTGTCTACCCAGAGGTGGTCTAAACCCAGCTAAAGATAACCCCATTTTAGTGGTTCAAAGCAAGTGGGCTTACATACTTTCATTTTTCCACCATTCCATAGTTTCCCCAGAAAACAACCGAGTACTGGGTGGCTTTGTCTGACTTCTGGATAGACAAGGAAGTAGAATTACCATGAGGCAAGGTCAAACAAATAGCTACTCTCCATCTTAAGATGAGTTTTTCCATTGCCCAACTGCTAGGTATCCTATTTGTGACTCTGGCTCTCGTAGAGAAACTGGGACACAGAAACTCATGTCTAAGTGAGACTCATATATCAAGGTTAAGTGTTCATCAAGCAGACAACCGAAAGCAGTGTGGTCCAAACCCACAATTCCGACAATAACCCATTAACCCACATGCCCAACACCAATTGCAATGTCCTCCTCCATCTTTCAAAACATTCGACATGTTGCTGGCTGAAGGAGGAGAGCCCAGGCAGTGAATGTGTAAGCAGAGCAGCACGGGCAGTGGATATGTCAGCAAATCTCTGCATGGCTACTCCAGCAGCCCGGGTTTCCTCTTGGTAGGTCCATGTGTCTTCGGCTCAGGGACGTCTTGCCAGAAAGGAGCCTTGACAGCTAAAGCAGGGAACAAGCTGAGTCAGCTGCACCCTGCTCCCACATTCAGAAATGAAGAGACCCAACTAGAATGGCAATGATCAAGGAGCCATTGATCTCTCCGCCCTTCATTTAACCGCATGTGTGTATCGCCCAGGTTGGCACAGTCCACGAACTAAATCCACATTTATGAACCAGGCACCCGTCCAAAATTCTTTAACCGCAACATGGAATTAAGGTACATCAGACCTTAATTCTAAAACTTATGGAATGTTGCCCCACTCGGAAAGTTTGTAAGCCAACTACTCTGTGCCTTTAAACGCCAAATTTTAGCTATCCACTTTATCTATGGCCCACTAATATAAAACCAGTGCTCAGAGGAAACAATCATTGCTCGCTATGAAGAAATCTTCATTCCAATAGGAACCTTTCAAAGTCTGTGTCAATCGGCAAAATCAAAGCCAGACAGGCCGTGCATAAAATCAGCACTCTTAGGCACCAATTCACAGTCTCCAGTATCGCCCTATGGTGGGCTTCTGGTCGACCCGTGCCAGCTACCTCACTCAGCCTCCACGGGGTGTCCACCGGTCTCCTTGCTTGTAGACCATGGGCTCTCGCCAATGTTCAACAAGCCTGGGCTCCTGATGCGACGTGGTGAACTTTAGTCGAATCACCCTCTTTTTCTCTTTTTCAGGTAAACCAAATCCACAGGTATCTGGGCCCATACACAAGCAGTCCTTTTATTGCTGCAGTTCTCCGACCTCCACTCCATATGAAGATCCATGTGGTCACCCAGCAAGCAATTCAGCCTGCCACAGGCTCTCTTTAACATACAGTCCAGGGAGATGTTTTCTCCCTACTCTCAGATTTTATTTTAACTTCTGGCAAAGGCTTTTGGTTCCTGAGTACACGAAAGCACTGGTGGGCATCTAATTCACTGCACAGCAGTCTTACCAGAGGTAGCTTAACCCAGCTAAAAATCACCCAATTTTGGTGGCTCTAAGCATGTGGGCTTAAAAACTTTCATTTTTCCCACTTCCCATATTTTCCCCAGAAAACAAGCGAGTAAAGGGTGGCTTTGTCTGACCTCTAAATAGACAAGGAAGAAGAATTACCACGAGGGCAAAGTCAAACAAATAGCTACTCTCCATCTTAAGATGAGTTTTTCCATTGCCCCTCTGCTAGGTATCCTATTTGTGACTCTGGCTCTCGTAGAGAAACAGGGGCACAGAATCTCATGTCTAAGTGAGACTCATATATAAAGGTTAAGTGTTCATCAAGCAGACATCTGAAAGCAGTGTGGTCCAAACCCACAAGTCCGACATTAACCCATTAACCCACATGTCGAAACCAATTGCAATGTCCTCCTTCATCTTTCAAAACAGACGACATGTTACAGGCTGAAGGAGGGGGACCGAGACAGTGAATGTGTAAGCAGAGCCGCATGGTCTGTGGATATATCAGCATATCTCTGCACGGCTACTCCAACAACCCGGGCTTCCTTTGGGTAAGTACATGTGTCTTCGGCTCAGGGACGTCTTGCCGGAAAGGAGCCTGGACAGCTAAAGCAGGGAACAAGTTGAGGCAGCTGCACCCTGCTCCCACGTTCAGAAAAGAAGAGACCCAACTAGAATGGCAATGCTCAAGGAGCCATTGATCCCTCCGCCCTTCATTTAACTGCACGTGTGTATCACCCAGGTTGGCACAATCCACGAATTAAATCCACATTTGTGAACCTGGCACCCGTTCAAAATTCTTTAACCCCAACATGGAATTAAGTAACATCAGGACCTTAATTCAAAGCCTTATGGAATGTTCCCCCACTCCGAAAGTTTGTAAGCCAACTGCTCTGTGCCTTTATACCCCTAATTTTAGCTATTCACTTTATGTATGGCCCACTAATATAAAACAAGTGCTCAGAGGAAACAATGATTGCTCGCCATGAAGAAATATTCATTCTAATAGGAACCTTTCACAGTCTGTGTCCATCGGCAAAATCAAAGCCGGACAGCCCATGCATAAAGTCAGCACGCTTAGGCACCAGTTCACAGTCTCCAATATCGCCCTCTGGTGGGCTTCTGGTCGACCCGTGCCGGCTACCTCACTCAGCCTCCACGGGGTGTCCACTGGTCACCTTGCTTGTAGACCATGGCCTCTCGCCACTATTCAACAAGTTCGGCTCCTGATGCGATGTGTGAACATTCCTTGAGTCCCCCTTGTGTTCCCCTTTACAGGTAAACAAATCCACAGGTATCCGTGCCCATACACAAGCAATCCTGTTATTGCTGTATTTCTCCGACCTCCACACCATACGTAGATCCACGTGGACACCCAGCAAGCAATTCAGCCTGCTCACATGCTCTCTTTAACACACACTCCCAGGGAGATGTTTTCTCCCTAATCTCAGATTTTTTTTTTTTACTTCTGGCCAAGTCTTATGATTCCTGAGTACACCAAAGAACTGGTGGGCATCTATTTCACTGCATACCTGTCTTCCCAAAGGTGGTCAAAACCCAGCTAAAGATCACCCCATTTTGGTGGCTCAAGCAAATGGGCTTACAAACTTTCATTTTTCCCCCTTACCGTAGTTTCCCCAGAAAACAACCGAGTAAAGGGTGGCTTTTTCTGACCTCTGGATCGAAAAGGAAGAAGAATTACCATGTGGGCAAGGTCAAACATATAGTTACTCTCCATCTTAAGATGAGTTTTTCCATTGCCCCACTGCTAGGTATCCTATTTGTGACTCTGGCTCTCGTAGAGAAATAGGGGCACAGTAACTCATGTCTAAGTGAGACTCATATATAAAGGTTAAGTGTTCATCAAGCAGACATCCGAAAGCAGTGTGGTCCAAACCCCCAAGTCCGACATTAACCCACATATCGAAACCAATTGCAGTATCCTCCTCCATCTTTCAATACAGATGACATGTTGCTGGCTGAAGGAGGAGAGATGAGGCAGTGAATGTGTAAGCAGAGCAGTGTGGGCAGTGGATATGTCAGGATATCTCTACACGGCTACTCCAACAGCCCGGGCTTCCTCTGGGTAGGTCCATGTGTCTTCGGCTCAGGGACGTCTTGCCGGAAAGGAGCATTGTCAGCTAAAGCAGGGAACAAGGTGAGGCAGCTGCACCCTGCTCCCATGTTCAGAAATGAAGAGACCCAACAAGAATGGCAATGCTCAAGGAACCATTGATCCCTCCGCCCTTGATTTAACCGCACGTGTGTATCGCCCAGGTTGGCACAATCCACGAACTATATCCACATTTGCGAACACTGCCACCCGTTCAAAATTCTTTAACCACAACATGGAATTAAGTAACACCAGGACCTTAATTCTAAAACTTATGGAATGTTTCCCCACTCAGAAAGATTGTAAGCCAACTACTCTGTGCCATCATACGCCAAATTTTAGCTATTCACTTTATCTATGGCCCAAAATATAAAACAAGTGCTCAGAGGAAATATCATTGCTCGCCATGAAGAAATCTTCATTCCAATAGGAACCATTCAAAGTCTGTGTCCATCGGCAAAATCAAAGCCGGACACGCCGTGCATAAAGTCAGCACTCTTAGGCACCAGTTCACAGTCTCCAATATCGTCCACTGGTGTGCTTCTTGTCGACCCGTACCGGGGACCTCGCTCAGCCTTCATGGGGTATCCACCGGTCACCTTGCTTGTAGACCATGGGCTCTCGCCACTATTCATCAAGCCTGGGGTCCTGATGCACATGTTGAACTTTACTCGAGTCACCCTCGTGTTCTCCTTTTCAGGTAAACCAAATCCACAGGTATCCGTGCCCATACGCAAGCAGTCCTTTTATTGCTGCATTTCTCCGACCTCCACTCCATATGTAGATCCCCGAGGTCACCCAGAAAGCAATTCTGCCTGCTCACAGTCTCTCTTTAACACACAGTCCCTGGGAGATGTTTTCTCCCTACTCCCAGATGTTTTTTTAACTTCTGGCAAAGGCTTATGGTTCCTGAGTTCACGAAAGCACTGGTGGGCATCTATTTCACTGCATAGCTGTCTACCCAGAGGTGGTCTAAACCCAGCTAAAGATAACCCCATTTTAGTGGTTCAAAGCAAGTGGGCTTACAAACTTTCATTTTTCCACCTTTCCAAAGTTTCCCCAGAAAACAACCGAGTACAGGGTAGCTTTGTCTGACTTCTGGATAGACAAGGAAGTAGAATTACCATGAGGCAAGGTCAAACAAATAGCTACTCTCCATCTTAAGATGAGTTTTTCCATTGCCCCACTGCTAGGTATCCTATTTGTGACTCTGGCTCTCGTAGAGAAACAGGGGCAGAGAAACTTATGTCTAAGTGAGACTCATATATCAAGGTTAAGTGTTCATCAAGCAGACATCCGAAAGCAGTTTGGTCCAAACCCACAAGTCCGACAATAACCCATTAACCCACATGTCCAACACCAATTGCAATGTCCTCCTCCATCTTTCAAAACATTCGACATGTTGCTGGCTGAAGGAGGAAAGCCCAGGCAGTGAATGTGTAAGCAGAGCAGCCAGGGCAGTGGATATGTCAGCATATCTCTGCATGGCTACTCCAGCAGCCCGGGTTTCCTCTTTGTAGGTCCATGTGTCTTCGGCTCTGGGACGTATTGCCAGAAAGGAGCCTTGACAGCTAAAGCAGGGAACAAGCTGAGGCAGCTGCACCCTGCTCCCACATTCAGAAATGAAGAGACCCAACTAGAATGGCAATGATCAAGGAGCCATTGATCACTCCGCCCTTCATTTAACCGCACGTGTGTATCGCCCAGGTTGGCACAATCCACGAACTAAATTCACATTTGCAAACCAGGCACCCGTTCAAAATTCTTTAAACCCAACATGGAATTAAGTTACATCAGACCTTAATTCTAAAACTTATGGAATGTTCCCCCACTCCGAAAGTTTGTAAGCCAACTACTCTGTGCCTTTATATGCCAAATTTTAGCTATCCACTTTGTCTATGGCCCACTAATATAAAACCAGTGCTCACAGGAAACAATCATTGCTCGCTATGAAGAAATCTTCATTCCAATATCAACCTTTCAAAGTCTGTGTCCATAGGCAAAATCAAAGCCGGACAGGCCGTGCATAAAATCAGCACTCTTAGGCACCAGTTCACAGTCTCCAATATCGCCCTATGGTGGGCTTCTGGTCGACCCGTGCCAGCTACCTCACTCAGCCTCCACGGGGTGTCCACCGGTCTCCTTGCTTGTAGACCATGGGCTCTCGCCAATGTTCAACAAGCCTGGGCTCCTGATGCGACGTGGTGAACTTTAGTCGAATCACCCTCTTTTTCTCCTTTTCAGGTAAACCAAATCCACAGGTATCTGGGCCCATACACAAGCAGTCCTTTTAATGCTGCAGTTCTCTGACCTCCACTCCATATGAAGATCCATGTGGTCACCCAGTAAGCAATTCAGCCTGCCACAGGCTGTCTTTAACACACAGTCCAGGGAGATGTTTTCTCCCTACTCTCAGATTTTATTTTAACTTCTGGCATAGGCTTATGGTTCCTGAGTACACGAAAGCACTGGTGGGCATCTAATTCACAGCAGAGCAGTCTTCCCAGAGGTAGCTTAACCTAGCTAAAGATCACCCAATTTTGGTGGCTCTAAGCATGTGGGCTTACAAACTTTCATTTTTCCCACTTCCCATATTTTCCCCAGAAAACAACCGAATAAAGGGTGGCTTTGTCTGACCTCTGGATAGACAAGGAAGAAGAATTACCATGAGGGCAAAGTCAAACAAATAGCTACTCTCCATCTTAAGATGAGTTTTTCCATTGCCCCACTGCTAGGTATCCTATTTGTGACTCTGGCTCTCGTAGAGAAACAGGGGCAGAGAAACTCATGTCTAAGTGAGACTCATATATAAAGGTTAAGTGTTCATCATGCAGACATCTGAAAGCAGTGTGGTCCAAACCCACAAGTCCGACATTAACCCATTAACACACATGTCCAAACCAATTGCAATGTCCTCCTCCATCTTTCAAAACAGACGACATGTTGCAGGCTGAAGGTGGGGGGCCGAGACAGTGAATGTGTTAGCAGAGCCGCATGGTCTCTGGATATATCAGCATATCTCTGCACGGCTACTCCAACAACCCGGGCTTCCTTTGGGTAAGTACATGTGTCTTCGGCTCAGGGACGTCTTGCCGGAATGGAGCCTTGACAGCTAAAGCAGGGAACAAGCTGAGGCAGCTGCACCCTGCTCCCACATTCAGAAATGAAGAGACCCAACTAGAATGGCAATGCTCAAGGAGCCATTGATCCCTCCGCCCTTCATTTAACTGTACGTGTGTATCACCCAGGTTGGCACAATCCACGAATTAAATCCACATTTGTGAACCTGGCACCCGTTCAAAATTCTTTAACCCCAACATGGAATTAAGTAACATCAGGACCTTAATTCAAAGCCTTATGGAATGTTCCCCCACTCCGAAACTTTGTAAGCCAACTGCTCTGTGCCTTTATACACCTAATTTTAGCTATTCACTTTATGTATGGCCCACTAATATAAAACCAGTGCTCAGAGGAAACAATCATTGCTCGCCAAGAAGAAATCTTCATTCTAATAGGAACCTTTCACAGTCTGTGTCCATTGGCAAAATCAAAGCCGGACAGGCCGTGCATAAAGTCAGCACGCTTAGGCACCAGTTCACAGTCTCCAATATCGCCCTCTGGTGGGCTTCTGGTCGACCCGTGCCGGCTACATCACTCAGCCTTCACGGGGTGTCCACTGGTCACCTTGCTTGTAGACCATGGCCTCTCGCCACTATTCAACAAGTTCGGCTCCTGATGCGATGTGTGAACATTCCTCGAGTCCCCCTTGTGTTCCCCTTTACAGGTAAACCAAATCCACAGGTATCCGTGCGCATACGCAAGCAATCCTGTTATTGCTGCATTTCTCTGACCTCCACACCATATGTAGATCCACGTGGACACACAGCAAGCAATTCAGCCTGCTCACAGGCTCTCTTTAACACACACTCCCAGGGAGATGTTTTCTCCCTAATCCCAGATTTTTTTTACTTCTGGCCAAGTCTTATGGTTCCTGAGTACACCAAAGAACTGGTGGGCATCTATTTCACTGCATACCTGTCTTCCCAGAGGTGGTCAAAACCCAGCTAAAGATCACCCAATTTTGGTGGCTCAAGCAAATGGGCTTACAAACTTTCATTTTTCCCCCTTACCGTAGTTTCCCCAGAAAACAACCGAGTAAAGGGTGGCTTTTTCTGACCTCTGGATCGACAAGGAAGAAGAATTACCATGAGGGCAAGGTCAAACATATAGTTACTCTCAATCTTAAGATGAGTTTTTCCATTGCCCCACTGCTAGGTATCCTATTTGTGACTCTGGCTCTCATAGAGAAACAGGGGCACAGAAACTCATGTCTAAGTGAGACTCATATATAAAGGTTAAGTGTTCATCAAGCAGACATCCGAAAGCAGTGTGGTCCGAACCCACAAGTCCGACATTAACCTATTAACCCACATGTCTAAAAACAATTGCAGTGTCCTCCTCCATCTTTCAAAACAGATGACATGTTGCTGGCTGAAGGAGGAGAGACGAGGCAGTGAATGTGTAAGCAGAGCAGCGTGGGCAGTGGATATGTCAGCATATCTCTACACGGCTACTCCAACAGCCAGGGCTTCCTCTGGGTAGGTCCATGTATCTTCGGCTCAGGGACGTCTTGCCGGAAAGGAGCCTTGTCAGCTAAAGCAGGGAACAAGATGAGGCAGCTGCACCCTGCTCCCATGTTCAGAAATGAAGAGACCCAACAAGAATGGCAATGCTCAAGGAGCCATTGATCCCTCCGCCCTTGATTTAACCGCACGTGTGTATCACCCAGGTTGGCACAATCCACGAACTAAATCCACATTTGCGAACCTGGCACACGTTCAAAATTCTTAACCACAACATGGAATTAAGTAACACCCGGACCTTAATTATAAAACTTATGGAATGTTCCCCCACTCAGAAAGATTGTAAGCCAACTACTCTGTGCCATCATACGCCAAATTTTAGCTATTCACTTTATCTATGGCCCAAAATATAAAACAAGTGCTCAGAGGAAATATCATTGCTCGCCATGAAGAAATCTTCATTCCAATAGGAACCATTCAAAGTCTGTGTTAATCGGCAAAATCAAAGCCGGACAGGCCGTGCATAAAGTCAGCACTCTTAGGCACCAGTTCACAGTCTCCAATATCATCCTCTGGTGTGCTTCTTGTCGACCCGTACCGGGGACCTCGCTCAGCCTTCATGGGGTATCCACCGGTCACCTTGCTTGTAGACCATGGGCTCTCGCCACTATTCAACAAGCCTGGGGTCCTGATGCACATGGAGAACTTTACTCGAGTCACCCTCGTGTTCTCCTTTTCAGGTAAACCAAATCCACAGGTATCCGTGCCCATACACAAGAAGTCCTTTTATTGCTGCATTTCTCTGACCTCCACTCCATATGTAGATCCCCGAGGTCACCCAGGAAGCAATTCAGCCTGCTCACATTCTCTCTTTAACACACAGTCCCTGGGAGATGTTTTCTCCCTACTCCCAGATTTTTTTTTAACTTCTGGCAAAGACTTATGGTTCCTGAGTTCACGAAAGCACTGATGCGCATCTATTTCACAGCACAGCTGTCTTCCAAGAGGTGTTCTAAACCCAGCGAAAGATAACCCCATTTTGGTGACTCAAAGCAAGTGGGCTCACAATCATTCATTTTTCCCACTACCCATAGTTTCCCCAGAAAACAACCGAGTAAAGGGTGGCTTTGTCTGACCTGTGGATAGACAAGGAAGAAGAATTACCACAAGGGCAAGGTCAAACAAATAGCTACTCTCCATCTTAAAATGAGTTTTTCCATTGCCCCACTGCTATGTATCCTATTTGTGACTCTGGCTCTCATAGAGAAACAGGGGCACAGAAACTCATGTCTAAGTGAGACTCATATATAAAGGTTAAGTGTTCATCAAGCAGACATCCGAAAGCAGTGTGGTCCAACCCACAAGTCCGACAATAACCCATTAACCCACATGTCCAAAACCAATTGCATTATCCTCCTCCATCTTTCAAAACAGACGACATGTTGCTGGTGAAGGAGGAGATCCAAGACAGAGGATGTGTAAGCAGAGTAACGTGGGCAGTGCATATGTCAGCATATCTCTTCCCGGCTACTCCAACAACCCGGGATTCCTCTGGGCAGGTCCACGTGTCTTCGGCTCAGGGATGTCTTGCCGGAAAGGAGCCTTGACAAGTAAAGCAGGGAACAAGCTGAGGCAGCTGCACCCTGCTCCCACGTTCAGAAATGATGATACCCAACTAGAATGGCAATGCTCAAGGAGCCATTGATCCCTCCGCCCTTCATTTAACTGCACGTGTGTATCACCCAGGTTGGCACAATCCACGAACTAAATCCACATTTGTGAACCTGGTACTCGTTCATAATTCTTTAACCCCAACATGGAATTAAGTAACATCAGGACCTTAATTCTAAACCTTATGGAATGTTCCCCCACTCAGAAAGTTTGTAAGCCAACTGCTCTGTGCCTTTATACCCTTAATTTTAGCTATTCACTTTATCTATGGCCCACTAATATAAACCCAGTGCTCAGAGGAAACAATCATTGCTCGCCATGAAGAAATCTTCATTCCAATAGGAACCTTTCAATGTCTGTGTCCATCAGTAAAATCAAACACGTACAGGCCGTGCATAACGTCAGCACTCTCAGGCACCAGTTCACAGTCTCCAATATCGTCCTTTGGTGGGCTTCAGGTCGACCCGTGCCAGCTACCTCACTCAGCCTTCTCGGGGTGTCCACCAGTCACCTTGCTTGTAGACCATGGGCTCTCGCCAATGTTCAACAAGACTGGGCTCCTGATGCGGCCTGGTGAACTTTAATCGAGTTACCCTCGTGTTCTCCTCCTTGTTAGGTAAACCAAATCCACAGGTATCCGGGCCCATACACAAGCAGTCCTTTTATTGCTGCATTTCTCAGACCTCCACTCCATATGTAGATCCCCGTGGTCACCCAGAAAGCAATTCAGCATGCTCACAGGCTCTCTTTAACACACCGTCCTAGGAAGATGTTTTCTCCCTACTCCCAGATTTTTTTTTTTAATTCTGGCTAATACTTATGGTTCCTGAGTACACGAAAGCACTGGTGGGCATCTATTTCACTGCATAGCTGCCTACCCAGAGGTGGTCTAAACCCAGCTAAAGATAACCCCATTTTAGTGGTTCAAAGCAAGTGGGCTTACATACTTTCATTTTTCCACCTTTCCATAGTTTCCCCAGAAAACAACCGAGTACAGGGTGGCTTTGTCTGACTTCTGGATAGACAAGGAAGTAGAATTACCATGAGGCAAGGTCAAACAAATAGCTACTCTCCATCTTAAGATGAGTTTTTCCATTGCCCAACTGCTAGGTATCCTATTTGTGACTCTGGCTCTCGTAGAGAAACAGGGACACAGAAACTCATGTCTAAGTGAGACTCATATATCAAGGTTAAGTGTTCATCAAGCAGACAACCGAAAGCAGTGTGGTCCAAACCCACAATTCCGACAATAACCCATTAACCCACATGCCCAACACCAATTGCAATGTCCTCCTCCATCTTTCAAAACATTCGACATGTTGCTGGCTGAAGGAGGAGAGCCCAGGCAGTGAATGTGTAAGCAGAGCAGCATGGGCAGTGGATATGTCAGCAAATCTCTGCATGGCTACTCCAGCAGCCCGGGTTTCCTCTTGGTAGGTCCATGTGTCTTCGGCTCAGGGACGTCTTGCCAGAAAGGAGCCTTGACAGCTAAAGCAGGGAACAAGCTGAGTCAGCTGCACCCTGCTCCCACATTCAGAAATGAAGAGACTCAACTAGAATGGCAATGATCAAGGAGCCATTGATCTCTCCGCCCTTCATTTAACCGCATGTGTGTATCGCCCAGGTTGGCACAGTCCACGAACTAAATCCACATTTGTGAACCAGGCACCCGTCCAAAATTCTTTAACCGCAACATGGAATTAAGTTACATCAGACCTTAATTCTAAAACTTATGGAATGTTGCCCCACTCGGAAAGTTTGTAAGCCAACTACTCTGTGCCTTTAAACGCCAAATTTTAGCTATCCACTTTATCTATGGCCCACTAATATAAAACCAGTGCTCAGAGGAAACAATCATTGCTCGCTATGAAGAAATCTTCATTCCAATAGGAACCTTTCAAAGTCTGTGTCAATCGGCAAAATCAAAGCCGGACAGGCCGTGCATAAAATCAGCACTCTTAGGCACCAGTTCACAGTCTCCAATATCGCCCTATGGTGGGCTTCTGGTCGACCCGTGCCAGCTACCTCACTCAGCCTCCACGGGGTGTCCACCGGTCTCCTTGCTTGTAGACCATGGGCTCTCGCCAATGTTCAACAAGCCTGGGCTCCTGATTCGACGTGGTGAACTTTACTCGAGTCACCCTCGTGTTCTCCTTTTCAGGTAAACCAAATCCACAGGTATCTGGGCCCATACACAAGCAGTCCTTTTATTGCTGCAGTTCTCCGACCTCCACTCCATATGAAGATCCATGTGGTCACCCAGCAAGCAATTCAGCCTGCCACAGGCTCTCTTTAACACACAGTCCAGGGAGATGTTTTCTCCCTACTCTCAGATTTTATTTTAACTTCTGGCATAGGCTTTTGGTTCCTGAGTACACGAAAGCACTGGTGGGCATCTAATTCACTGCACAGCAGTCTTCCCAGAGGTAGCTTAACCCAGCTAAAAATCACCCAATTTTGGTGGCTCTAAGCATGTGGGCTTACAAACTTTCATTTTTCCCACTTAGCATATTTTCCCCAGAAAACAACCGAGTAAAGGGTGGCTTTGTCTGACCTCTGGATAGACAAGGAAGAAGAATTACCATGAGGGCAAAGTCAAACAAATAGCTACTCTCCATCTTAAGATGAGTTTTTCCATTGCCCCACTGCTAGGTATCCTATTTGTGACTCTGGCTCTCGTAGAGAAACAGGGGCACAGAAACTCATGTCTAAGTGAGACTCATATATAAAGGTTAAGTGTTCATCAAGCAGACATCTGAAAGCAGTGTGGTCCAAACCCACAAGTCCGACATTAACCCATTAACCCACATGTCGAAACCAATTGCAATGTCCTCCTTCATCTTTCAAAACAGACGACATGTTGCAGGCTGAAGGTGGGGGACCGAGACAGTGAATGTGTAAGCAGAGCCGCGTGGTCTGTGGATATATCAGCATACCTCTGCACGGCTACTCCAACAACCCGGGCTTCCTTTGGGTAAGTACATGTGTCTTCGGCTCAGGGACGTCTTGCCGGAAAGGAGCCTTGACAGCTAAAGCAGGGAACAAGCTGAGGCAGCTGCACCCTGCTCCCACGTTCAGAAATGAAGAGACCCAACTAGAATGGCAATGCTCAAGGAGCCATTGATCCCTCCGCCCTTCATTTAACTGCACGTGTGTATCACCCAGGTTGGCACAATCCACGAACTAAATCCACATTTGTGAACCTGGCACCCGTTCAAAATTCTTTAACCCCAACATGGAATTAAGTAACATCAGGACCTTAATTCAAAGGCTTATGGAATGTTCCCCCACTCAGAAAGTTTGTAAGCCAACTGCTCTGTGCCTTTATACCCCTAATTTTAGCTATTCACTTTATGTATGGCCCACTAATATAAAACCAGTGCTCAGAGGAAACAATGATTGCTCGCCATGAAGAAATATTCATTCGAATAGGAACCTTTCACAGTCTGTGTCCATCGGCAAAATCAAAGCCGGACAGGCCGTGCATAAAGTCAGCACTCTTAGGCACTACTTCACAGTCTCCAATATCGCCCTCTGGTGGGTTTCTGGTCGACCCGTGCCGTCTACCTCACTCAGCCTCCACGGGGTGTCCACTGGTCACCTTGCTTGTAGACCATGGCCTCTCGCCACTATTCAACAAGTTGGGCTCCTGATTCGATGTGTGAACATTCCTCGAGTCCCCCTTGTGTTCCCCTTTACAGGTAAACAAATCCACAGGTATCCGTGCCCATACGCAAGCAATCCTGTTATCGCTGCATTTCTCCGACCTCCACACCATACGTAGATCCACGTGGACACCCAGCAAGCAATTCAGCCTGCTCACATGCTCTCTTTAACACACACTCCCAGGGATATGTTTTCTCCCTAATCTCAGATTTTTTTTTTTTTACTTCTGGCCACGTCTTATGATTCCTGAGTACACCAAAGAACTGGTGGGCATCTATTTCACTGCATACCTGTCTTCCCAGAGGTGGTCAAAACCCAGCTAAAGATCACCCCATTTTGGTGGCTCAAGCAAATGGGCTTACAAACTTTCATTTTTCCCCCTTACCCTAGTTTCCCCAGAAAACAACCGAGTAAAGGGTGGCTTTTTCTGACCTCTGGATCGACAAGGAAGAAGAATTACCATGAGGGCAAGGTCAAACATATAGTTACTCTCCATCTTAAGATGAGTTTTTCCATTGCCCCACTGCTAGGTATCCTATTTGTGACTCTGGCTCTCATAGAGAAACAGGGGCACAGAAACTCATGTCTAAGTGAGACTCATATATAAAGGTTAAGTGTTCATCAAGCAGACATCCGAAAGCAGTGTCGTTCAAACCCCCAAGTCCGACATTAACCCACATATCGAAACCAATTGCAGTGTCCTCCTCCATCTTTCAAAACAGATGGCATGTTGCTGGCTGAAGGAGGAGAAATGAGGCAGTGAATGTGTAAGCAGAGCAGCGTGGGCAGTGGATATGTCAGGATATCTCTACACGGCTACTCCAACAGCCCGGGCTTCCTCTGGGTAGGTCCATGTGTCTTCGGCTCAGGGACGTCTTGCCGGAAAGGAGCCTTGTCAGCTAAAGCAGGGAACAAGCTGAGGCAGCTGCACCCTGCTCCCATGTTCAGAAATGAAGAGACCCAACAAGAATGGCAATGCTCAAGGAGCCATTGATCCCTCCGCCCTTGATTTAACCGCACGTGTGTATCGCCCAGGTTGGCACAATCCACGAACTAAATCCACATTTGCGAACCCTGCCACCCGTTCAAAATTCTTTAACCACAACATGGAATTAAGTAACACCAGGACCTTAATTCTAAAACTTATGGAATGTTTCCCCACTCAGAAAGATTGTAAGCCAACTACTCTGTGCCATCATACGCCAAATTTTCGCTATTCATTTTATCTATGGCCCAAAATATAAAACAAGTGCTCAGAGGAAATATCATTGCTCGCCATGATGAAATCTTCATTCCAATAGGAACCATTCAAAGTCTGTGTCCATCGGCAAAATCAAAGCCGGACACGCCGTGCATAAATTCAGCACTCTTTGGCACCAGTTCACAGTCTCCAATATCGTCCACTGGTGTGTTTCTTGTCGACCCGTACCGGGGACCTCGCTCAGCCTTCATGGGATATCCACCGGTCACCTTGCTTGTAGACCATGGGCTCTCGCCACTATTCATCAAGCCTGGGGTCCTGCTGCACATGTTGAACTTTACTCGAGTCACCCTCGTGTTCTCCTTTTCAGGTAAACCAAATCCACAGGTATCCGTGCCCATACGCAAGCAGTCCTTTTATTGCTGCATTTCTCTGACCTCCACTCCATATGTAGATCCCCGAGGTCACCCAGAAAGCAATTCAGCCTGCTCACAGTCTCACTTTAACACACAGTCCCTGGGAGATGTTTTCTCCCTACTCCCAGATGTTTTTTTTAACTTCTGGCAAAGGCTTATGGTTCCTGAGTTCACGGAAGCACTGGTGGGCATCTATTTCACTGCATAGCTGTCTAACCAGAGGTGGTCTAAACCCAGCTAAAGATAACCCCATTTTAGTGGTTCAAAGCAAGTGGGCTTACAAACTTTCATTTTTCCACCTTTCCATAGTTTCCCCAGAAAACAACCGAGTACAGGGTAGCTTTGTCTGACTTCTGGATAGACAAGGAAGTAGAATTACCATGAGGCAAGGTCAAACAAATAGCTACTCTCCACCTTAAGATGAG
This sequence comes from Tenrec ecaudatus, assembly GCF_050624435.1. NCBI lineage: Eukaryota > Metazoa > Chordata > Mammalia > Afrosoricida > Tenrecidae > Tenrec > Tenrec ecaudatus. The sequence continues at coordinate 282,449 of NW_027459361.1, forward strand.
TTTTTCCATTGCCCCACTGCTAGGTATCCTATTTGTGACTCTGGCTCTCATAGAGAAACAGGGGCACAGAAACTTATGTCTAAGTGAGACTCATATATCAAGGTTAAGTGTTCATCAAGCAGACATCCGAAAGCAGTGTGGTCCAAACCCACAATTCCGACAATAACCCATTAACCCACATGTCCAACACCAATTGCAATGTCCTCCTCCATCTTTCAAAACATTCGACATGTTGCTGGCTGAAGGAGGAGAGCCCAGGCAGTGAATGTGTAAGCGGAGCAGCCTGGGCAGTGGATATGTCAGCATATCTCTGCATGGCTACTCCAGCAGCCCGGGTTGCCTCTTTGTAGGTCCATGTGTCTTCGGCTCTGGGACGTATTGCCAGAAAGGAGCCTTGACAGCTAAAGCAGGGAACAAGCTGAGGCAGCTGCACCCTGCTCCCACATTCAGAAATGAAGAGACCCAACTAGAATGGCAATGATCAAGGAGCCATTGATCCCTCAGCCCTTCATTTAACCGCACGTGTGTATCGCCCAGGTTGGCACAATCCACGAACTAAATTCACATTTGCGAACCAGGCACCCGTTCAAAATTCTTTAAACCCAACATGGAATTAAGTTACATCAGACCTTAATTCTAAAACTTATGGAATTTTCCCCCACTCGGAAAGTTTGTAAGCCAACTACTCTGTGCCTTTATATGCCAAATTTTAGCTATCCACTTTGTCTATGGCCCACTAATATAAAACCAGTGCTCAGAGGAAACAATCATTGCTCGCTATGAAGAAATCTTCATTCCAATAGGAACCTTTCAAAGTCTGTGTCCATCGGCAAAATCAAAGCAGGACAGGCCGTGCATAAAGTCAGCACTCTTAGGCACCAGTTCACAGTCTCCAATATCGCCCTATGGTGGGCTTCTGGTCGACCCGTGCCAGCTACCTCACTCAGCCTCCACGGGGTGTCCACCGGTCTCCTTGCTTGTAGACCATGGGCTCTCGCCAATGTTCAACAAGCCTGGGCTCCTGATGCGACGTGGTGAACTTTAGTCGAATCACCCTCTTTTTCTCCTTTTCAGGTAAACCAAATCCACAGGTATCTGGGCCCATACACAAGCAGTCCTTTTATTGCTGCAGTTCTCCGACCTCCACTACATATGAAGATCCACGTGGTCACCCAGCAAGCAATTCAGCCTGCTCACAGGCTCTCTTTAACACACAGTCCAGGGAGATGTTTTCTCCCTACTCTCAGATTTTATTTTAACTTCTGGCAAAGGCTTATGGTTCCTGAGTACACGAAAGCACTGGTGGGCATCTAATTCACTGCACAGCAGTCTTCCCAGAGGTAGCTTAACCCAGCTAAAGATCACCCAATTTTGGTGGCTCTAAGCATGTGGGCTTACAAACTTTCATTTTTCCCACTTCCCATATTTTCCCCAGAAAACAACCGAGTAAAGGGTGGCTTTGTCTGACCTCTACATAGACAAGGAAGAAGAATTACCATGAGGGCAAGGTCAAACAAATAGCTACTCTCCATCTTAAGGTGAGTTTTTCCATTGCCCCACTGCTAGGTATCCTATTTGTGACTCTGGCTCTCGTAGAGAAACAGGGGCACAGAAACTCATGTCTAAGTGAGACTCATATATAAAGGTTAAGTGTTCATCAAGCAGACATCCGAAATCAGTGTGGTCCAAACCCACAAATCCGACAATAACCCATTAACCCACATGTCCAACACCAATTGCAATGTCCTCCTCCATCTTTCAAAACAGACGACATGTTGCTGGCTGTGGGAGGAGAGCTGAGGCATTGAATGTGTAAGCAGAGCAGCGTGGGCATTGGATATGTCAGCATATCTCTGCACGGCTACTCCAACAGCCTGGGCTTCCTCTGGGTAGGTCCATGTGTCTTCGGCTCAGGGACGTCTTGCCGGAAAGGAGCCTTGACATCTAAAGCAGGTAAGAAGCTGAGGCAGCTGCACCCTGCTCCCACATTCAGAAATGAAGAGACCCAACTAGAATGGCAATGCTCAAGGAGCCATTGATCCCTCCGCCCTTCATTTAACCGCACGTGTGTATCGCCCAGGTTGGCACAATCCACGAACTATATCCAAACTTGCCATCCTGGCACCCATTCAGAATTGAAATTACGTGACACCAATAACTTAATTCTATAAGCCTCTGATTATGTTCCTCCCTCTGGAATGTTTTTAAGCCATCTACTCCGTGCAGTTGTACCTCATATTTTCGCTGTTTGCTTAATCTACGGCCCTCTTAGATCAAACCTTTTCTCAGAGGAAAAAATCATTTTCGACCTGAATAAATCTTCATTCCAATAGGAACCTATTGAATTTTGCGTCCATCAACAAAGTCAAAACCGAACAAGCCATTCATAAAGTCAGCCATGATCCACACCAGTTCACAGCCTCGAAAATCCGCCATCTGTTGGGGTTCTGGTCAACCCATGCCTTCCTCAGCTCTACGGTGTCCACCGATCACCTTGCTTGTAGACCATGAGCTCTCTCCAATATTCAAGAAGCTTGGGTTACTCATGCTAGATCATGAATTTTTGTTGATTCACTCTCATATTCTCCATTTCTCCTGTAAAACAAATACACAAGTGTCAGAGGCCAAACTCAATTAGTGTTTTTATTACTACATTTCTCCAACTTCTACTGAGCAAGTAGATTCACGTGGTCACCTTGCAAACCGTCAGCCTGCTCATAAGCTCCCTTTTACACCCATTCCCTGGGAGGTATTTTCTTTGTACTCCCAGATTTTTTTAGTGTTGGCAAAGACTTGTGGTTCCTGAGTACAGGAAAGCACTGTTTCGCATATAAATCAATTCTCTGCATAGCTGTCTTCTAAGGTGTTTCCTAAGCCTATGTAAAGATCAAATTTTGTTGGCTCAAAGCAAGTGGGCTTACAAACTTTCTGCTCTCATACTTCCCATAGTTTCCCCAGTAATCTATTGAATAAAGGGTGGCTTTGTCTGACCACTGGCTAGACAGAGAAGGAAAACTACCATGAGGGAGAGGTCAGACAAACATCTACTCTCCATCTTATGGCTAGTTTCTCCAGTACACCACTGCTAAGGTACCACAATGTGTTAGTCAGGGTACTTTTAGGGAAAGAACTACAGTGAAACTCATGTCTAAGGGAGAGTTTTATATAGTTTATATAAAGTGCTTTATATAGTTTATATATAGTGTGCATCAAGCAAAAATCCCAAACCTGTCCTGCCAAAACCCACAAGTCCAAAATTAATCCCTCAACCCCTTTATCCAGTATCAAACCACAAAGTCCTCCTCCATCTCACAAACCAGACACCATGATGTTGACTGGAGGAGGAAAGCCGATTCAGTGAATGTGTAAGCATCTCTGCACCGGCATCGTGTCTACTAGGTCCATGTGGCTTCTCCTCAGGGATGTCTTTCAGGAAATTATTCTTGGGAGCTAAAGCAGGGAACTGGCTAAGGGAGCTGCATCCGGATCTGACCATCATAAAGCAAGGCACCCCAGCATTAGAAAGGCGTGGATCCCTGAACCACTTATCCCTCTCCCTTTCAATTCGCCCCACATGTGTTTATCGGCCAGCTTGTCACAGCAAACTAACTACCTCACAGCTCTTCTAACAGTCCATGACATCAATTGTATCAAGCTCATTTATACCACTATCATTTGTTGCCATCATTTTCTAAACAGTTACTTTCTTTTTGAACTCTTGGTTCAATTCTTCTCTTTTCCTACACTCCCACTCTCATGACCCCTTGATTTCCTATCTTATACTGAGTGCTGTGTCCCTTCACCACATTTATGTTGTTTACCCCCCTGGGGAGCAGTATTATACAGCAATCATTGTGATCGGTTTCCCCTTTCTACCCCTACCTTCCATCTACCCTCCTGGTACCCTTCGGTTTCTGTTCCTGAGGGGTTGGTCTGACCTTGATTCTGTGTGTCATGATCCTTTATCTGTACCTGTATACATGCTCTTGCCTACGCACAACTGATTGGCAGAACTGGGATCATGATAGAGGGGGGTGAGGAAGCCTTAAAGATACAGAGGTATGTTGTACATTTCATTAGTGTTATACTGTGCTCTGGTTGCCTCATCCTTTTGTTGTGACCCTTCTGTGAGGGTATGTCCTCCCGTCTACAGATGGGTTTTGGGGCTCTGCTCCAACCCCTTTATCCTAAACAATATGGGGGTTTTTGTTTGTTTGCAGTCTTCTGGTGCCTACCTGATTCTGTCAACACCTCATGATCTTACAGGCTAGGGCCCTTTCATATGGGATTTGTTGCTTCTTTGCTAGATGGCTGCAAGTTTACCATCAGTTTTTTAAGAACCCAGATGTTTTATCTTTTTATAGCTGGGCATCATCAGCTTTCTTTACCTCATTTGCTTATGCATTCATTTTGCCTTCAGCTATTATGCTGGGAGGGTGAGCATCACTGAATGCTGGGTTGTTAGAACAAAGTGTTCTTGTGTTGAGGGAGGGCTTAAGCAGAGGCCCAAATCCATCCACTTCCTTAATTTATCGCTATGTAAATATATGTACATAGGCCAATACCTCGATTTTTATTAATATATTTTCATAAGTGCACACCTATGTTTATTCCTGTATCCTTAGATTTGCTTCCTAGATCGTTCCTGTTTTCTTTTTACCTTCCTCCTTTCCCAACATCATGCGTGCCCTTCTTCTCTCAGCTAGATTGCCGTTGCTCCACCACCACCACCAGGATCTCTATGTCCTCCTTGTTGTTCCTTTTAATTCCCTAGTTGTTTCCTGTCTATGGCATCGTTTGCTCACCACTCCTTTCCTCCCACTGTCTCCTCTCCCAAGTGCCTCCAGAAATGCCGGTCCCTTTACTTTCTCCTTGGGCTTTCTTCCCAAACCTATCTTATATTGGTAGGCAAAGCAATAAAAGAGACAAAGCAAAAAGAAAACAAAAGACTGAATAAAAATGGAAAACAAAAAAAGGGGGGAAACCTAGAAAACCCCCCTGAAAACACATACAAAATTCCAAATCTGTCTGCTGACCTTTATGATTATCTCCCCACCAGTCTAGAGGGGTTCTGAGAACTGCCCCTCCTAGCCTGAAATCTATTGTGGGGACACTTCAAGGGCTTCGTGGCTTGGCAATGCTCCCATTGCTAATCTGTTCTGTTTCCTTCCTGGTTCATCCCATTGTGGGGATGGTCAGGCCCGACTCACTCCCTGCTGGGTGTCCCGAGTATTGTCCTCATTCACAATATGTTCCAGTGAGGGGACACCATGTCTCAAGCTGTTGTCAGCCCTACAGTCCTCTCTGTGCCTTAGCAGCAGCATGCAGGGCCGTCCTCCTCAGGACTTGGTGTGCCAGTATCCAGTCTAAACCCTCACTCCCTTTTTCCTTTGGGTTTACACTTCCATATGGGCATGGCGAGCCAGCCCCTCTCCCCAACCTGTAGGCTAAGTGTTGTCCTCTGTAGCGCATACTTCTAGGGGAAATGGAGGCGGGGTTGTCAGTTTGGCTTTGATTGGGGATGGCCCCGTAGACCCCTCAGTGATCTACATATAACCTCCTCCCTGGAGGATGGGCAACAGGAAAGTGGGTGAAAACTTGGATCTCCATCTGCAGAAGAATGAAACAGGACCCATACCTCACTCCATGTACAAAAACAAACTTAAACTGGATTACAGACCTAAATGTAAACCCCAGAGCTATCAGGATCATCAATTAGAAACTTAAGGGGTCTATTGCAGGGCATACATGGACTAGCAAATCTAATAAAGGAAGCACACAGAGCAAAAGACAACACAGATGCCTGGGACCTACTAAAATAAAACACTTATGCACCTCAAAAAATTTCATCAAAATAGTAAAATGAGAACTCACAGATTGGGGTGGTGGGGTAACAATGACACAACTAACGAGAGACTTGTTACCAAAATCTATGGAATTTTTCTAAGAAAAAAATTAATCCAATTGAAAGGTGGGCAAAGGACATAAAATAGACATTCACCAAGCTGGCTTGTGAATGACTAACACATACATGAAGATATGCTCACCATTTCCTAGCCACCCAGGAAATGCAAATCAAAACAACAATGAGTTATTACCGTACACTCCTCACAATAGCAATTGAACCACACAACAGAGAATGACAAATGCTAGAGAGGGCATGGAGAATTTGAAACTCTTATACATGGCTGGTAGTCTTGTAAACATTTACAACCAGTGGGGAACGCTATGAGACTACCTGAAGCAAGTAGCATTAGACCCAGCAACACCTCTGCTTGTCATATACCCCAAAGAAGTAAGAGACAGACCCCAGACATGTGTTCTCCTACATTCACCGTAGCACTGTTCACAATAGCAAGAGGCTGGAAAGAGCCCAAATGCCCATCAGTAAAAGAATGGAGGAAGAAACTCTGGTACACATGGAAATTATGTGCCCCTGAAAAACAGTGATGAAACCATGAAACACCCCATTACATAGATGGGCCTGGAAATGATTATGCTTCGTAAAGTTAGTCAATCACAAAAGGACTGGCACACTACTATAAGGATAAACACCAAAATAAAGGCAGAATTCTGCTCTTGGGTCATGTAATCATCTTTTTGTCATGAAATCTGGCCTCCCAAACAAGGTAGTGAGCCAGTATAGTACCCGTGCACTATATATTGCCCTCTTTACAATTGCATCTTACAAACCACTTCAACGGAAGACACGTCCCCTCCACTGGGATCAATTTCTCAAGATGGGAAGGGAGGAAGGAGGGAGACGACCAATCAGTTGCTGCCATACAACATTGTCCTACGGTCACCCAAATTCAACAGATACTCCTACGAGAGTGATTAGCAAACCATCCTGGAAACTCAAGTCAAGACATGAGGGGGAGACGGGTCTGTCTTGGAAAAGGCAATTACACTTTCGTTGATGGGTAAACTGGGTAGAGCAAGATGCCATCTGGGGGGAAACATGCTTAACGGTACTTATAGAACCCAAGGAGAGAATACGCCTGGTATTACATTCCTAACTGGACACTTTTGACCTGGTTTCTATCCAGTCCTTGGTGATCCAGACTGGATGCTGTAGTCATCTAGGATTTTAGACTCTTCTTTCCAGGCTCACAACATCCTCCATGGGCCACATCAGAAGGATCCGATTTGGAAAGTCACTAAGGAGCTGATAAGATAAAGCCCACTAGACCTTATTAGCTCCTTAGTGGCTTTCCAAATCAGTGGGATTTACCTTAGATTCGCCTGAAACAGGTTTAAGAAAGTGCTTTAAAACATACTCCCTTGGACTTAGGGCAAAGTGCTCTAATGTCCAAAGATGCAGATGACTGCTATCTTAATACTCTGGAATTTGAGTTTGTTGGATTTCAGTCTGGATCTCTTGCTTTGGGAATACCCTGTGAATGGTGTCCCAGGACTATCATATAGTTACTGTTTGTATTCTCTCTTTGCTTTTTTGTCACATATGTTAATCTGGAAGGTATAGTCCTGGATTTGTGAATGAATGTTATTGAAAATTTTATCCTATTCCCAGTGTATGTGTAGTGACCAGTCACTTAATCTTTTTTTTAATCATTTTACTGGGAGCTCATACAATTCTTATCACAATCTATACATCCATCCATTGTGTCAAGCACATATGTACATTTGTTGCCATCATCATTCTCAAAAAATTTGCCTTCTACTTCAGTCCTTAATATTGGCTCCTCCTTTTGTGCCCCTCCTGCCTCCTTCCCCTCCCTCATGAATCCTTCATAATTCATAAATTATTATGTCATATGTTACACTGTCTAACATCTCCCCCTGCCCACTTCTCTGCTGTCCATCCCCAAGGGAGGAGGCTATTCGTAGATTCTTGTAGTCGGTTCCCCCTTTCCACCCCACATTCCTTCTACCCTCCAGGCATCGCCACTCTCACCATTGGTCCTGAAGGGGTCATCTACCCTGGATTCCCTGTGTTTCCAGTTTCTATCTGTATCAATGTACATCCTCTGGTCTAGCTAGCTTTGTAAGGTGGGATTGGGATTATGATATTGTGGGAAGGAAGCATTAAGAACTAGAGGAAATTTATATGTTTCATCGTTGCTACCCTGAACCCAGACTGGCTCATCTACTTTCCACAACCCTTCAGTAAGGGGGTGTCCAGGAGGCAAAGGGCACTTACAGATGTCTAAATACAGGCATGGACATATGTAAATATATTTATATATGACAATGGGAAAATAGATCTATGTGCACATATTATAGGTTTAGTATTAAGTTAGCAAATGGACATTGGACTTCCACTCAAGTACTCCCTCAATGCAAGAACATTTTGTTCTGTTAAATTGGCATTCCATGATGCTCACCTTCCTGACATGATCACTGAAGAAAAATGTGTGCATAAGCAAATGTGGTGAAGAAAGCTGATAGTGCTCGACTATCAAAAGATATAGCATCTGAAGTCATAAAGTCTTGAAGGTATACAAGTGGCCCTGTAGCTCAGAAACAACAAAGCCCACATGGAAAAAGCACAGCAGCCTGTGTGATCAGGTTTAAGGTATCAAAGAACAAAAAATCAAATCATTGTGAATGAGGCGGAGTACAGATTGGGAACGCCTTACAGAAGGGTCACAGGGAGGAGAAGAGCCAGTCAACGATGAAACATACAACTTTCCTCTAGTTCTTAAATGCTTCCTCTCCCCGACCCCCACCCCCACTATCATGATTCCAATTCTACCTTACAAATCCAGCTAGACCCACAGGATATACACTGATACAGACAGGAACTGGAAACACAGGGAATCCCTTCAGGACCAGTGATGAGAGTGGCAAAACCAGGAGGGTAGAAGGAAGATGGGGTAAAAAGGGGGAACCAGTAACAAGAATCTACATATAACACCCCTCCCTGCAGGATGGACAAGAGAAAAGTCAGTGAAGGCAGATAGATGTTGGACAGTGCTAAATTATCAAGTGTTCATGAGGGAGGGTGTGGCGGGAGGGAGGGAAAACATGTGGAGCAGATACCATAGGCTCAAGTAGAAAGAACATGTTTTGAGATTGATGAAGGAAACAAACATAAAAATGTGCTTGAAACAATAGATTTATGTATGGATTGTGATAAGAGTTGTATGAGCCCCCAATAAAATCATTTAAATAAAGATGGAAAGAATACACAGAGTTATGGTATCAAAAGAATAGGTTGACATTCAACCATTTCCAGAGGTGGCATCGGACCAAGAACCAATAGTACTGAAGGAAGAAGCCCAAGCTGCATTAAAGGCACTAGAGAAACACCAGGCTCTGGGAACTGACAAAATACAGGAAACACTCACTCACCAAGAAATCTGGAAGACAGCTGCCCGATCAACCCACTGGAAGAAATCCATACTTCTGGCCATTCCAAAGAAAAATGAAGTGATGCAACAGAATGGAAATGATAAAATTTTCACTGATAACACATGCCGGTAAAATTTTGATGAAAATATTTCAAAAATGGTTACAACAGGACATCAACGGTGAGCTGCCAGAAATTCAAGCTGGATTCAGAAGCAGATATGATACAAAGAGAATTCTTGCTGACATGAGATAGATGGTGGATGAAACTATAAAATGGCAGAGAGATGCTTATTTGTGTTTTATTGACTACGCAAAAGCACCAGAAAAGAGAGAGCCTAACAATGTGCTGGTTTTCAAATAATCCTCAGCAAGTACAGAAGAATTCACCAAATTCTGGGAGATTTGCTCAAGCAGGGAGCTTTTCTGAAGTTGAGTTTTGGTCTGTTTCTGAGACCCTCAATGCTAATCTTTCTTTATATGTTGTAAGATACTCCCTAGTATTGGTTTATTAAGCCTTAGGAACCACCAAAACACATACATAACACAAAGCAAAACTGACCCGCTGGAGCTTTTATGTAAACTGAACTAAACAAGCATCAACAGCAACAGAGAACGGTCAGATAAAGGGGCAAGGAAGTTTAAAAATAAAAACACGGCATGATTAAGAAAGCCTGGGTATTATGTAGCAACACATGGAAGTGAACGTGTTGGGCAATAATGGAGATGCAAGGAGAACACTGTGGTCATTCTGGGAGATCTGCTGTGAAGCACCAGATCACCAGCACGTGAAGATGATCCAGCCTTTTATTGCTTTCCCACCACAGAAGAGGACGCAGCAAGAACGAGGGAGGGAGGCAGAACCCTTGGCAAATAGCAGGTGGAAAAACGATGAAAAGTGAGGCCAAACAGGATCCCAGTGGTGAGGATTGGTCCAACCCTGGGAACCAGGTAGACTGTATCTGGGAGCTCGTGCTGGGACCCTGGACTCCTCCTCATGAGTGGAATGTTGGGGATACTGTTGTGGATATTACTCACAATTTAGGCACAGATCTGGGTGTGTAAACTATTAGATCCAGTAGCTGGAAGCTAGAAATAACAAACTACACGGAAATGAAGTAGTCAATGACACCACTCATAAACTGAGTAAATATGCAAATGATGGGCTCAAAAACAGGCCTCAGGAGAAAGGAAAAATATAATTCTGGAAGTGGAAGAGGAAAGGTTGATGAGAAACAAAAGGTCTCCTGGAGAATGAATGACCAGGTATCCTAAAGAGAGTCTTCATTAAGGGTAATGCCAGCAATTTTACTGACTAAGGTAAAATTGAGAGATCTTGTTCTACCCCATTGCCATTGAGTCAAATCCAAGCAAGTCTTGATAAATTTTTAAAAATTGAAATCATATGAAGTATTTTCTCTGATCACAAGTGAGTGAAACCAGAAATCAGTAACAGAAAAAACCCTGAAAATATGGAAATTAATTAACATACTATGAAACTAATAGTGGGTCACGGTAAATATCACAAGAGAAATCACACATTTTAAAAATCTGATGAAAATGAAGGCACAACATACAATATTAAGAGAAGACAGTGTGCAGAGGGAAATTTACAGCAATAAACAGGAAGGAGAGGGTGAAGGGATCTCCAATTAACAGCCTAACTTGATAATTCTAGAAACTAGAAAGAGGAGACCAAAAAGAAGCCTTAATGTACCAGAAAAAGGGAAATAGCAAAGATCACCCAGAAATAAAATTAAAAACAGAAAGATAATAGAACCAATACAATCAGAAGTTGTTTCTTTGAAACAATCATTAAGAATAACAAGACTCTAGCTAGTGACAAAGAAAACAACCAAAAATAGAGAACTAACTGTCATAGTTAGGTTTTGTATCACCTTGACCAGATCAGAATTCTCAGGGGGTTGGTAACTGAGGCCTAGTAATCCCTATGATGTTGTATAACACAATGTATCCCATAATGGGATCTGCTGTGATCAGCTAATCAGATTAAGGTGGAGTACAATCCTCTTACTCAGGTAACAGCACCAATACACCTGAGAGGAAGTTTACTCAGAGTGGGGCCTAATTCATATTTAAGCGGAGGTTGAGGAGACACTTGCTGGCTTTTTTGCGTCTGAGTCCTGTATCTGACTTGTCTGTCTCTTATTCTTTGTACTTGAACCAGCGGCCTGCCATAATGGCTGCCGATCCATAGAGCAATCAGCAACCAGCTATCTGACCTGCCAACCTTGACTTCGTTTCTCTCTCCTGTCACAGCCTGATTTTCTGACCCGAGATTCATCTACTTCTACAGCCTGTGGTATAGAAGCTGAAGCTACTCAAGTCAGGAGAAGCTTCCAGTTTAAAATCTGACTGGCTGACTTAAAGCCACACTGTCCTTACCTACTTCTACAGCTGTATGAGCTCTGTTATGTATGTACACACACACACACATAGATTTATATCAAGAACGTGCTGTGTATGTATATATACACATATAAATGCATGCATATATATATAGAACCCCCATAAAGAAACAAAAATTTTCCAAAGCTGTGTACTTAATTTTTTGACAAGACACCTATCACTTTCAAAGTACTTTCCATTATACTTAATACATTTGACAAATCTGCCATTCCTTCCTTGGAAACCCTTTTCAAACTCCTATTTGGGTGGCTGACAGCACTTCCTTAGTTTTTTCTTCATTTCTTCTACATCATCAAATTGCTGGCCTTTCATGCCCCTTTTCATTCGTGGAAATGAAAAGAAGTCGCTCAGAGTGAGGTCAGGTGAGCCAGGTGCATGGGGCGAGAGAGGCATGCTCTTTTAGCTAAAAACTGGTGCACTGAGATGGCTGCATGAGCAGGTACATTATCGTGGTGGCAAAACCCATCCCCCATCTGCCACAAATCAGGCCTTTTTTGTTGCACACTGTTATGCAATCTTTTCAGAACCTCTAAATAGAAAGCTTAGTCAACAGTGTGAGCTGGTGAAACGAACACCAAATGCCCCACAATTTGGCATTTTTGTCTCTTTCAGAAGTTGATGGACATGCAGAACAAGGTTTGTCATCAGTCAACATTTCACCTTTTTTGAAACGAGCAAACCACTTGTACACGAGTTTTTCCCATAGTGCTCTCCGTATAAGCTGTGTGCAACATCACAACAGTGTCTGCCGCATTTTTCCCCAAGGAGGAAACAAATTTCACAGCCACACACTGTTCTCTTAAACCAGCCATCACACAAAAAAAGGAAAGAAAACGAGATTAGAACAAAACAGCTTTTTGAAAAAAATTCACTGTGATCAGAGAGAAGCTTCCCAAGAGATGCTACTGGGTGCACTAACTCAGAACAAGTAGATGCTGTCCTAGCAGGGGGAAAAGCCTACTACGAAAGGTCTGCCCAGAGGAGCTTTTTCCTGTGATGTACTTTTTGTACCCCCTCATACAGGAATACTACTCAGCCTTTAGGAGAAGTCTTAATACATGCTACGTATGCGTGGAACTTGAGGAACTAAACTGAGCAAAATAAGCCAATTACAGGATAAATACTGTATGACTTCACTTACAAGAAAGAAAAGGCAAATATATAAACACCAAAGTTTACTAGTGGCTACCAGAGGCAGGAAGGAGGGGGAAAGGATTGAATAAAACAATAGAATTGATTACGGGTACGTTGCACACCCAATTATTGTAATTACTGTCAATGATTTATATAGCTGTAAAAGTAGAATTGGCAAACGTTGTACAAGAAGTATGTTTACAATAACAAGTTAAATAAGAGTAGCTGCTGACCCTGCTTATATTCAATCAAAACTGATATTTGGTTCCTTAGTTTGGAGGTTTAGGGACATGGTTTCATGGAACATCCCAGTAGTTGTTGTTGTTCGTTTTGCCTGGTAAAGTGTGCAGAGCTACTGATTTACTTCCTGCTTCACTGAATACCCTCTGGACTCTTTAAAGCTTGCAAGCAGTCATCCAAGGCACGATAATGTAGCTCTATTGACCCAGAGAAACAGAGGGAGAGAAAGAACTGGACGTAGGCGGATATGAAGGGTCTGGCTAATTACCTCTCTAAACAACTGCCTCCCTTTGAGGCCAGAAACTGGGCTGGTGCCCCCCTCTCATTACTGCACAATTTGGTCATGGATTTTATAGAAGAATCCTGTCCTACAACTCAATAAAACAAAACAAAAACCAAGCAGAATTTCAAACTCTCCTAGAGTCTAGTCTTTCTGGAGCCAAGAAGAGGGATAAAGCTCTGGAACCATTGCCCTGAGATAATTTTAAAGACTGAAACCAAAGTATCCCCGAGCACCATCTTAAAATCTCCTTGTAGTGAGCTTCATGAACTTGAGCATGATGCTCTTTTGAGAACGACCTATATGGAATCACATTGCGAACAGTAACTACAAAGATTAAGTAGAAAAGTTCGAGGGGAGTGGGTGTGTATTACTAAGGAAGGAACAACTCAGAAAAGAAGGGTGCTAATGCTCCCACAGCTGGAAGCATGTCATCAGTTTCTCTACATGTAAAGGCTCTCATACATGTAGAAACTGTCATACATGTAGAAACCCAACAGTATATGGTTTGCTGTGTGTCTTCTCAAGAACCACAAAACCATAAACACAATTTAGAAGGAAAAAGCGCAGGCACTGTTACAGACATTGTCTAGGCATCTCCACACACCTTTCAGAATTGAACAAATCCTTGGTTAAATTGTTCAGTTAAAAACTACGGGACCGATTACAAGGATCTACATGTGACCTCCTCCCTGGGGGGTGGACAACAGAAAAGTGGGTGAACTTGGGAGACGTCGGACAGGGCAAGATATAACAAAATAATAATTTATAAATTATCAAGGGTTCATGAGGGAGGGGGAGGGGAAGCAGGGAGGGAGGGGGAAAATGAGGACCTGATGCCAGGAGCTTAAGTAGAGATCACATGTTTTGAGAATGATGAGGGCAATGAATATACAGGTGTGTTTTACAAAACTGATGTATGTGTGGATTATGATAAGAGTTGTATGAGCCCCTAATAAAGCGATTTAAAAAACTATGGGACCATAGTTCTGTGGGACAACTTAGTCAATTGACATACATAGTTCTTGAAGTTAATTGTCTCCCTCCTAGTTTGGTGAGTAGCACCTGTCCTTTAAAAGCTTCCAAGAATCCAACTCAGACACCAGAGAATTAAAGAAACCAAAGACTCAAAGAAGAAACTAGTCCACAGTCTAATTTTCCACAGGAACCATCACTTCATTTATCCTGAGCTCAGAACTAAATGATGCCTTATACTGACCTACCGTTCCATCCAAGTAGATGTCATATAAAACGGGAGAAAAAGGAAGAACAAAATTCAAATTCCTTTATTGGACTGATCGCCTAAAGGAACTCCATTTGACCTTGAAGCAGAAGTCACTCCTGGAGGCCACGTTTCATCAATCAATACATTCTCTAATAACAAACAATCTCACCCCTGAGTGCTGAGCTCCCGTATGTAATCAACCAAATGATAAACATTTACCCTAAAGCAAAAATCAGATGGTAGGAAGACGCAAGGAAGTTCAATTAATTGAAAAAGAACAAACAGAATAGAAATAACAAAAATGTTGATATTTTGTGAAAAATATAACCAATGTTATGGAACAATTTGCATTAAAAATATTAACTGGGAACCTAATTTACTTTGTAAACTTTCACATAAACCCAATAAAGTATTATTTCACTAAACAAATTTCAAAGAAATCTGAGAGGTTCAGATTATTTCCACATTAATACATGGACACACAATAAGAACCAATTTCAGAACAATAAACCAATGCAATTGATAGGCCCCTGTGTACTGTTTCCCGATTTGAGGTGTGGGGGCCTGAGGAGTGGGGAGAGACAGCCTGGTGCTTTGGTAAAGGAGTGGCACCTGGTGGGGAATAAGCTGCCGACCGCGGAGGTGCAGAAGCAGAGTGACATGACATTTAACACAGGTAGTAGACACCGTTTGCCATCCCACAAGAATAACAGCTCCACTACAAACAGAAAAGGTGAATTTCTCCCTTTTTTGTTTCCATATCTTACACCATCCACTGTATCCACTTCACCCGCATTTCCATTATTTGCCCCCATCCGAGGTGGGGTGGAAACATCCATCGTTGCTATCAGTTCCCCTCAAAAATTTCTTGAGAATACAAAATCATTTGGATAAAAATATTCTGGTAACTTTTTGGGATACGAATATATTTTCAGATAACAATCATATACTTTGTCAGGGAATTACATAACTGAGTTTTATAATCCCTATTTTTAGACAAGTATGCAAATTATAAGTAAAACCTATGAGTTATTGACTGAAGGAAATGATTTTCAGTATAAATCAGAGAATCAAAATCATCTAGACATAACCCCTTACTTTAGGGAGCTTTAATATGGTGATATAATCTATCCACTGACATAGTTTAATATAGACTATTAATGTTCACAGTGCACCTGAGGCAGGAGTTCTCAGTTCACAGGACAACCACAAGTCCTAGTTAACTGACCTCTGACCCAAATGATTCAGATTCACTGCTCAGGATTGAGTTAACAATCCGCATTCTTATGAAGCACACTAAATTGTTCTAGTGTAGGTGGTCTCTTGATAGGCTTGAGAACCGATGGGAAGCACAGAAAACTGTCCCCGGAGCTGGTGCTGTCAAGCAAGCACTGGGCTGCTAACCACAAGGTCAACTCCGTGTGGCTGCCTCACTCCGCCTCCACAGGGGGCCCATATGGTCATTCTGTCTTTAAGACCATAGGCTCTCACCAATACTCAGCAAGCCTAGCCCCCTCGTGCTAGGTCATGAACTTTAGACCAGTCAACCCGTTCTCTTCTCCCCTTTTTCCTGTAAACCGAGTCCACAGGTGTCAGTGGTCAAACTCAACCCGTCTCTTTATTGCTGCCTTTCTCCCACTTCCACTCAACTAGTAGATTCAGCTGGTCCCCTAGCAAGCCTTTCAGCCTTCTCTCAGGCTCCCTTTAACATTCTGTCCCAGAGAGGAGTTTTCTTCATGGTTCCAGATTTTATCCAGCTTCTAACAAAAACCATTGGTTCCTGAATCCTCCAAAGCACTGGGTGGGGCATATATTTTCAAAGTTTTCTTTACAGGCATGGGCTAAATCTACCTAAAGATCAAATTTTAATGGCTCAAATCAAGTGGACTTACAAACTTTCTGTTTTCATACTTCCCATATTTTCCCCAGAAAACAACCGAGTAAAGGGTGGCTTTGTCTGGCCTCTGGCTAGACAAGGAAGAAGAACTACCATGAGGGAGAGGTCAAACATCTACTCTCTATCTTAGGATTTGTTTCTCCAGTACCCCACTCCCAAGGTACCATTATGTGTTAATCTGGGCACATTAGAGAAACAAATCCAGAGAGAGGGGGAGTTTTATATAAAGGATATAAGAGAGAGTTTTATATAAAGGGTAAGTGCACATCAAGAAAACAATCCCAACTCAGTGCTGCCCAAGCCTGTAAGTTCAACATTAACCCATATGTCCAACAACAATCCACAAAGTCCTCCTCGATTTCACAAAACACACCTATGTGGCCGACTGCAGGAGGAAAGTTGAATCAGTGAGCGTGTAAGCATCTCAGCACTGGCAGGGGTCACCACGCGGCTGCTCCAGCACCCAGGGCTGCATCGGGGTAGGTCCATACGGCTTCTCCTCAGCAATGTCTTGAAGGAAGTGAGCCCGGCTAGGTGAACAGGGAGCTAGTTAAGGCAGCTGCACCCTGCTCCAACCATCAGAAATCAAGAGACCCAAGAACTAGAAACGCCAGGCTCACGGAACTATTTATCCCTCTGCTCTTCAATTAACCGCACATGTGTTAATCAGCCAGGTCGGCACAATAAATGTTAACTATCTCAGGCACCATAAGTTGGTGATGACGAGGGGCAATTAACAACAACAACATGACAGACACTGTTCTAGGTCCTTGGATGAAACAGTAGACCGAACAAAGAGCTTCGATTTCAGTGGGAAAAGACAAGTAGACTAATTTCAAATGTTGATGAGAATTCTGAAGAAGACAGCCTAAGAGGATTGATGGCGGACCATGTGAAAATCATCTGAGCTGAGGCCTGAATGTTGGAGGCAAGATCTCGGGGAAGGACATTTCAGGATGCAGCAAACTAAAAGAGGCTCGGAAATTAGTTGCCTTCCTTCCCAGTGAGAGCTGGAAGGAGTCTAAGCACTTTGAAGTAGCTGGCCTCCCTGAGGGCCTTGATCAATAGAATACAGCAGAGTTGACACAGTGCCCGTATCCAGTCTGTAAGAAACTGGCTGCTTCCACTTCCTGACTCTGAAGAGTCCTCACTCAGAACTTTTAGCTGCCAGGTAAGAAGCCTGTGTGCCCGGCTGCAGAGCCCATATGGAGAAGCCTTGAGAACACACAGACAGGGAGAGGCGACCAGCTGAGCCCAAACTTCTCATCATCTTTGGCAATGAGGAACATTTAGCAAAACCATCGTAGACCCTCCAGACTAGCTGTCAAGTGCATACCACCATGTGACCCTAGTCAATGCCATTTGGAACAAAAGATGTATAGTTGAGTTCTGCCTGACTTAGTCTTCCAGGGCTGTGATAACAAGATAGCACAGAAATGTATTCCTCACAGTTCTGGAGGCTA
The DNA here is from genome assembly GCF_050624435.1 of Tenrec ecaudatus. Taxonomy (NCBI): domain Eukaryota; kingdom Metazoa; phylum Chordata; class Mammalia; order Afrosoricida; family Tenrecidae; genus Tenrec; species Tenrec ecaudatus. The sequence continues at coordinate 300,433 of NW_027459361.1, forward strand.
AAAGTACAATTCAGAGTGTCTGCCATGCTGTCTCCTGAGACGTTTGAGAGAAGAGTTGTTTCCTGTGTCTCCCTTAGTTCCTGGTGACTCTGAGCAACCATCGGCATCCCTTGGCTTTAGAAGGATGTGCCATGCTGTCCTCACGCGGAGTGTGACTTTCTGTTCGTCCTCTTCTTTTTATAAGATGCTCATCATGAAGCAAATCCCACCCAACTTTGATAGGATCTCATTTGACTTAGCTGTTTAGCCAAAGAAACCCCCACTTTCAAAACAGGATCACACTCACGGGCTCAGGGACTTCGACTTCAACATATCTTTAGGGAGAACACAAGCAATCCATCACACTGACCTACAACACTGACGGATGGTAAAAGGGTTGCTGTTTGAAGCCATTCAATGTTAAGGCATTGAATGATGTGCAACCATGGAATACTAGAAAACAGTCCAAGAAAAGGATCAGTGCAAAATGAGATAGGAAATGAGTGTAGAGTGTTCAAGAGACCAAAATTGGGTCATCATTAAAAGCTGGTGCTTTGATAAATGAGCAGAGAAGAGAGGAGATGAACGAAGAGAGTTGAGTAAGGGTCTGTTGTGTGGTGCTGGGGGGCCCATGCAGAGAATGGCCAGTGAAACCTTCTAAATCGATAGTGGATATTATCTGAACTTTGAAAGGTCTTCCAGCAGCCGTGTGGCAAACGCACTGTCATGGGGCAAGAGTGGAAAAGGAACAACCAAGTAAGAGACTGTTGCAATCGGTGGTTTTTCCTGATTGGGAATTTAGCCTACTAGGAGAAACTTACCTTGCACCACTGTCATTAACTTCCTGTCTTTTGTTCCAGTTCCCGTAACTGGACCTCCTGCTTGTCTCCTTGCTTACCCCTAACTGTGCTTCTTGGTCTCAGCAATTTTCTCTCCACCTTGTGCCCCAGTGTCCTGTGTTATCAGGAGCAGGAAGAAGGAAAGTTTCCGCCTCATTTCTGCTGCTCGTCGTATGTGGACAAGCTCCACTTTAGGGACGTGGGTAACTTCTTTGGGGATAATATACCTCTGAACCTACCTACCTCAGCTCTCTGTCAGTTCTTGGGAGCCCCCTGCCTGAAGACAATAGGATTTCTGCTCCACTTTCTTACTTACACCAAACTGTCCCTCTCCCCCTGGAAGAGGCCGATGGTGGCCCAGGACTGCTATGACTACGGGGTACACCTGCCTTATTCTAGGTTTCACTATTAGAAAGCTTCATCTGCAGAGCGAAGGCTTATTCTTCTATCTCTATTAAACTATATTTTAAACTATCTGCCTGATTTCTATCTGTCTCACAAGGAAATTCAAGCTCAGGTGGGAAATAAGGAATTAGTTTGGGGCTTCACATCCATAACAACTGAAATTTAGTGTCAATAATCTGCCTGTCAGTCTAGTTCTTCTAAGGGCTTTTGCTTTGCTCATAGGTCTTTCCAGACCTCTCTGTTGGTGGTCCATGTGGATTTTCACATATGGCCTTTTCCTTGACTTTTCCTTTGTCATATGACAGCATCTCTGAGTGGACTTCCCTAGGTGGCCTAACTCTGAAACTAGGAATTGGCCTTCCATTCACATCCTTCCTTCCATTACCTTTAGTCTGTCCCCTCCTGGGCTGAAGTAAGTGTTTTCAATCTACATGGCTAAGTCCCTCCCACTGACCAGCCCCAGAGGCTATTGAGCTATGAACGGCCTTCCTTGGAATGCAGAAAGAAAGAGCAACATGGCATGGTGGTTTCTAGAGTCCTACTTGGTCTCAACCATGCATCCTTTATCTGGTTCTAGTTTCTCAGCCTCTCTGTGCTTCTGTTTCCTCACATACCAAATGAGGGTAGAGGCAACAGCGCCTACCTCAGGTTTACATGGGAATGAAAATAATACCTAAACAACACTCAGCACAGTACCTCGCATATAATTGAAAGCTCGATAAATATTAGGTAACATTGGACAGGCCCTGTCCTCATGCACTTTCAGAGTTGAATTTGAATGTGGGTGGAAAGTGGTAGCAGGAGAGCAAGGAGGTCAAGAACTCCTCAAGAAGAAAGCCCATTTGTAGCCCACTGGACATCCCCTTACAGAAGGATCTTGGGGAGGAGATGAGCCAGTCAGGGTGTCGTGTAGCAATGATGGAACATACAACTTTCCTCTAGTTCCTAAATGCTTCCTCCCTCTTCCTCCCACTATCATGATCCCAATTCTGCCTTACAAATCTGGCTAGACCAGAGGATGTACACTGGCACAGATAGGAACTGGAAACACAGGGAATCCAGGGCAGATGATCCCTTCAGGACCACTGGTGTGAGTGGCGATACTGGGAGAGTGGAGGGAGGGTGGGGTGGAAAGGAGGAACCGATTACAAGCATCTACATATAACCTCCTCCCTGGGGGATGGACAACAGGAAATTAGGTGAAGGGAGGTGTTGGACAGGGCAAGATATGACAAAATAATAATTTCTAAATTATCAAGGGTTCATGAAGGAGAGAGGGGAAAAAATGAGGAGCTGATGCCAGGGGCTTAGGTGGAGGGCAGATTTTAAACCAGAATGAATACATTTTTCTTTGTCTTGCTCATTAAAAACTTTTCCCCAGAGGTGAGGTGCTGTTTTCACAGACCTGCTTGGAAGCACAATGCAGCTGTTCTATGTGTGCCCCTAATTCCAGGTGCAACTCAGAAAGGCTTTCCTCCGGCATGTCTTTGATGACCGCTTCTATTTCAGCTCAAGCTTCAGGGGCTCCTGTGCACCTTGGCACACCCAGGGCACTGTCTCTCAACATCCCTCATGGCTGTCTTCTCCTTGACACGTTTCAAGAACGTCTCGGTTTTTTCGATTATGCGTTGTGCTGGCTCCCTCCTTCACAGCTCCAATTTTAATTTTGCAACTGTTATAATTATCTTTCTTCTGCTAAACTGTCACTGAAGACAGTGAACAGAAAACTCGGCTCAACTCAATGGAGACAATAAGGATAGCTATCATATCACATCAGCAAGGATTTCTCAGGGGCTATTAGCACAAGGTGTAAGGCCACTGACCCAACCTCCGCCATCTAAAAGAGTGATTCTCGACCTTCCTAATGCTGCGGCCCTTTCCTAGTTCCTCCTGTTGTGGTGACCCCGCAACCATACAATTATTTTCATTGCTACTTCATCACAACCCACAGGTTGAGAGCCGCTGCTCAAAAACTGGGTCATCTACTCGGTCTTTGCTGGGCGTTGGATTTATTTCCCATCTTCCCCTCCATTCTTTTTGATTGAATTAGTCGTGGAAATACATGAAAAAATATAAGCTGGGGTCTTGTCACTAGGGTTCTGACTGTCTCCATACTCTAGCGAAGGTATTTCACTTTTGGAGACTGCTAGTACTTTCCAGGGAGCAATGTAGTTCTCCCCACCTGCACTCGTTCAGGAGCCCTGGCCGCATACTGGTTACACCCTGGGCTGCTAGCCGTATGGTCGATAGTTCAAAACCACCAATGGCCCCAGGGCAGAAAGGCAGTGCTTCCTTCTCCTGCTCCCCGGAGCTAGCATGGACTTGATGGCAGTGAGGTTGGGTGTTCTGCTCTCCCCGCATGCACCCACTCTCTGTCTCTGTCCCCGTCCCTGTCACCGTCCCTGTCCCTCACACGTGCACATCTCTGGGAGCTGCAGTCATTCCGTAGATGAGGGTGCTTCAGGACGTTCACAGACACACGAAATTGAAAGACCAAAGAAATTGTCCACCAACTCTTGGAAGGCTGCTCATATGTACGAATAGCAGGTGAAAGGTGAGGGGATGGAATAAATGGTGGGTGCCCTGCAGTGGTGACACGGAGTAGCTGTCCCTGGGAAGGCACAACCATAAAGCTTAAAACATTTCTGGGTTGATGGACCAAGCTTAGAAGCTCCTGGAAAACATACAGGAGGAGACAGCCATGAGGAATAATGAGCAGGAGAGACAGGGGTGATGGCTTGTCAAGCTTTACCAGGCTTCTAAAGAGCTGGAACTGAAATAGAAGTCGCCAGCGAAGACAAACCAGAGGAAAGACAGTTTCACTATCGTTTGGTTGATTCAAATCTTGAGCTTTTAATCCAGGGGAAGGACTTGGAGCAGCAGTTCTCAACCTGTGGGTCGTGACCCCTTTGGGGGTCAAACAACCCTTTCACAGAGGTCGCTCAAGACCATCAGAAAACACATGGTTATAGGAACTGAGACACAGCTCTGTCTCCAGGCAGGTCCGCCCGCATAGACTGTTACCAATGCTACACCATGCTTTATGACAAAGTTTCATTTAATTGTTATTAGAAATAAATATTTCACAATCTATAATTACATATTGTTTTGTGATTATCACTATGCTTTAATTATATTCAATTTTTACCCATGAAAATACATCCTGCATATCAGATATTTACATTATGATTCATAACAGAAGAAAAATAAGTGATGAAGTAGCAACGAAAATAATGTTGTGGTTGGAGATCACCACAACATGAGGACCTGTATTAAAGGGTCGCGGCATGAGGAAGGCTGAGAACCACTACCTCAGAGGCATTCCACTGAATTCCAACCTGGCCTCGCACTGAGCACGTTGCTTACATATTCAGTGTAAGTCCAGTGGTCTTACTTGTAGCAGAAATTTCTGACAAATCCAGACGATTTACTAACTGCCAGTACCAGTTTATGGTATGCTACAGGCGGATTCAACAGGGATCAAAAGTAGAGTAACTGCCTGTGTCATTTTTAATTTTCTCGGGTTCCATTTGAGTAAAAGGCTTGTAAGTTACCCGGGGACCAAATGCCCCTGGTGCCTCTACTAGGGGTAGAATGTTCAGGGAGGGTTCAGGGCTGGGACAATAGTGACCTGAAGTCCAGGATCCCTTAGGGCAGGGGTCCTCAAATTGTTTACACAGGGGGCCAGTTCATTGTCTCTCCGACCGTTGGAGGGCCAGACTATGGTTTTCAAAAAACCTATGGTCAAATTCCTATGCACACTGCACGAGTCGGCTGCTAAGCAGGACAGGCAGTGGCAGCAAAAACACCCCGAGGGTGGGATAAATGGCATCGCGCCACATGTGCCCCATGGACCACAGTTTGAGGACGCCTGCCTTAGGGGTTCCTGGGTGCACTGGGGATGAAGGTCACCTACTGCTCCTCGAGAGGAGAAATGCTCTAAGTCCTGGCATCTCCGCCCACTTTCCCGGCACTCTACCGAACTGTTCCCGGTGAATCACGGTTGGAAGGGAAAGCGTACCATTCTCTGCCCACCATTCTCCTTTCTCAAAATGATACTGTGGCCAAATAGAGTTGCAAAGTGAATCTATCAGCTTTTGTTTGCCCAGCCTCTCTGTATCAACTCTATCCCAATTGCACACGATTCATGCAAGGGGGCAATTCCTGAGCATCAAGCTGCTAAGTCCCATCTAGAAAGCACAAAACAAGGAGGCGATTGACAGCTTGCTGCCTCCAGGTTAATAACCCCCACTTGAGAGCGCACCCCTGGGTTGCCCTGAATCTCATGCCTCAGCCCGAGGGAAGGCGTCAAGGACTAGTCGCCGAGGGCGACCTTTAGGTCCAACCATTTTTCTGGACAACAGGCTAGGAGGACCACTGCTTGGGATGGCCCCAAGGCCCTCAAAGACGCCTGCTGGCGGGGCTGATGCTCAAATCTCTGAAGGGAAGGGACACGTGGCAGCTCAGGGAACCTTAAGGGAAATTGGAATTTCTGGCTGGAACATCATGGCAGAGGAGCTGTGTATTAAGTAAGAGCTGTCCCCAAAAGTGCCTGAAGCAGCATAGCTGAAAGCCTAAAGGTAACAGTGACTCCACCTAGGCTTCCGAACGCCATTGGCCTAAGCCTGGGCCACGGAAAACCAGCCTGTAAGAAGGAACAAACCAAATCTGGAAGAACACTAGCCCTATAACGCCTCAAGTTTTAAATTTAGGAAGTATTGTTTTTTTGGTTTTTATTCTTTACTTTCATAGTTATCAATATATATGGCATTCAAAATATATTTTAAAAGCATAAAATTTTCAGTGTTTTTGAAATGTGACCAAATTGTCACCTTTATAATTTGGGTACCAGATACGTTTTCATTAAGAATTATGACAATTTTGTGCTTGGCGTTATAGGGCTAGAGCAGCTTGTTTGAAAAACCAGGAGAAAGGCAAAGGGAATGGAGGGGAAAAGGGAAACTTTTGGCTCCCGGGACCAGGCAGGGCTAACTCCCAGGCCTCTTCACCCAGCTCCCTAGGCAGCGCCCTTCCACATGTTTGGACTGGTGGGTGCCATCTTGGCCATGGTCACAGATCCTGTTACCTCTCGGCTACAATGGCGACTGTGTAGGATCTCTGGGAAAAGCTGAAACAGCTTTGACAAGAGTGAAGTCATTTGGGGCTGACAGAAGCCACCATGAAAAGAAAATAAGTAGCTAGGAGGTGTAAATGAACTAGCTGATATTGGGGAGGTAGGCTGTGCAGACGTCGCCCAAGGGAATGTCATGAAGGAAATGGGTGTTCAGAAGGCTTGCGAGAACGACCAGAGCAGTTTTGGTTCAACTAAGAATGGCGAACCCTAATATCCTGCTTCTCACTCGCCTAGTCCTGAGGAAGTATCCAGGTACCTACTGTACAAAACAGTGACATTGGAAAAATCCGTGCCTTGAGAAGCCCAGGAGAGGCAGACGAGCCACCACTAGAGAGAACGGGCCTAGTCCTTGCCTAGAGAAATCGAAGCTACAGACAATAATGCTCGAAGCTGAATAAAGGTGTCCAGGCTCTGTTTCACTTGGCCCCAAAGAGCCCATGCTCACTCTCCATGTAGGGAGCCAGCCAGTAAATTTCTAGGTGGACAAAGGGGTCACCTTCTTGGTTTCAGAAAAGACTACAGGTGCCTTGTCAAAAGGAAAGGCCGTTACAGGGGCCCCAGGGCAGACCCAAGCACACCCATGGACAACGGCCAGAATAACAGATTTAACACAAGAGACAGTTACACACACTCTCCTTCCTGGTAATGCCTCAATGCCCCTTTCCCCTAATTGATCGTTACTTATTATGAAAAATGGCAGCCATAATTACTTTCTCATCTGCTACAACCACCTTAACACTTGAACTTGAAAAGCCAAAAGTTTTGCTCACCGCTCCAAAGTCAGAGTGATATGTGTTTTATCAAGTAGCAGAAGAGACCTCCTCAAAGGAACTTCTTGATAAATCGCTAAAAGATATTCCTTTTATTTGGGCAGAGAACAACGTGCGAGACCTTTCTGAACTTCAGGTGCCTGGAGTCGTACAACTTCTCAGCTCAGCTACACTGGTGTGTCAAGCTAACCCTACTCCCTGTATAGCAAAGGTGGGTATTTCTGTTCCCATTTGCAGACTAAAGAAGACAGGCATTTGGGTCCTCTGCAAGTCCACATGGAATGCTCCCCTGCTGCCCATGCAGAAGCCGGGAACTGAGGACTTCCAACCGGTGCAGGTTCTCAGAGAGGCAAATGAGAGGATAGAAACTGGCCACCCCACGTGCCAAACCCCGAGACCCTCCTGAGTACTATTCCATCAAAATGAATTTGTTATACTGTTTTGGACTTAAAGGATGCTTTGTTCTCCATACCCGTGTCCCCTGCACATCAACCCAGTGAAGACTTACAGGGACACAAGGAGATACACCCCCAAACCACCTTGCTCCAGTATGCAGATGACCTCCTCCTGGCCTCCGAAACCCTGGAGGAATGCCAACGGGCTACCAAGGACCTGATAATAGTCCTTGGCCCATTGGGGTACAGGGTATCTGCAAGAAAGGCTCAACTGTGTGTCCATAAAGCTGTATACCTAGGCTACCAACTGGAGGAGGGAAAACGGACCTTGTCCCACAGCCGCACTGAGGCGATCCTCAAAATCCCAGTCCCTGAGACTAAGAGGCAGTTGCAAGAGTTTCTAGGAGCTGTGGGGTACTGTCCATTGTGGAATTTGGGATTTGCAAAAACAACGAAACCCCTATATGCAAGTACTGGGGAAAGGAAAAAGAACTTAAATGGACTGAAGTAGAACAACAAGCGTTTGAATCCTTTAAAAAGTCGCTCATATGGGCAACCTCTCTTGCCCTACTAGACATAGTAAAGCCCTTCCAATTGTCTATGTGAGGCCAGAGGCACAGCAAAAGAAGTGCTAACTGAGAACTTGCGGCCATGGAAGAGACCTGTGGCCTATCTTTCAAAGAAACTGGACTCTGTAGCTGCAGGATGGCTGAGCTGCATGCGAGCTGAGCCTGCCACGGCCATCCTAGTCATAGAAGCTAGGAAGCTTACACTGGGACAGGATATTGCTGTGGTAGGGGGACCTATGGTTGAACCACTCCTAACCAGTCCCCCGGACCGGTGGATCTCGAATGCCAGGACTATACCACAAATCCCCAAGGTAGTGGCTGTGACCATGCCATCCCCAGTGTTACAGCCACAACCTACATACTCAGAAAATGATCTAAAGATAAGGCAAGAGCTGGCCTGCCAAAAAGACTGGGAGCATCCAGGGTGGCTGCTCCATCCTGATGGAAGAAGATTCATGCCAGAAGCTCTGGGAGAGATCTGATTCAAGGACTACATGAAGGTATGCATTTGGGATCCTCTCTAAACTGCCTCAGTTGCTTCTCAGGCACTTTTACATACCCAGGCTTGGACACTGGGTGGCAGATGTCACCCACCGTTGATTGCACTGTGCTCGGGTAAACAATCCCAGAAAGAAAAGGAGCAACCCCAACCACGAGCTCGAGGTAGTAGTCCTGGAGAATTCTGGGAGGTGGACTTTATGGATATCAAACTTAGAAAGTATGGCTACCGATATTTGCTGGTGTTCATAGACACCTATTCTGGATGGGTGGAAGCCTTCCCAACCAAGAAGGAAACTGCTGCCACTGTGTGTAAATTATTAGTAACTAAAATCGTCCCTAGATTTGGCCTTCCCACCACCTTGGGGTCCAACAATGGCCCAACATTTATTGCTCAAATTACTAAAGTCTTAGCAATGCTCTTCAGGGCAAGTAGAAAAAAATAAACAGAACCCTAAAGGAATTGTTCGTTAAGTTGCATTTAGGACCTGGCGAGAACTGGGTTGATCCTTACTTTACCTTTTGCCCTACTTCAAGTCCGATGCACTCCCTATGTGAAAAGCATGACCCCATTTGAATTTATGTTTGGCAGACCTTCCCCAAATCCTCCCAAGATTGAAGGAAGTAGAAATAATGGAAGTCACTAATCGTTCCCTCATCGAGTGCCTGCAGGCTGTGCAACAGGTGAGAGACAAATCATCTGCTCTGACACCTTCATTTTGGGCCTAACCAAGGGAAAGGGAACAGGCAGCCAACAACGTGCAACCAGGAAACTGGACATGGGTAAAGAAGCACCAACCTGACACCTTAGAACCTAGGTGGACTGGCCCATACCAAGTGATACTTACAACACCAACTGCTGTTAAAATAGTGGGGAGGGGGCCGTGGATTCATCAGTCATAAGTTAAAAAAAAAGCCCTCCCTGAGCATATCCTGAAAAGATGGACACCCAGAAAGACGGAAAATCCCTCAAAATTAAGGCTTTACAGAACTTAATTGTTTTTCTCCGAGTATTGCTGACAGCACCCAGTGTTTCCCCCAAGTACAAACACATCTGTGGACTGCTATTCTAACCTCCAGCAGTGAATATGTAACCTCTTATACTGGGTATGATCCCCTGTTTTCATTTTGATTTGTTTGATTTGCTAGGAAAGAATTGGCATTCTGGATCCTTTAAAGGTAAAGGGCACAATGGGACCTATACTGGAATCCCGTCCTATGGGTGCGGAATACCCTCTATAGAAAGAAGGATCCAAACAAACCATGTCTATATATGCCCGGCTCATGGACTCCCTAACTGCCAAGGGGAGGGACATTACCATTGTGCAGCTTGGGGTTGTGAAACTATCATTTTCAGGGTGGAAACTTGTTAAAGATGACCCTATTATTTTTACAAGAATGAGACTCAAGTCGGAAGGGTTTGATCCCACTACGTGTATGGTTTCCAAATGTAGCCCAATAAGAATTGGATTCAGGCATTATTGGGTTCACTGGGAAAACATGGGGAATTCAACATTATGTAAATGATAGAGATCCCGGGACAACCTTTTCTATCCAGCAAAGTAAAATATGGCAACCTGCCATCCGTACAAAGGCCCAAACCTCGGGATAAATCCTGAAGAGCCACAGCTGGTGTCATTAAGATTCCTTTGCCACACCCTCCAGACACTTCAGTAACTTTCCCGTTTACTGCCAGCCCAACTCACAGGGCCCTTCTCATTCAGGAGCCACCTCAAGGTTCTGTGTTTGATTCTCGGGATGCTATATTCCAATTTATGAACTCAAATCCTCACCTCACAGCTGATTGTTGGCTTTGTCTGAACCCAGCTTCCCCTTACTATGTAGGCACAGGTACAAATAGCACTATTGGTACAGAGTGTAATCCAATTAGAAATGTTAGTGAAAAGGATTACACGAAGCAGCAGTCTATAGGTGATGTTAGTATGGACTCAAGTCTAAGCTCACTTTAAAAGATTTGCAAGGGCAAGGACTGTGTTTTTATTCATTTAAGTATCCCTTTAATATATCAAGATATCGAGATTTTTGCCTTCAAGCTGTTCCCATTGAACCAAATGTTGATCCTAATTTGTTATCTGCTCCAATGAGTACTTTCTTTACTTGTTCCACAGGACGAACACCCTGTCTCTTTTCCCCAGTATTCATAGCGGACCCGGGTATTTGTGTGCTAGTGCATGTTACTCCTCAAGTGTACCTGTGTTCTGGTGAAGGAGGTGTAGGGATAACTTTGGAATTTCCGGATGAGTTCAAAGAGCCCCAGTATTGGTCCCACTGGTAACAGGGCTTGGGATTATGGGATTAGCTGCAGTCGGGTCAGTTGCTTTAATACAAGGAAACTTAAACTATCAGACTCTTAGTCAGCAAATTGCTTTAGATCTACAGGGATTAAAAAAAACCTGTCTCCCATTTAGAAAGATCCCTAGACTCCCTTGTAGCAGTTGTGTTGCAAACCCGCCAAGGGCTTGACTTGCTCTTTTGGAAACAAGGAATGCTGTGCACAGCATTGGGAGAAACTAATTCTATGCAAAGCATTCGGGAATCAATAAAGATAGATGAGCCCTGGTTAGGAAAGGATTAGAACAAAGAGTCAAGAAAAGAAATGGATGAACCAATTGGTTTGAAAAGCTACTTAATTGGTCAGCCTGGCTAACACCCTATGAACGGCCCTAGCCGGCCCCTAATCCTCCTCCTGCTAAGCCTCACATTTGGCCCAGTAATAACCAATAAGCTAGTGGCATTCCTTACACAGAAAGTACAAGCCACAAAACTCTTAGTGCTGAGCCCACTATACACTGGGCTGGCTACCGAAGATTCAATGATTTGAACTTGGCTAAGAACAGGAGAGAATATAGCAGCTCTGGGCAAAGCTTAAATAGCCTTGACAAGAGAAGTCATTTTGAGCTTTCAGAAGCCATTATGAATGGTAAATAAACTAGCTATGAACTGCCAATGAACTAGCTGATACTGGGGAGTTAGGCTGTGCAGACGTAGCCCAAGGGAACGTACAGAAGGAAATGGATGTTCAGAAGGCTTGCGAGAAGGACCAGAGCAGTTTTGGTTCAACTAAGAATGGCTAACCACAATACCTCGCTTCTGAGCTCTGCCTGCTTGCACACCTGCACATTGCAAAAGTATAAAAACCTTTGGAAAATTAGACGGGGGGGCCGCTCAGTCTCCCGTCAAGAGAGCAGATGGTCTGGTCCCTGCGCAGGAAAAGAAACTTGTTCTGCTGAACTTTCCGGCAGTCGGGGCGGTTTGCTGTCTGGGAATGGAGTGTAGCTACAACAGACACAGGTGGTGCCATTCTGCCTGAGAGTGGAGTCACGTGGCTGGGAAAATGGAGGCCGCAGGTTGCGGCCTAGCCAAAAGCCAGCCTGGAGCCGGCCACCCAGCCAGAGTCCTGCCCAAACCAACAGGGTGGACGCAGGCGCCCCCAGGCCTGCTGCTTGCCGGAGCCGCGGCACAACGCTGTGTCCCAGTCTTGGCACAACAGACTTCATTTTGAGTCCTGCACCTCCATCTTAGCTCTCAAGGCTGAACCCTAACCGACCTCCCCTCCCCTGCTCAACCCCAAATTCCTGGAACCAGCTCGTCCCAAAGCCAGAATGTTTTCTGAAGATATGGTCACTCCATCCTTCCTTGACATATAGATAAGATTAACGACCTTCTCCTTTCTGAAGCACCTGTGCGTGCAGAACCTCCCCAGCTATGATCCTCCCCAGCTGTGCCTGCCAACAGAGGGCATAAAAACGCCGCCAGGATTTTTTCCCCCGGCGCAGCTTCAATAGCTCAATATCCTGAGTTGCTGAACCCGCCCGCAAGCTTCTCAATAAAGCCTGCTTCTAAAACTTCGTTAATTGGGTCTTTCATTCTGTTTTCACATCCAAATAGACCTTGTGTTTTGGTGCCAAAAACCCGGGATAGGTGTGTGGCTCCCCCCTTCTTTTGGGGTCCCCTAAGAGCCACCCATCTTCCCCAAATCTCCAGGACCTTTAGGCGCGGCGCTTGCCTACGTTCAAAATCAGTCTATGGCTGCCCTGATGAGTCTCTCCCTCTCACTCAGACCTTGTGAAAGAAAAGACTTGTTTTTCTCTCCCAAGTTGCCTGGCCCTAGTCCCAGCTTAACAACCACGCACATTGGCTTCCGACGGGCATTTTTGATTTCAACGTTCTACAGGACCTGGACAATTTCTGCAGGAGGACTGGTAAGGATTCTGAAGTCCCCTATGTGCAGGCTTTTTGGGACTTGCCTTCCCGCCCTGACCTCTGTAGCCATTGTTCCGCCCGCCAAATACGGTTAGCTCTATCTCCTCAGCAGAAAGAACCTGCCATTCAAACCCCAGAAGAGCCAGCCAAGCTCCTCAGCGCGCCTCTCCCGCTGCCCTATCAGTCTCCCCCGCCCGCTGCGCCACCCCATCGCTCTCTCCTGTCCTCCCGCTTGCCTTTCATACCCACTCCCACAACCCTCCAGCTGCCCTTTGTCCATTAAGAGAGGTTGCAGGTGTATAGGGACTCGTTCAAGTCCACGTCCCTTTTTCCTTAAAGGACCTGTCGCAGATAGAGACCCGCCTGGGCTCTTTCTCAGCAGACCCCTCTAAGTTTATTAAAGAATTTACCTACATTTCCCAAACGTATGATTTAACCTGGCATGGCATCCAAATTATCCTTGCTTCTACCCTTACTGCCGAGGAACGTACACAGACAAAAACCACGCTATCGACCCAAATGTCCCCTTGGGGGCGCATGCCATCCCAATAGAGGACCCCAGTTGGAGTTACCAGCCCGGCCGGGCGTCTGATCTTCCTTATAGAAACCTCATGCTCAGGTACCTCATTAGAGGTCTGGAAACAGTCTCCAACAAGGTTGTCAACTATGACAAACTGAGAGAAGTTACTGCTCTTTTTCTTAACCGCCTCCAGGAGGCACTCACAAAGTACACTCGTTTAGACCCAGGGTCTAAAAAGTGGGGCCTCTATTTTGGCCTCTCACTTCACCTTCCAGTCAGTCCCTGACATCAGAAAGAAAAGCTAAAGAAGGCTGAGGAGGGCCCTGAAACCCCTATACAGGATCTGGTAAAAATGGCATTTAAAGTTTTCAACGCTTGGGAGGAGCCAGCTGAGGCCACATGCCAGGTGAGGGTCCAACAGATGGTTAGCCTCCATTCCCAAGCCCTGGTAGCAGCCCTAAGGCCGGCAGGCAATCCCGTCCATCGCCACGCTCCCCAGGGGAGCCGGCACCTACCGCCAGGAGCCTGCTTCAAATGTGGCCGGGTAGGCCACTGGGCAAAAGTTTGCCCCAATCCCAAGCCTCCTACCAAGCCCTGCCCACAGTGCAAACAGCCAGGCCACTGGAAGTCGAACTGCCCGACCCTGGCTCTGCCACCGGCTCTGCAAAGCCGAGGTGCCGAGATCCTGGAAACTCCAGACACATAGCTGCAAGGTATGGAGCTGCTGGGGTTCATGGACTGAAGAGGCCCTGGCTCCTCGACTCTGGTAACCCTCGCCGAGCCCAGGGTTGTGCTCCAGGTAGCGGACTACCTTCTCCATTTCGCCCTCTCACTCAGGCCCTACTTCCCCTTCCCTGGTCTCGGTTATGGGAATAGACAGGCCCCCCTCCCACTCTGCAGATCCTGTTACTGACTTAGCCCAACAACTTTCCTGCTCCTAGCTCAGTATGCTTTCTACCTCCCACTTACACTCCAACTTACACTGATCAGGAAAACACCCAGTATTGCTCTCTTCCTCAACAAAAATGGTGGGTACACAAATAGAACTTACTCATTCTCCCAAAGTTACAAGAGGAAACAATCATCACCAATATTCACAATTCTCCACACATCGGGCCAAAAGCTCTCTACACGTTTCTAACCCCATATTTCACCCCACTGGACTATGGAGTACTATCAACACAGTACATGCAAAATGCAACATCGGTGCCCTCTCCAATAGCCAGAAAGCTCAACACCCTCATAAACAGCTCCACCAGATGTAAGGGCACCTACTGGGACAGGACTGGCAGATAAACGTTACCCACATGCCAAAGCATAAGCGGTTTAAATATCTCCTCACTATGGTGAACACATTTTCAGGATGGATCAAAGCCTTTCCCACCTCCTCTGAGAGTGCAAGCATAGTCGCCACTCACCTTCTTCAAGACATCATTACTCGTTTTGGCCAGCCTGCTTCAATTCAGTCGGACAACGGTCCAGACTTCATATCTATGGTGCAGCAGGCAGTTTGCGCCTCACTGGGCATCTGCTGGAAACTCCACGCAGCCTACCACCCCCAGTCTTCTGGTAAGGTTGAACGAGCTAACGGTCTCATAAAACAACAGCTCACCAAACTCTCCCTAGAACTGCAACTTTCTTGGCCTCAACTATTACCCTTTGCTCTTATACTCGCCTTGGCGCAGCCCCTCAGGAGCCGTCCGGCCTCAGTCCTTTCAAAATACTCTACAGACAACCTTTCCTTTTCTCGCCTCTTCCTGCAACCGATTGCCCTCTGCTAGGTTTTTACCTTCCATACTTGTGCTTGCTCCACAACCTTCTTAGACAACACGCCAACTCTGCCATCCCTGAACCCTCTCTGACCTCTGCTGATCACCAAAAACCAGTGCATCCTGGAGATGCTGTGTTAATTAAATCCCTTGCACCCAAACCCTTAGCACCCCGGTGGAAAGGCCCTTACACTGTCCCTTACCACTCCCTCAGCAATCAAGGTTCTTAGACTAGATTCCTGGGTACATTTGTCCCAAGTCCAGATGGCAGTATACTCTGACCATGGCTCCCAGTGGTCTGCTCAGTCTACTGGTCCTATGTCTCTCTGCCTCACTCACCTCACCAAGCCAGCCAGCTAAACCTAGTATAATTTCCCCCTTTTGCCTGGCGATTTTACTTGACTGAAAACTGTACCAATTACGCCTGCACTAAGTGTTATGATTATTTGCTGGCCACCGCTAACTACCCACCCACAGGGGGCAGAGCACGCATATACTTAAATTTCACTGATTTTAAAACGCTTCCTGTATGACCAGAAGGCAACTACCCAATGTGCAAAAAAGTGAATGCAGAAAAATGTAGGGTGTCCTTGGTCTTCCTGCCAGATACATTACCTTTCCCTTCGTCCCCAGGGATGATTCTACTACCATCAATCTAAATACACTCTCACAATCCCAGACCCCTGGGATAGCCAGTGGACGTCTCCGGTTCCAGGAGCCTAGTGCACCACTCGCCGAGAGAAATTTCTGGACGCCAAACTGTATGTATGGAGGTCGCTACTGCAGGTCCAATCCACCATCCACCGTAATATTCAGATCCAAGACCTTCAACTCACTAACTAAATTTCTAAACCTTCTGAGTCTCCCTTCTCCTGGCTCACCCTGCTTCAGCAGGGACTGGCCATCGCCACTTTGCTGGACTAGGCAACCTCTCCACCTGCTTCATGTGTGCGGACCTAGAACGCCCTCCTCTGGTAGCAGTACCAGGTCCTGCCCTGTCATTTTCATCCAACGTAAAGACCACAAAAGCCATAACCATCCCCAACGTCCCTCTGTACATCCAACCAGAAAACACTCAAGTGCCCTTTTGCTACTCCAATCCATCGACACAGACATGTAATGTCACCCAAATCCCCTCCAAACCACTAACAGGGCCAGAAAAAATTTTCTTTTGGTGCAACCATACACTCACTATGCATATAAACATCAGTTCTACCTCTACCCGTCACTCTGGTTCCGCAGCTCCCTATATACACTCCGGCTGAGTTCCAGGACAAATACATCCAAGTATACAGTCCTCAAACTAAAAGAGCAGTTTTTCTCCTGATAGCAGTGAGAATCTCCTTCGCCTCAGCAGCAATTGCAGTAGGACTCAGCGGCGGAGCCCTTGGACACTATCATCACAGCAGACAAGTTAACCGCATGCTTCCAGCTGGCAGTCGATGCCTCTGCCAAGTCTCTAGCCTCCCTGCAAAGACAAATAACCTCTGTTGCCCAAGTTGCCTTGCAGAACCACCGCGCTTTACACCTTATCACGGCTGAAAAAGGAGGAACCTGCCTCTTCCTCCAGGAGGAAGGCTGTTATTATATCAATAAACTGGGGATTGTGGAAACTAGAGTCCAGATCCTCAACAAGCTAAACCGAGAGCTGCAAAACAACAGATTCAGAACAGATGGATCTTCCTCCTGGTGGAACTCTTCTCTGTACTCCTTCCTAGCCCTCATACTAGGACCCATAATTTTAGTTATAATTTTGCTCTTAATTGCTCCTTGTCTCATCCAGCTCCGGCAAAGTCGACTCCGCGAAATTACCCGTATAGCAGTTCACCAGCAATACCAACCTCTCCACCCTGTGCTAGGCCGCAACTGTCAGTACTCTGCCTGAAAAGCCCCTCCCCTTGCTTTTTACCCACTACCCACAGGAAGCAGTTACAGAAACGGTTACATCCCTTTTCCCTATAGGGCACAGTCTAAAATGTCCGGTCTTGGCACAACAGACTCCATTTTGAGTCCTGCACCTCCATCTTAGCTCTCAAGGCTGACCCCTAACCGACCTCCCCTCCCCTGCTCAACCCCAAATTCCTGGAACCAGCTCGTCCCAAAGCCAGAATGTTTTCTGAAGATATGGTCACTCCACGCGTCCCTGACATATAGGTAAGATTAACGACCTTCTCCCTTCTGAAGCACCTGTGTGCGCAGATCCTCCCCAGCTTTGATCCTCCCCAGCTGTGCCTGCCAGCAGTGGGCATAAAAACGCTGCCAGGATTTTTTCCCCCTGCGCGGCTTCAATAGCTCAATACCCTGAGTTGCTGAACCCGCCCGCAAGCTTCTCAATAAAGCCTGATTCTAAAACTTCGTTAATTGCATCTTTGATTCTGTTTTCACGTCCAAATAAACCTTATACACTGAGCCTCGAGAAGGCTTTGGGAGTCAAAATCCTCCCAGCCTCCAGGCAGCAGCGTCCCAGCCCCCTCACAAATGCAGCCCGGGAAGGCAGGCGAGTTCCCGGGAAAGCAGGCACGTCATGTCCCGCACACCAGCAAGAAACGGCGCAAAGACGGACACCAGCAAGAAACGGCGCAAAGACGGACACCAGCAAGAAACGGCGCAAAGACGGACACCAGCAAGAAACGGCGCAAAGACGGACACCGTGAATTCAACCCAACAATTCTCCTGAGGGTGGTGAGGTAAAAGGAGCCCAGAGGGGCCCCCAATCCGTGAGACCAACATGGGAGGGCCCACTCCTGGGGCCGGCTTGCCTCATAGCTCCGAATCACACAGCATCGCTTCTTTTCGACCTCTCCGGGGACAGGTGTGCCTCGGTCCTCGGCTCCACGCGAGAAACAGCTCACGCTGAGGCCTGGTTTGGAATTCCCGTGAGTTTTATGAGCGGTTAGGGAGGCGTGGTCGATGACGTGGGTCGACCCCATTGGCTGAATTGTTGAATTGAATTCACCTGGCCTAGGTGAGCCAATGCAGGTACAGCCCCACCCAGGCATAGCTCCCCCTCCTGGCTGGAAACCTGAACTTCTGAGCATGCAGTGAGCCACTGCTTCATGAGCCGGTAGCTTGGACCTCTGAGCATGTGTAATAGGCCTGCCAGTCCCTATGCTACCTCCCTAACAGGTTTTCCAGCCAAAGGTCTGCCTTCTGGAGCTGTTCTACAGAAAGCACTTAGTTCCTGACCCCTATGCATTCGGGGTAATGGATGCCCTCGCTTCCGTGCTTGCTTCTATGTCATTCTGGATTGGTCCTTGTTTCACAGGTCGGCGAGGTCAGGAATTCTGGGCTGGTTGGCTACCAAGCACAAAATAAATAGCCAAAAGATTGAAATCTCAACCCCTATATTGGTTTATTATCGACCACACAAACTTGTCTTCTGGAACTTCCCTCCTAAATTTCTGAACCCTTGAACTCCTTGACACATGTACTTGGAAAGCAAGGATTCCAAACTCTGATCACCATATCTGACTGCTCCCCCAGTCCCTCTGCACTGTCAACCAGCAAAGTCGGGCCTCTCCATTTCTCAGAAGCTGCAGATTGTTACGTGACATCACCCTGTGTTTAAATGTTAGTGATTATGCCACTTAAAAAACAAATGTGTGAGCCAACTGGGGGCAAACAAGACTCGTTTCAAACACCAGCTCTGTCTCCTCTAAGGGCCCGTGTACAACTGCGACAACACAACAGTGGGTCCTGCTGGGTCTCCATTAGCATCTGGGAGGAAGGTTATTTATTACAGGGAATCCTACCTTTGTCCCTTGGTGTTAATTGCAGACTCACTGGATGACGGATTGTATCTGACACGCACCACGTTTGCCGCAGCAAACACCAACACTTTGTCAAACTCCGTTTGGTATTGCTCCATCCTTCCATTATTCTCCCTAATGACAAAAATAATTAACACATTCATATAAAAGCACAGGATGAGGATAGCTTTAATTTATGCATCTAGTTCAGGGTCATCCCTCTTATCAATATATGACAATCTAATGAGGCTTAATTAAAAAGTAGCAGTGAAGCAATTTAGGAAACTGAGGGATTGTCACGAGTCCTGGTTGTGACAGCATGTTTTGTGCACCATGGAAGATAACAGATTTGTCTTCTGTGGTATCTCATATCCATCATCCTCAAACTACCTGCTCTTAGGGGTAGAGAGAGCGAGCTTGTCTTTGAAAAAAGTGCCTGGGTTTGGTAGCCGCTCACAGGATGGCAGGTGTAATGTATTATGAGAAATTAACAAATTTCTGAGAAGATGGCTATTGGAAGGTCTGGCTGGAGGGCAAGGTCATGGCCCTGAAGGATTCAGGATCCAGAAGTCAAGTCAGAACTGGATGCCAGAGACTTTCTCAATCCAGCCCTCTTTGCCCCTCCCCTAAGGCCAATACATTTCTAAGGGTTATGGATTCTACTTCAGAATCTTTCTCAAACCCAGGGCCCTCTTCACCATTATTGTCTAGACCTGGTCACCTCTTGCCTTATAAATACAAATATGGGTTTATTGTAAGTCTGGGTCTGTTAGGTTTCTCGGGTGGGAAATGTCTCGGTCCTTGGCTACACACTGGAAAGAAATTCACACCAAAGCCTGGGTGGTAATCCGAGTGGGTTTATATACATGAGAGAAGAAGGTTCAGGCGTTACACTAAACTGAACACGGGCACCCTCATGACACTGCACACTCAGCCCTGCTGAGTGGAAGGCAGAGAAGCAGCTGAAGGGAAGGGGCGGTGGTCTCCAGATTCCAGCCTTGTAAGGGCTTTCAGCTGGGAGGCATCAATTAAGCTCTCCTGGCTTGGGCTTAGCCCGCATTGGCTTCCAACCTCCTGTAGGGGGCCCCCTAAGCATGGAGAGGAACAACCCCTTGTCTTGCTACCTAACCGGTCTACATTCCTGCGTGGCTACATTGAGATGGAACTAGCCCCTTTAGACAGCCTGAGGGGTTCACCAGGAGACACGGGCCCCAGTGTTCCCTGTGACCACCTTAAACCTTAAACTACTGTTGGAGTTTATATTACCTGTGTGGGTCTGTGGGCATGGGACGTTTCCATGCCAGAGACCTGAAGTTACACAAATAGGCATCCAGAACAGAACTCATACAGGCTCTAATAAGATGCTCAGATGCTTCTCGCTAGGATGAGAATTTAACGAAGTGTGTGAGCAGTTCAGATCTTGTAAGGGAGAACAGGTCAGTAGGGTATCCAGAGAAGAGAGCAAAGGTCAGGGGAAAGGGCGGGGGCCCACAGACATCTGTGCTCTGTGTTTGGCCACAAGACAAGAAACCGGGTCTCCTTGCAAAAGATAGCAGAACAGCAAGTCCCTCAGAACTACGACATTTTTAAACATGACCTATACAACACTCGGCTCTGGGAGGCGCCTTGGAAAACCATAAAAGCCCTAAAAGAGGGGCAAGGAGGAAGCCCAAGTCTTTGATTTTCCCTGCTGTGCTTTCAGTGTTGAAATGTCTGTGCACGGAGCCTTTGAAATTTCAGAATCAGAGAGTGGATTCATAAGCCAAGCTCCTGCTTTATTCTTCAATGCATTTTGGCCCAGCTTCTCCTTGGTGAGACATGTAACAGAAATTCTGGACTTAGGAGCCACTTGGTCCTTGGACACTAGGAGATTTCAGTGGAATCTGAAACAGGGCTCTAACCACCAGCTGGACTGGCCTAGGAAGCCCAAGTATTCAGTCTCCCAAACACCAACCTCCCGTTGCTCTTCATCTGCCTGCACCTTGTTCAGCTTTAGTTGTCCGTGGAAGCGTTTGGCACCCATCTGATGCTTCGGAACCCAGAAAGGAGTAAAGGTAAAACTGGGATTCAAATGAAACAGACTTAAGCAGGACCATAGCCAAGATGTGCCCAGGGCTCCTCGCAGCATTTGTCACCTTCATTTCCCTCTTCGGACTCAGACGTGGCAAGGTTCAGAAACAAGCTTTACCAGAAGGAACAGCTGTGAACCCAGCCTGCTTCCAAGTGAGAAAAAGCCCTTTACACATGAGTTCCTGAGGTCAGCCCAGCCCTGTGCGTCCCCACCCCTCCCAGAGTCCCTGGCTCTCTGGCGAAGCATTAAAGCAAGTGGAAACAGAGATTTGCTCAGAATAAAAAAATCGTTTTTCACAATAGCACGGCACGTTCTGGATGGCAATCACGGCTGCACAAACCATATCCGTCCTCCAGCCATAATGTTGGCGCCTCAGTGACCATGCACATACATTGTGTGGCGAGACTCAGAGCCTATTCTATTTGTGGTCAATTGTTTCCTCCCTCTCCATACTTTGCACTTAGGAGACATGCTCTCTGGAGGTGGTTGAGGCTTGTCTTCTCACCAATAATCATCTCCTACACCTTCCTTTACAGTCACTAATTTGATGTGTTCACTCAAAGAAATGCCAATAATATGAGGTTTCAGAGGAGAGCTCCTAGAGCTCCCCCAGACAACAAGGAGGCCGAGTGTCACCGTCATTATCCTGAGCTGGGAGGGGGCACTAGTGTTCTGGAAGCTGGGGATCCGTCACTGCCTGCCCACCGCACAGACAGAGCAGGTGCTGGTTATAATTGCTTCTAGACGTCCTGCCATGCTGAGTTGAAAGTCAAACCCATAAACGCTGCCCGACTACAATAACACTGGAGTACACAGACATTTCTGCATCATTGCTGGGTGAAAATATACTGAGTGGAGTTGGATGAGATGGCAGCAAGTGCCTAAGGAGGGGATGCTGTGGGAATACCAACAAGATGACTGTCAGTCGCCGTTTCCTCCTCTCGTCTGCTTTTCCCCCCCTTTCTTTCAGGACCAAAAGACATGACAAATATGTAAGGAAACAAATTTGTTCATTTTTAGAGGAGTCTCCCACCCCACCCCACCCCACCCCACCCCCATCCAACTCTGGCCTCCTTTGAGCAAGCCAGTAGAACTTTTTTTTTTTTAAACCTGGCTTCTACTATGGCAATTTCCGGAGTTGCTATGTGGCTGTGTTTAAAAGTCGCCTTTGGGATCCAGAGCACAATCCTTGTCACAAAGGCATTCTCCCAGTCCCAAATAGCAATGCGACCTCCTTTCAGAAGGTTGTTCTTGTTTCTGTAGACCCATAAAGGAGTTCAAGCTGTTGATCTTGACCGTGGTTGTCGAGTCAGCCTCTCATGGGCACCTCATGGGAAGCGGAGCAAACTATGCCAGTCTGTGCTATCACCAGGTCTGGGAGGGGAAGCCAACCGTGGCGGGCCAGAGGTCGATGTGTGGATGGAGATGATCAGGTCTTTCGTCCTTATTCTATTTCAGTCTGGAAACATCACATTTGTGAGTGGTGATACTGAGAGGGTTGTGGGAGGGTGGATTGGAAAGAGGGAACTGATTACAAGCATCTACATATGACCTCCTCCCTGGGGGACGGACAACAGAAAAGTGGGTGAAGGGAGACATCGGAGCGGTCAAGATCCTGCCTTTTCAATTCCTCCAAAGGGAGGCATGGTTGACGGTCATGGTCAACCCCAATGGCTGGATTGAATTCACCTGGCCCAGATGGGCCAATCCAGGTGTAATGCCCACCTAGGTGTACCACCCCTTCCTGGCCGGAAGTTTGAACCTGAGCATATGTAATGGATGACCCAGTCCCTATGCTAAACCACCTAATAGTATTTGCAAGATGCCAAGCACCGTTCTAAGCTTTTTGTGTATAATAATTCAATTATTCCACTTAACAAGCCTATGTGTGGACTCTATTTGGCCTCCTTTTACAGATGAAAAATCAGTGGCACAGGATGATAAAGTCATGAGCCTAGGACCACAGAGTAAGGAAGTGGGAAGGAGAGATTTGGACCCAGGCTGCAGAGCCCATGCCTTGGGTGCCTACAGCTGCCATGTAGGACACAGAAAAGCATGGAGCAGACTCGGCGTAAGACATTAGGGAGTTGGGAGGACTGTAGCATGAATGTATGTGCTATGACTTCATGAGAGTAGCTGCTACTCAGATCCAGAAGAGAATACAAGCCTTTTGCAAAAAATATTTTTGCCAAGAGAGTGGAAAACTGCATCTTGTGCGAAATCCCCCAACCTGCACATGTGCATAGCTATTTCAGAAGGTTCCAAACAATGTGTGCTGTGCGGCAAACCAAACTGAGCTCAGGGGGAGCTGGTCTGTGGGTTATGTTAGCCAGAAAGTGAGCAGTTTGAACTCACCAGCCACCACTCCAAGGGAGAAAGAGGAGGCTTTCTGCTCCCATGGACTTACAGCCTTCAAAGTGGCAGGGAGCATTTCCATGCGTCCTATGATTAGGATCTCCGAGGGTGAGGGTGGAGTTGGTTGAGACCTGTCTTCAGGGCATTTCCCAGAAGGGCTTCCTGCAGTGGCTCTGCCTTCAGGAATGTCTGATGACCTTGAGGGCAGCAAAGTCCTAAACACACTCGGGCAGTGGTTCTCAACCTTACTAATACAGGTCCTCTTGTTGTGGTGATGCCCCCCTCCCCCAACCATTAAATGATTTTCTTGCTACTTCATCACTGTAATTTTCCTACAGTTATGAATTGGGTGAGCCCTGTGAAAGGGTCATATGACTCCCAAAGGGGTCGCAACCCACAGGTTGAGAACCACTGCACTAAGGGTTCCCCTCCCAGGCAGCCCTACCAGTGTCTGGTGTGCATAGTTCTGTGAGGTGAGAGAAATGGACTTAGTGTCTGCTTCTGGTGACAGTTGATGCAGGTGGGCTTTCTCCCTATGTCAAATCCCTCTCAAGCCATTTGTCACCACAACAGAGGGAGCCATGCACAAAAAAGCAAGAAGAGGATGCAGCACAGCAGGACAGCAAGCAGAACAATGATTGAATAAGCACAATTCACTTCAATCATGAATCGGGTGCCCCTGAGATGTGAGGAAGACCCCAGTCTAGTGACATTAGATCAGGTTTAGGGATTGAGTGAAGGGAACCCTCTTGGCTCCCCTCAGCCCCTATTTTGCTTTCCCATTGACCCTGACCCTTGCATCGTGATTGGTCCTTATTCCAGCATGATGGTTGGTTTCATAACCACGGCATATGGGAATGTGTTAGTCGATAGGTTATACAGGCACAGCCTCTGGAATGGGTAAGTGAGGAGGCGATTTGGGCTCGTTCATGCAGACCTCTAGTTGTCCTTGACATGACTGGTAGAATGGATCATGTGAAGTGATTTGAGATCGGCGTTGAGATCTGATAGGTCATGCAGACTTCTAGCTGATCCTGGCAGTACCCTATTTTAAGGAAACAGAATGTTTGGCGTTTAAGTCGTATTTGAGCTTAAATTTTGAGCAATAGGCTGTGGCTCACAGTTAGAGTCTATGTGGAGACCCTACATCCATTTTGAGGGGCCACAGATTCAGCCACCATTGAGTTCTTTCCTACTGCTGACTGGCAGTGGAAAGTTTGTCCCTCAGGCAGTGTGCTTGCGTCCACTCCCCGGGCCAGACTCAACGATATATGGTAGTGTGCACATCCCAATGAAGGTCCCGCTCATGCTCTCACAGGCCCTCCTGAAACTCCATGAATTGATCTGTCTTCAGTCACAATTTTGTGACAAAGTTGTTTGTTTTCTATGTCTTATTTAAGTTTTCAGGAGCCCAGGTGGTAATGCTGGATAGTGTTGGACTATTAAGAGGAAGGTCGCTGGTTCAAAGCCACTAGTCATTCCACAGGAGAAAGATGAGGTTATTGCTTCCTGTAAAGGTAGCAACTTCAGGATCCCTACACAGAGTCACTATGAGTCAGAGTCAGCAGGACAGAATGGGTGTCATTTTATTTAAGTCACTGTGGCTGTGGGTCCTTCCGACACCATTGTGGCCTCATGCGGATGCTGTCCTTCATCCAGAACAGCAGTTTGTGCCTTTTTCTTGTGTAAAACTTAGCAAAGGAGTTCCTAATAAAATATAGTTGAATTGGGAGTCATTTTCCCCTAAAAACAAAGTAAATACACAAATAGAAATGAGACTATGGTGCTAATAACCAGTTGGAGAGTTGAGAGAGCTGAACTCTCAATCCTGATAGAAACCCATTGTGACTGAGCACCTGCTCAAGGTCATCCACAGCCTATGAGGTTGAGCCTATGTGTTGGGGAGTACTTGTGTACATAAAGTTAACAATTTATCTTTCTAAAGATTCTGTCTAAAACTTACTTTAAATAATAAGTTTTCCCCTGGGATAGGTAAAGTTCAGGGAGTTTTACACCCTAGCATCCACCCACTCTCAGCAATCATCATGTTAGGCCAGAGGAGGCAAATCACACCCACTACCCAGGGAGCACTGCTTCCAAAAGCACATTGCCTGTGCCGGGGCAGAGGGGAGGTACCCGGACCAGAAATGCTGACAGAGTGGAACCAGAGAGCTCAGCCCCCAGCTTCCCGAGGGAGCAGCTGTGATGGTTCACTTCTGGATGAATATGTTTAAGCAAAGGCCAAGGGCATGACTTGGGCAGCACGAAAAGCAGATGTGCAGAGGTTGTTCACTGCATTCCAGAAGGTCAGACACTCTCCGGAGGCTCCTTGGCTCAATGGCAGGAAGTCATTGGTGGCTTCCACCTTCAATCCCAAAAGGTCACTGCCGTCCAGTGGATTCCAACCACAGTGACCCTATATGGAGTTTTCAAGACTGTAAATCTTCATGGGAGCCAGCAGTCTCATTGTCCCCCTTGGGACAGGGAGCTAGCAGCCCGTTTTGCCACCAGGGCTCCTTCCTCTCTAATTCTGTATCCAGTCCCTCCGAATATCCTGCCCTGCCCTTGTCTAGGCTTCTTAAATGCGTTCCACGCAGCTTATTTTAGTCTGGGTGCATTCGAGAAACAAATCCACAGAAAAACTTATGTATAAGAGAGTTGTGTGTAAAGGGTGAGTGCACATCAAGAAAACATGCTCGTATGTGCTTATGCACCCGCTTTGTCTTCAGCGATCATGTCGGGGTAGGCTGGTGTGCTTTTTCCATGTGGGCTTTGTTGTTTCTTAGCTAGATGGCCCCCTGTTTATCTTCCAGCCTTTAAGACCCCAGACGCTATATCCTTTGATAGCCGGGAACCATGGTGCTTAACTACTACACCACCAGGGTTCATTAGCATGTGACTTATCACCTGTCAAAATAGCAGGAGACCAGGTTTCTCCTTTGTGGCCACACCAGGTACTGACAGAACCAAGAACAGAGACACATTTATATATCTTGATTATCATTTGCATATTATATGCCAGGAATCCTTGGAAGTGTCTTGGAATTGTTCTACTCTGGTTCAAATTTCACACACCCTCCCAGTTTCCATACTTACTCTGCCAAACCCCTAGTAACTGATTTGCACCTCCTATCAACTTGGGGAAAAGACCCTATGCCACATATAGAAGTGGACATACTTGGTACCCAGAAAACCTGTTCAGTGTTTTGAGGGCGGCTCAGCAAACAAAATGGGCACAGTGATTAAGCATTCAGCTGCTAACACAACGGTCAACTCTCTAGTGGTTCTGAAAGAGAAGGATATGGTAGTTGACCCCCCAAAAGAGTTACAAACTTGGAAACCCTACGGGTATTTGTATAGGGTCGCTATGTGTTCCAATTGAGATGATTGTCATAGGTTGGGTTTGGTTTAACCCGTCTTACTGAGGAGACTCCTTCTTTACACGCGATCAGTTACTTTAGAGGAAAAAGACATGCCTGTCCCAGAACAATCCAAGGACTGGTAAAGGCAACACCCACAAAGACACTCCCTCTGCCTGCCTAACTCTAAAATGCTGCCCATAAAACACTCTGCCTGGTAATATCTGGGCAGCACACTGGGGAGGTGCAGCAAATGTGTGTTGAATGTATGAGGCCATTTCATAGTTTGGTTGCACGATCAGGGTGTCTGTCATAAAGCCCATCTCTTTGACTCCACCTCTCAGCAGAGATGAACACAAGCTTCCCGTTTTTTTCTCGGCAATGTCCTTGTCAAATAAAAGTTCCTTGTAGATCAGTAACTTGCCACAGAGCAAAAGATATGGGAAGAGGCTCATCTTTCTCCTGGCTGTGAAATAGAATGGCAAGCCCCTCCCTTCAACACACACACACACACACACACACGCACGCACACACACGCGCGCACACACACCCCTGCCTTACAACTACATTCGGTTGATTAGCAAACAAAGCTCTACAACCCAACTATGTGTTTTTCTTCTCCAGAGGAATGACGGACTTACATACCCTGCATTGTCTTTTTTTAATGGAATTGCCCCAGTTCTCCTCACCTTTCCTTAGATAGTGCAGTGAACTATTAGATGACTGCAGGTATTGAAAACTAGTACTGATTTCCAGTTTGTGTCACCTTTGGCTTTGAGCACCCTCCACTTCTCTAGTAAGCTTTCCATTGCTTTGGGGAAAATTTTCTCTTTCTGAATTTATTATGTGAGGGGGGAAGGGTAATAATTAATGTGCCTATGGAGGACTATCCTTCATGACCTAAACTCATTAAGGGGCAGTGCCTGATGGAGCATCAGGTTGGAGGAAGGCTTATTAACAACCTGCATTATACAGATGACACAATTTTGCTGAAAATGAGAAGGACTTGATTCACTTGCTGATGAAGATGAAGGATTAAAGCCTTCAGTTTGGATTATGACTCAAGGTGGAGAAAGCCCGGACCCTCACAACTGGACCTATTGATAACATCATGATAAATGGAGGAATGTTCGAAATTGTCAAGGATTTTGTCTTGCTTGAATCCACAATCAATTCTCATGGAAGCAGCAGAGAAGAGAACAAATGACACATTTCACTAGTCAAATCTGCTACACGAGACCTCTTTAAAGTGTTGAAAAGCAAGAGATTACTTTGAGGACTGGAGCGGGTTGACCCAGGCCATGGTATTTTCAACTGTCTCATATTTATGTGAAAGTTGAACACTGAATAAGGAAGACCAAAGAAGAATAGATATATTTGATTAATAGTGATGTAAAAGAGTAATGAATGTACCATGGACTGTCAAAAGAACAAACCCATCTAACTTGGATGAAGGACAGCCAGAATGTTCCTCAGGGCAAGGATAATGTGACTTCGCTTTAACTTTGACATGTTGTCCGGA
Organism: Tenrec ecaudatus; assembly: GCF_050624435.1. Taxonomy (NCBI): domain Eukaryota; kingdom Metazoa; phylum Chordata; class Mammalia; order Afrosoricida; family Tenrecidae; genus Tenrec; species Tenrec ecaudatus. The sequence continues at coordinate 328,591 of NW_027459361.1, forward strand.
GAGATCAGTCCCTGGAGCAGGACATCGTGTTCTGGAAAGTAGAGGGGCAGTGAAAAAGAGGAAGGCCTTCAACAAATGGGATTGACACAGTGGCTGCAACAATGGGCTCAAACTTAAGAACAACGGTGAGAATGGTACAGTACCTGGCAGTGTATGATTATGTTGTATGTATGGTCACAATGAATCCAAACCCTCCCTATGACACTGAACAACAACAACAACAACATGACTGAATCCTCTGGGAGGACTCTTGAATGTGAGAAAAATGGAACAAAGCCAGCGGAAGGATTGGAGGATGTCTTAAGTTCCTGTCTTAATCTCCTTAACCAAAAATTATCCAACAAGTCAGTAGCCTTAAAACACTTTTCCCACTGCTTTGAAGCTTACAGGTTCAAATTTCGGGTGCGACTCTAGGTCAGGGTCCTTCTTTGTGGATACCAGAAAGTTCCTTGGCATTCCTCGCTATCTTTCTCCCCGTACTGTGTGTTACTGGGTCTATCCTGGCCTTTAACTCAGAAGTGTTTAGGTTTAGGCTCAAGCCTATTCTCACATGGCCTCATTTTTTTTTAACATTTTATTAGGGACTCATACAACTCTTATCACAATCCATACATATACATACATCAATTGTATAAAGCACATCTGTACATTCTTTGCCCTAATCATTTTCTTTTTTTACATTTTATTAGGGGCTCATACAACTTTTATCACAATCCATACATATTCATACATCAAATGTATAAAGCACATCCGCACATTCCCTGCCCCAATCATTCTCAAAGCATTTGCTCTCCACTTAAGCCCTTTGCATCAGGTCCTCTTTTTTTTCCCTCTCCCTCCCGGCTCCCCCCTTGCTCATGTACCCTTGGTAATTTATACATTGTTATTTTGTCATATCTTGCCCTATCCAGAGTCTCCCTTCCCCCCCTTCTCTGCTGTCCATCTCCCAGGGAGGAGGTCACATGTGGATCCTCGTAATCAGTTCCCCCTTTCCAACCCACTCACCCTCCACTCTCCAGCATCGCCCCTCTAACTGACCCATCTCCTCTTCTAAACCCCTCTATGAGGGGATCTCCAGTGGCCATATGGCCTCATTTATATTACAAAAGAACTCCCTTCGTTTCAAACAGGATCATGTCCACCAAGGCTCAAATTTCTCACATATTTTGAGGGGGCTACAGATCAATCCATAATGGTTCTTTTGGGTAGCTGTAACAAATGGCTACCAATCGAGTGACTTAAACAGCAGGCATCTGTTCTCTCACTTTTCTGAAGGGCAAAGGGTTAAAATTAAGGTGTGGGCAAGATTCATTCCTTCTGAGAGCTCTGAAGGAGAATCAAAGTAGCCTCTCTCTGCTTCTGGTCACTGCTGCTAATCCTTGATATTTCTTGGCTTATAGATGCACTGATCCAATCTCTGCCAGTGTCTTCACACGGGGTCTCTGTGTGCCCACTCCTCTTCTTATAAGAACACACCAATCAGTGCATGTAGCATCCATCTGAAATCTAAACCCAGAAAGATGGAGCTCTTGAAATCCTTAACTAAGCACATCTGCCAAGACCTCCTCTCCAAGTAAGGCCATAGCCTCAGGTTCCATGTGAACATGAATGTGTGTTTGTGAATGTGATTTAATGTACTACAGAGGGCACGCTTTGGCCTCATGAGGAGTGTTTCGCCAGTACCGGCTTCACAGCCCTGAGATTTCCCAGGCATTTGCCACATTTTCTTGTCTTCCCACCATTTATCCACCATTAGGCCTTTTCCCCTAAGTTAGTCAAGCATCAGTTTCTGTCACTTGTGATCATGACCCTCCCTCCCGCCCAGGTCACAAATTTAAACTGATACAGGCAGTTTCTTTAATGAGCACTATGTTATCCTGATTAGCAAGCATTGCTAAGGAGGGAGGATGAATCAGTGAGAACCCGCTTGCTTCATCTAGCTTTGGGGGCAGTCCACAGAGGATTGATCCCTGAGCCACTAACGAATTTTGCAACTGTCACAGAACAATGCAAATAAGTAAGATCCACATCTGCTGAACACCATCATGAGGTCAAACTGTGTGTAAATAAATGCCTGTTTCAAGGAGTGAGTAAATCCTAAGGTAAGGAGTGACAGGGCTTTGTTGGCATAAACCCAGCAAGGCATTATGGGTCGGATATTAATGAACTCATGCTCCTGGGCCTCACAGAGCCCCAGCTCAACTGCTTCAGCTTGTTGACAAACAAGCACTACCCGGAGAGAGCACTACCATTTCGATGAACAGGGTTGGTTGGGGATGATGCTTCCTAACTTGCATTTTAATACAAATTTGATGCTTCATCTGAGCAATGTGGAAAGAGCATTCAGATAAAAGAGAGGGACAAACATCAAGTGCCCAGAGGATGAAACTTCTATCTAATCTGTGCCCACTGGAATTGCTTCGTGGGAAGGTATTTTTTGGTGGTGTTGGGTTGTTCCCCTACCTTGCTCCAAGCCTTCCTCCTCATGCCCACCCCCACCCCAGCATACATCCTACTGGGAGAATGTCTCTGAATAATGAAGTTTTAATAAATGAAGCTTTAATGAGCCTGATAGTCTGCCTAAGACCCCTTCAAACTGTAGTCTTTCATTTGTATTCTTCCATCCTTTTTGAAGAAATGAACCTGATGGCAGGTAGTATGTTTCCTTTCCAGGATGAGCTGATAGAGCCTCTCGCTGCTGCAGTGGGAGGTGAAACATTAAAAGGCCCTCTGTGGCCATGAGACATGCCCACTCTCCAAGAGACACTGGGCAGGTTTTCTGAAGCTCCTCAGAATTGACTAGTGGCCCTGGTCCACCCATCTCAACCAACCCAGTCTTCATTTGCACTCCATGCCCTCTCTGAGCTCCAAATGCATGCTTCATTTGAGGATGACAAAGCCTCTATTTTCTGAGAAGGTGCGCAGACATGTGAACTAATCAATGCTCCCCCTGTCCCCGGGGAGTGTGAAATTCTCCCATCATGACCCACCAGCTTCCCTGGAAATTCCTGTCTTAACTCAGGCACTTAATATCATTGGTGTCTCTGCTTCCTTCCTTCTTGCACATCCCCCAGGCATTAACTGTCATCCTTCCTCTCCCTAAAATATACTTTGAATCTATTCACTTCATGCCATCCCTACTGCCCCAAGGTGTGTCTTGCATTGACTATGAAACCAGATTCTGTATCCATTTTCCAGGGCTGTCAAAACAAAGCATCGTAAATCAGGTGGCTTTTAAGAACAGTCCACCACCTGTCTATCAGTTCGTGGTGCAGTGGTAGCTAGAGTGTTGCTGTGAAATTGGAAGCCGTGCCACCGATATGACAAACCCCAGAAGGGTCAGCAACGATGGGCAGGCTTCAGTTGAACCTCGAGCCCTGTGGTGCTCAACCTTCCTTTAATACAATTCCTCATGTTGTGATGACCCCCAACCATAAAATCATTTTCCTTGCTACTTCATAACTGTAATTTTGCTACTGCCATGAATCGGATGACTCCTGTTAAAAGGTCGCTGGACCCCAAAAGGGGTCACACCCCACAGATTGAGAACCACTGCTCTAGCCTAAGGCAGACTAGGAAGAAAGACCTGGTGATCTACTTCCAAATATTAACAAATGAAAGCCTTATGGGTCACAACAAAATATGGTCCTATAGAGTGCTGGAAGATGAGCCACTGACCTGCACACAACAGCTACAAAAATAGACTCAAACACACCAACAAAGGCCTGCTGAACTCCAAAGCCCTAACAAACCCACTGCCCTCAAGTCCATGCCAACTCATAGCGGCCCTATAGGCCAGGGGCGAACTGTGTATTAGTCTGGGTATGCTAGAGAAAACTCGAGGGAGACTCATGTGTATGACAGAGAGTTGGTGGTTTTTAAAAATCATTTCCCTATTATTTAATCATTTTATTAGGGATTCATACAACTCTTATCACAATCCATCCATCCATCCATTATAAAGCACATTTATACATTCATTGCCCTCATCATTGTCAAAACATTTGCTCTCCACATAAGCCCCTGGCACCTGCTCCCCGTTTTTCTCCTCCCTCCCCACTCCCCCCTCCTTATGAACCCTTGATAATTTTATTGGGGGCTCATACAACTCTTATCACAGTCATTCCATCCATCCATCCATCCATCCACCCATTGTGTGTCAAGTACATTTGTACATGTGTTGCCCTCATCATTCTCAAAACATTTGCTTTCTACTTGAGCCCTTGGTATCAGCTCCTCATTTCCCCACTTCCGTCCTCCCCCCCCTCATAAATTCTTGATAATATATAAATTATTTTGTCATCTCTTACACATCAAACATCTCACTTCCCCCACTTTTCTGTTGTCCGTCCCCCAGGGCAGAGGTTTTATGTAGATCCTTGTAATCGGTTCACCCTTTCTACCCCACCTTCCCTCCACCCTCCTGGTATTACCACTCTCACCACTGGTCCTGATGGGATCATCTCTCGTGGATTCCCTGTGTTTCCAGCTCCTGTCTGTACCAGAGTACATGTTCTGGTCTAATTCTACCTTATAAATCAAGAGAGAGAGTTTTATATCAAACAGTAATTGTACATTAAGCAAACGTCCCAGCCCAGTGCAGATCAAATCCATAAGTCTGATATTAGCCCATATGTCTGATACCAATCTATACATTCCTTTTCAGACCCATAAAACATGTGCAGTGATGCTGAATGCAGGATAATCACAGGCCAATGGGTGGAAAGTCTTGTGGATCCAGTGGCATTGTAAGCATCTCAGTGCTGGCAGCGATCTCTCTGAGGCTTCTTTGGCTTCAGAGGTTTGGTCGCATCCATTTGGCTTGCCTTGTGCAATGTCTCCCAGGAGTACCAGAGAGAGAGAGAGAGAGAGGTGTCTTCCACCTCCAAGGAGGAAGTACCAGATTTCTCAGAGTTCTCAGGAGAAGGCTATGCCCACATAAAAATCTCACTGACTATCTCCAGATTGGCAGCCTAGACTCCACGCCTACACTCCTAATCCTTAACGTGAAACAAGATTAGGTGACTACCACAGGCTCCTAATCCATAACAAGCCCATTTATTTTTTCCCTGCATACCGACGCCAATCCAATACCCAAAGCTTTACCCAAAGGGTGGAGATCTACTTCTAAAACATGAATATAGAAAAATCGCTTTTGCTTGAAGGCTCTCAAGGAAATGCTCACCGAAAACTCCATTCCTATTATCTCACCTCCCCCAAATTAGTCTTCTTCTGGGCTTTTAGTCACACCAAGGTCTCTCTTGCCCCAAGGACTTTACATGCACTGTCATCTCTTCCAAGCCCTGAAGTGCCAAGTTCAAAGTTCCAGTTAATCTCCCTGATCCTGAATTTTAAGAACTGTGTGTGTGGGAGGGAAGGGGTTGGGCTGTTTGTTGAACTGCTGGGTTTTGGAGCCATTTGCTATGCAACCTCATTTTGTCAATGACTGGTTAATTAATGCAGCATTCATTTGCCCTTCTTCCACATACAGCACATGGCTTGTATCTTTGGGATCACTCTTCCACCATGCTCCATCTCCATGCTTCTGCTGGCATTGACCCAATCTGCCAGCTCCAGGCCTGGCTAGTCAGGGCATGACTTTCCTCTGTCCAAAGGGACTTGGTCAGACTCAGTATGTGACTCATGCTAGGTTAATGATATCTAACCCTAAAAAAATGCCCCAGAAACAATTGCCCCATTGCCAATGAGTCCATTTTGAATCATAGAAGGTCCCTGTGGGGTTTCTCAGACTGTAAATATTTATGTGAGCAGAAAGTTCCATCTTTTTCCCTATGAGGTAGCTGGTAGGGTAGCACTGCCAACCTTGCAGTTAGCAATCCAATGCTTACCTGATAGTACCACCAATGATTAGAAAGGAAAAGAGCGTCTCTCTAATAGAATTCCTGAGCTTCTAGATAAAACTACAGCTGTCATCAGGAAGCCTGCGTGAAACTCAAAAGAAAACAGCACTGAAAGGAAAAGGTTCAAACTCTGATGGTATCAACTGAGTGCCAGAACCCAGCTATTCCTGATGCTCTGTCCCCAGACCTACAAATTCCATAAACCTACCCATTAATTCCTTCTCCTGTTCCTTCCCTTCTCATGCCCCAAGGTACTTTGACTTAGCTTTGAAGGCACTCACAACTTCACGGGTTCTGCCTTGCACAGGTGTCTGCTTGCTTCCAGTTCAGTCCTGACATTGTCCCTATCTTTAGCCATGTTAGGCTTGAGTCCTAGAGCTTTCCTTTGCTTGTCTCCCTATTGCTCTTGTCCTATGAAGTCTGTGGCTTTATCTTTAAGTCTAAGTCCTGCCCTTTCGCTTTCCTAGAAATCTGTCTCTGTATCTTGGCTCGTGGCAGGTTGTGTCCTTCAAAGATGACTGTCCTAATGTTTCACATCGCACATTCTCTTGTTACGAGTTTGTGTTCACTTTTCCAGAAACAGGGCCCGCTTTCCCTCTTCCTTGCATCTTGGCAGGCCTTTGACTATGGCAGAAGTGTTGCTCTGTGACTTCCACCTGGTCGTATTGGGTTGTTCACCATTGGGACCCAGTCAGGATGTTGCAAGGAAGACCAGGCCAAATGAAAATGTCACATATAGGGTTCTTCTTGAGCTCCAACCAATAGAAGTATCAGTCGTGTGAAGGAGTGAGTCTTAAGAGAGCTGCAGCCTCTGTCCTTTGAGCTACCCCAGGTAATGCTTGATGAAGCCAAAACTAGTGTTCTCACTGTGCTCTGCCCAGATTGCAGATTTGTGAGCAAAATTGATATTATCATTACTTTAAGATGTTATTTGTGGGGATACTTTCTGTTAGCAGCAGATCATCAGAATACTGCCTAATCAGACTGCATTGTCAGTTTTACTCTCTGTCTCCATATATATACATACATATATATCTATATATCTATATACAGATATATATATATGTATATGTATATATATCTCCTCCACTCTTCTGTCAGTTGGTTGTCCTATAATGGTTTGTGTATTGTTATGATGCTGGAAGCTCTGTTACCAGAATTTCAAATACCAGCAAGATTGCCCATGGTGGACAGGTTTCAGTGAAGCTTCTAGACTAAGACAGACAAGGAAGAGGGGCCTGCCAGTCCACTTCCAAAAATTACTGAAAGAAAACCTTATGGAGCACAAGAGAACACTGACTGACTAATGTGTTTTGGACACACTATCAGTGGACAATTGCTAGAGGAAGACATCATATTTGATGAAATAGAGGGACATGGAAGATCTTTATTGAGGCAGATTGACCTAATCGCTGCAACAATGGACTTCAACATTTAGGAATGTGTGACAATGGTGCAAGATCAGACAGCACTCCATTCCATTTCATATAAGGTCTCCATGGATCACAGAAGACTTGATGGCACTCTCTATATGTTTGTCTTCAGTGACTTCCCATAGGGCTGCTCTGCCTGGCAGCCTCTATTCTTCATGCTTCCAAATGGGGAGCACAACAGGTCCATAGTCACTGATATTCCCCTCAATCCCCAGGTCAAGTAAGGAGGCATGAAAATAACTATGTTGTTCTCTTTGCCTTGTCTCTCTTCCTTTTCCCCTCCTCCAACAGGGCTAGAGGGGGTAAATACTTACCTTGCAGTCTAGAAGAGAATTTCTTCCACACCAAAATCTTCTCCTTCCTCAAAAGGCACATACATGCTTTTCTCCTTGTTTTGAATTAAAATGGCAGATGGGATGGTAGGAAAGAAAATGAACTAATCTAACAGAATGGCCAAACAGATTTACCTTCCACATAAGAATGTAAATAACTCCTCAATCTTGTTATAGAGTCATGATATGATGAGCTCCATCAAAGCAGAGTAGAACACCACGGAGGTCAGACCAGAAAGACCATATTGAGTTGATTTTGTATGAGAGATTCTAGTTGCTAATTATACTTTTCATAACAGACAGATGGCAGGTATAGAAGCCCAGACTTAAAATGTCTTTATCTAATTGCCTGCCTAAATATATGTTTGCAATATGGTCTTCAAAGGGAATACTTTCTTTACCTTAAATTCCATTTCTTTTTCCGCTCTTTTATGTAATTTTATTGAAGTATCATTGATGTACAATAAACCATAGTGTGTTTTGCTCTTTGAGGTTTTTAAAAAGAATCATTTTATTGGGGGCTCCTACAACTCTTATCACAATCTATACATACATCCACTGTGTACATTTGTTGCCATCATCATTCTCAAAACATTTGCTTTCTACTTGAGCCCTTGGTAGTAGCTCCTCATTTCCCCTCCTTCCCCCTTCCCCTCCCTCATGGACCCTTGATAATTTATAAATTATTATTCTGTCCTATCTTACACTGTCCGACATCTACCTTCACCCACTTTTTTGTTGTCCCTCCCTCATGGAGGAGGTTATATGTAGATCCTTGTATTCAGATCCCTCTTTCTACCCCACCTTTCCTCCACCCTCCTGTTATTGCTACTCTCAGCACTGGTCCTGAAAGGGTCATCTGTCCTGGTTTCCCTGTGTTTCCAGTTCCTAATGGACCAGTGTATATTCTCTGGTCTAGCCAGGTTTGTAAGGTAGAATTGGGATCATGATAGTGTGCGCGGTAGAATTTAGGAACGAGAAGAAAGTTATATGTTTCATCGTTGCTACACTGCATCCTGATTGGCTCATCTCCTCCCAGCGACCCTTCTGTAAGGGGTTGTCCAGTTGCTTACAGATAGATCTTGGATCCCCTAACTGTACCCCCCCTCATTCACAATGATATGATTTTTTTTGTTCTTTCATGCCTGATACCTGATCCCTTCTGCATCTTGTGATCACACAGGCTGGTGTGCTTCTTTCATGTGCACTTTATTGGTTCTGAGTTAGATGGCCACTTGTTAACCTTCTAGTCTTTAAAACCCTAGACTCTTTATCTTTTGATAGCTGGCTCCATAAGCTTTCTTCACCTCATTTATTTATACACCCACCTTTTGTCTTGAGTGATTGTGTCGGGAAGGTGACCATCATGGAATACCAGTTCCTTAAATTCCATATCTATAGGCTTAAGTCTTACCCACAGGAAGCTTATTTTTATTTTATCCCTTGAACAAAATCTTGCAATAATTTTCTCTTTTTGGGTAAGTCCATCCTCAATCACATATCCTTTAACATTTACAAGAATTTATCTGTAACCAACCCCATTTACATAGTCTCATTCATGCTATTTCCACAATAATTGTAATAACCCTATTTTTTAGAATCGGCAGAAAGCATCAGCATTAATATCCCATTGCCACTGAGTTGATTTCAACTCATGGGTACCTTATAGGACAGAATAGTATTGCCTCATGGGTTTCCAAGGCTGAAAAAAAATCTCTTTATTGTGAGTTGGGTGAAGGTTTACAGAATACATCCGTTTTCCATTTGACAGTTCACACATATTTTGCTTCATGATATTGACTGCAATCTGCTCAACGTAATATCACTTATCGCACTTCCTCCTTGTATTTCCTGTTTCCATTCCCTTTCTTTCCTGACCCTTCTGAACTTTATCTTTGAATAAATTATATCCTTTTGATTCAAATAGTTGATTAGTGTTACTTTTTATCTTATAGATCTACCTATTGTTTGGCTGAAGATTGAGCCAAGGGAGTGAGTTCAGTTCCAGAACTAAAGGTGCCTAAGGACAACAGTCTTGTGGGTTCCAAGAATCTCTCTCTGAGCAATACCCCTGAACTTTTAAAATAAGTTTAAACTTTGTTGCACATATTTCTCCTATTCTATCCGAAAATTCCAAAGCAAACTCATTATCATTGTGTTGAAGCTGACTCAAAGAGACCCTACAAGATGGAATAGAACTTCACCCTTTGATTTTCCAAGGCTTAAAACTTTACCAGAGCAGACAAACTCATATTTCTCACATGGAGCAACTGATAGGGTAGAACCAATTACTTTGTGGTTAGGAGCTCAATGAGGAGTCCACTCTGCCATTAGAGCTCGTTTAGAATGCTATCCAGGATTCCCTATTGCTATCCCTCTCAGATCAGTTGGTAGTGGTAATAAATGTAAATCTTAAGGGGGTCAGACTTCCACATCGTAACTCTTCCTTGGGGAAGATGGTGGGTTTGAACTGCTGATTGATTAGCCCTTAAGTGCTTAATTACTGCCTCACCAGGGTTCTCCTTAACATCAGAACAGTGGACACTTATTGGTTTATCTTTCTGGTCTCTGTTCCCTAAAAATTGCACTTCATCCACAGGGTTTTCTTCCACAACACACAGCTGCTAGTGTTTTTGGTTTGTTTTTCCACATGACTTCACCTTCCTGGTCAAAGCTGATTTGTCCAGGGCTAAACACACAATGAAAACATAGCCATATTTGCACACTACAAAATTTGAAGTGAGACAGCAAGCTATTTGTTGAGTTTTTTGAATGACAGAAGTCTAAAAGGAAGTGTTGTGATACAGGAAACAGTGAGTTTTGATGTCCAGGATTTATACTGGGGACCCAGTTGGCACTCCGAATGACTATTCAAAGTGATGGTATGAATCCTCCTCTTCCATGACCTACACATATAATAGATATAACCACTAAGTCCATGATTTGACAAATGTCTTATGTGATTGAGTTTGGGTTCCCCATAGGATTAGATCCTGAGACAAAGGTTTTAATTAAGCCATTTTGGGGGAGATATCAATAAGGAAATGGGAAATAGAAAAGGGAAAGAAGGCAGCCAATGAAAAGTACATTATCAAACAATTTAAAATTGTGAGCAACTGGAGGTTAATCTTACTGGAGACACTGTAGAAAATCCACTAGTTATTCTGCCCAGAATGGGAGGGAGTGTGGCTATTTGTCCAACAACTCCTATGGGTCATTGGTTAAGGGTTACTCCAGGAAGCAAGAATTAACTCCACAACCTCCTAAGCCATGCATGCTCAGGTACAGTGGTCTACAGAAACTAGAGAAAGCAAGAAGAGAGATGTGCTGGCCATTCAGAATTAGGCTAGTATGCCAAGTTGTCAGACATGTCAGGTTCTTGCACTATCATAACTTGTGAGATATACCACTGGTATTTCAAACACAAGCATAGTTACCCGTGGTGGAAAATTTTCAGAAAAGCTTACAAGCTAAATAGACTAGAAAGAATAACCTGCCAATCTACATCTGAAAAAAATAGTGGTGTTTGTGGAGCACATTGATAGCAGTGGAATATTGTTTCATATAGTGCAGGATGATGAACCCCTCAAGTTGGAAGACACTCAAAATATAATTGGGGAAGAGCTGTCTCCTCAAATAGAGTTGACCTTAGTGATATAAAGTTTTCAGGACCTATATTTGTTGATGTGGCAATGACTCAAAATGAGAAGAAACAGCAGTACTGCAATAACCACTAACAAGAAGATGGGATGCATGAAATATGGATCTAGAAAAATTGGAAGGCATGAAAAAATGGAACACATAAAGATCAAACACTCTAGGTGTTATTGAACTGAAATAGACTGCTATTGGCCATTTTGAATGTCATAATAATATGGTTTACATACCAGAGTAACAAATTTGAAAGGAATGGATGACTTTCATGTTAAAAAAGAGAATGATTCAACATCGATTCCAATGTTCACCATTGTCAGGTGTAGGATATATTACACCTACAAGGATGAATAATTAATAAAGTTATTATTCAAATTTACACACCAACCACTAATGCTAACAATAAAGCCATTGAGGATTTTTACCAACCTTTTCAGTCTGAAATTGATGAGACATGCAATCAAGATTACTGATGACTTGAATGCAAAAATTGGACACTAAGGAGGAGGATCACTAGTTAGAAAATATGGCCATGGGGATGGAAGCCACCTGGGAGATCTCATGATAGAATTTTCCAATAAGGATGGCTTATTGATTGAAGATTTATTTTTCAGGGATGTAAACAGTAACCATAGACATGGATCATGTATATTCGATAGAAATACACAGGAATTAAATCAACTATATCTGTTGAAATAAACTACTATACATACTCGAGTATAACCCAAGGCAACTAATTTTACCCCCCAAAGCTGGGGTGCTTTTTCAGCATAAAAAATGTGCTGAAAAAAACTCGGATTATACTCAAGTATTTACGGTATAAAAAAGTTTAATATCATCAGTCACGAGACTGGAGACCAACTGTGGAACAAACCATCAATGGCAAATTCAACTCGAATTCAAATAAAATTAAAACAAGTCCCCAAGAGTCAAAGTATGAATTTGAGTATATCTCATCTAAATTAGAGGATATTTCAAGAAGAAAGTTGACACATTGAACACAAATCACCTGAGATGATAGGAGTTCTGCAATAATATCAAGAACATCATAAATAAAGAAATTCAAAGATAATTAAAAAGATAGAAACTAAAGAAAAGACAAAATGGATGTCACGTTGAATGTGGAGTAGCTGAAGCCAATGAAAGAAATGATGAAGTACGAAAAAGAGAGAGAGAGAAATATAGAAATAATTGATGAAGTAAAGACGCTGAATAAAGAAGCTGAACATAAAATTTCAAAGGGGAATTCAAAAAGATGGAATAAAGAATTATATGAAAAGGTGCAAAGACCTGGAATTAGGACAGCAAAAATGAAAAGCATGTGCATTTCACTAGCTGAAAAAATGGAAGAGAAATTCAAAATACAGAATTACACAGATAGCATCAAAAGAAGATGAAAGGGATTCACTGACCACATGAAGCCCCGGCTCCACAGCGCTGAGTCCAGAAGACCAAGATAGCATAGGGTTCTCACTGCAGATTGCTCTGAAAGTGCTCACAGTAGTAGGCCCTGGATCAACTGGGGAAAATGTAGAACTCAAAATAAGAAGACTAACCTTAGGATATGAAAGGCACTAGTGGAATTCCCATTTGACACCTGACCTCACCTCCATGGCTCAACTTTCAGCCCCCAAATAGGAGACCTATACTGTCAACGATGTACAATTCAGAGCCCAGCATTTGTCAGGGAGTTACTCAGAAGGCAGGAAGGAATGAGAATGAAAGACCAATGGAAACGGCAAACAAAGGGAGGCAATAGGAAAAGTAGTATTGCATTGTAGGTATTGCAATCAATATCATAAAACATTGCATGAATTGTAAGGAAAATCAATTTACTCTGTAGATTTTCCCTCACATGACAATCAAGACAGTGTAAAAAGAAAATAAGTCACATGACCGAGTACACTGGTAGATCTTGCTGAAGACCAATTTCCAGTGTTAAAAGATGTCACTTTGAGGAATAAGGCACAGCTGAGCCCTAGTGGTATAGTGGTTACAAACATAATGCGTCAGAACCAACCCAGTTGGGTTGCTCAACACAAGATCAGCAGTTCTGCTCCCATACAAAGTTCCAGTATTGGAAACCCACAGGGATATCTCTCCCCTGTCCTATAGAGTTGCTAAGGGTTGGAATCAACTTGATGGCAGTGAACTGGATGTAAGCCAGGCTGACTAGAGACACAAATCAAGTGCCACTCATATATGTGCAATAAATAGTTTTCTATCAAGAAGTCACTATAGTATTTCTATTTCAAGGAAATATCCCAGGCCAGTCCAACTCAAGTCCATAAGTCCAACACTAGCCCATAAGTTCCTTTCCAACTTACGCAGTTACATGCAATGATGTACTGCTTGTTTTATGGAAACTAGGCATGGTTTTATATTTCTCGTTCCTCTCACTGACTGTTGTCTAGTGTAGGCTGATCCACATCAGGCCCGCAGTATGGGGTCCAAGCGTCGCTGTGAGTGGCTGAGGCTGTAACTGTTGATAACAGGGACTCTGGTGGCCTCGTGGTTAGCCGTGGGCTGCCATCCGCAAGGTCAGCAGGGGAAATTGTCAGCAAATCTGCAGAGGAACGATGAGGCTGTCTACTCCCGTCGCGGTCTTGGAACTCCCGCGAGAGTTCTGCGCTGTCCTACAGGCTGGCTGTGACTCAGCATCACCTTGAAGGCAGGGATGGGCAGTTTAAGGGAGTAGAAAGCCCCGTCTTTCTCCCTCAGAGTGGTTAGTGATTTCAAACCGCTGACACTGTGAATCACAGCCCAACGTGTAACCACTATGCCGCCAGTGTTCCTGACTCATGGATCACAAAATTCTTAACACACGGCCTTGGTGGCCCTGCCCGTTTTTTCATTACTGCCTTACAGTCTGTATTTACTTTGGTCAAAATGCTGGTGCCAGTGACCGAGCACTGAAGTGGCAGTTACGGCGAATGTATATAAGGACTCTACCCTGTGATGATCTGGAGTGGATCAGTGCATTGTGGAAAGACCAGAACAAGCAGTGCAAGGGGAGGGAGAAGACGACCTCCTTACAGGAAACATGGACAATAAGGTGGAATCTTGGTTTCAGAAGGACCACACATAAGCTTCCCGCCCTGATCATACACAGGTCCCAGTGCAAAGAGCCCTTTGTGTCCCTATCTTTCTGTTCTCACCCAAGGATCTCAGCTGATGAACAGCGATCAGTCACAAGGAAAGAGCTTATCTATTCTCTGAGATAAGAGGAGCCGCGCCTGATGGAGGGGCAGGGACCACAGATAGCAACGAATTAAGGCGAGCAAAGCAGCAGACATAATGCTTACCTGCAAGTCAGGCCACCTCTCTAAAAGTTGGAGAAAAACTAAAGCTCCCCCCACTGCTCATAATGGAGAATTCCTAAGATAATATTTTGTTTTTGTTGGTCCTTGTAAACCTAAAATCTTATAAAACTAAAAAAAAAAATCAAACGCACTGCCATGGAGTCAATGCCAGCCCAGAGCCCCCTGTGGGTTTGCTGTGGGAGCAGAGAGCCCATTCTTTCTCCCCGACTTGTGGGAGAGCTCGTGGGGGAGTTCTGAAAATCTTCTGAAAGGAGGCTATTCGAATGCGGACGCCTAGACAGTGCGAACATATGCCCTGTTCACTCACCCAACCATTGATGTAAAAACACGTCCCGTGGCACTGCCCGCACAGGCCCTGTGACCTGCTCCTTGGAGCGAAGACAAGCAAGACACCCCCCAGAGCAGTTTGCTTTGTAACATGCGGGGTTGCCAGGAGGCAGAGCCCAACGAAAGTCAGATAAATCACTGCCCTGGCACTGGGCTCACACTGGCCCTGCAGGCAGCCAGGACCACCCTCACGGCTTCCGAGGCGGGAAATCTCTGCAGGAGTAGAAAGTACCGTCTTTCTTCCTTGGAGCGGCTGGTGGTTTCCCACGGCTGACCTTGCAGGCAGCCCGGCGACAGGGTCCCACCACGCGGCCAGGGCTCCCAAAGAATCGGAACGAATGCATTCAGTGACGGTTACTGTTCATACTTCACCATTAAAAATCACATCGTCAGTATGTTAATGAGAGTTCACCCAACATCAATAACAATCCCCATATTGATGCCCTGGGGGATTCAAAGTAAGCAGAGGGTAACTCTGAACAGTGTCAGGTATGAAATAGGCATTCTGTCATATGACTCTGATGACGTGAGTTATTGGTAATTATACCGCTATGCTCTAAATAAGGGAACTAAGGAACCTTCTTTAGAAGAACAATTCCATTGTGATCACCAGTGTCGATGACACTGGAGGCAGAAACCTTTACCCACCGCAGTCGTCCCCAAAGTGTGGCCGTTGGGGGCAACGACAACTGGTATTTCCACATGCCTCCATGTCCCGTCCCATCTACTGATCCAGGAAGTCTAGGAGTGGGGGGCGGCGCAGAATCAAGCAAGTCCTGGTAATTCTGAGATGACTTCACGTTTAAGGAACATTGGCTATGGGCATAACGTTGTTGCACATACTCATTGCAGGGAGTACTGGAGTTTGACTGTTGTTTTCTCAAACGATTTTTAAGTAAGCATATATTATTGCCACGTGATTATTTTATATACCATCACAGAATTGACTAAGACAACGTGGCAGGCTGAGGATGGAACTTGAGCTACACCACTTACGATGGTATAATCTTGGCAAATGACGTAATCCTTGTGGGCTTTTAATTTAGTAATCTGCAAAATGACATAAAATGATGAGATCTTGCACAGTCATTTCTATAAACAACTGATTGGAATAAACACTACAAAATCAAAACCTAGAGAGTAACGTTTATAAATCAAAAGAACACATGAATACATATGAGCCAAAATTCACTGCCTTCAGTCAACACATGCATGGGCCAACAATCTTTTGATGAATCTTCATCTTTTCTCTGCCAAAGCAGTTTTCAACATTAAACCCACTGCCGTTTAGTCGACCGTAGCTTCTCACAACACTATTTCGGGTTTCTGAGTCTGTCACTTTTGTGGGGGCAGGTCGCCTTACCTTTCTGCCGTGAAGTGGCCAGTAGGTTTGAAATGCCAACCTTGCAGTTGGAAACCCAATACCAGAGTCTTGGACTAGAGTCAGCATCTACTCTAGTTCTCTTTGCTTTTAAACTGTAACACCTCTTTTCCCTAATTACCCAATGGACAGGGAGCTGGTGATGCACTGGACTGCTAAGTGAAAGGTCCAGTTTCCAAAAGCACCGGGAAGCGAGGCCTAGTGCTGCCCTTGAGAAACTAAGCCACTGGAAACCTCCTGGACCACAACTCTACTCTCACACCTCTAAGGTCCTCATGAGGTGAAATAGAGTCGACTCAATTGGATAATTACAAGCTACCAGGTACTATGCTGTTTCAGAGTACTTTTTACAAATAGAGTGAAGATACCAGTCATCAATTTCTGGGATAGGTGATCTATATTACTCTCCGTTAATTCTTTATATTTAATAGGCTTCAGGTTTTAAACTGTGCCTTTTAAAATTATTTTTAAAATAATACATTAGTACAAAATTAAAAGTCTGTGTTTTAGACAGGCATTTAATTTCAGGTTAAATTTATTATTCATCGAAAACCACATATTATCATATTGTGATTTCTATGTGGTTAATTGTACATCCCAATAGCATTCTAATTCAGAGATTTTACATTATAATGCATCTGCTGTAATAATGTTTCCCTATATTTTACCCAGCAATACTTAGGGCTATTATTTCTTGTTAATTTGCACGAACCAGTGAAAGAAACCAATTATTGTACCTTTTGTTATGCTTTTTGTACATATAAAAATGGATATCGTCTTTTCTATGCCTTTAACATTTATTTTAGAGTGAAATTTTCAGGGCTCACCAGCTCCTCTCATAGCTCATGTTTTCAAGATCTTTTTATCATTTGTATTGTTCTCCACTGTGTGCTTGGCACTCTGTCTCGTTTCTGAAATGTGGCATTCTGCTGAACTTCATGTCCAAATCAGAGCCTAACCAGACCTGGATGTAACACAATCCATTTTCATGCATGGCATCGCCATTACAATTCCACACACTGTAACATTTGAATATTTTAACACGGATAAGAATGCTGGCTCATTCAATTTATCATCCACTGTACATCTTAAATTTTTCTCTCACATTTTCTCTCATTGCACTTTTGGGTGTCATTAGCCTCTCCTGAACTACTTTTTTTTTTTTTTCTGACACCATCAATTTTCTGGAGTTTCATACCAGGGATTATACACCTGTCCCAATATATCCAGATTATGCTTCTTTGTAATGTAATGTCCACTCCACTGTCATGCAATTAATTTCAACACATAATAAGCCTATAGGACAGAGTAGAACTTCCCGGTAAGACTTTCTTGTTTGTAATTGTTGTGGAAGTATATCAGCAAGTCTTTCTCCTACAGAGACCCTGACCCTGACCCTGAACCTAACCCTAACTACCCACTTCTCAGTTATTAGTAGAAAATATACCTGTATAGTATTCCTAGCTTTTATGATTATGCTTTTTTACTTGTTACTTAAAAAAATAGAATTAAACAAGAAAAAATAGAGCTGACTGATGTTTTGCTTCAGGTTCATTTAAAAAGAAACTATGCCATCCCCTTCATTGATTCAATTTAAGAAAGTTGAACTCAGCATCAGCAACCAGATTCTAGTATTGCTTTACTATTAAGCTGTCATCTGAAAAACACAGATTAAACCTCTGATCTTCACTCTGAGGTGGCTCAGTGGCGCCAGTGCCCTCACTGCAGGAGGTTACCTGTATATGCTGAGATCTGTCATCTGGTCGGTTGAGCAAATCTTAGTAAACACAGTTAGTTCCACTTAGCAGGTTTACTTGCCGACTTGCAAAAGCAAGCGATGCAAGAAGATATAAAAGTGATGAAGGAAATGACAAAATCACCTTCATGCATTGGGTCCAAATTTAATTATTTCATTATGAATAAATGACAGAGTTATCAAAACTGAAATGAACTGACATATCAGAAGTGATGGTTTTTCACGTTCCCAACTGAGAAATCACCAGGATTATCCAGCTAAATGTCAACTCAGGTGTATTCCACCTGCAGCCCCCAACCACCTACCTCTACCACCCCCTAGTCACGCTCATGCGTCAGAGAGCAAGTCCTCTAAAGAAGGAAGGCATTTTACACCTTGTCTCTTGCTTAGTACTTGCTTTACTCATGTAGGAAAATTCTTTACTTGGAGCACTGCCTCTCTTTTTAATTTGAACTTCACTTTTTTCTTTGCTTTCCCACCTGGCACTAAGAGGTGCTCAGTACAATATTATAAAACAGTACATTAAGAACCTGTATCTTTAAATGTAGGAAATGGTAATAGACTTAATAGTTTTCATAGAAACAGTGAAAGCAATGGTACAAGCCCAATTTTTGGTTTAAGGTAAAACTATATGATAATGTGAGTATATTCATTGAAGGGTCAAAAAGTAACCAACTCACAAGTTTTTTATAAGCTTAAAATTATATCAAGAATCTTTTTAAAAAATGAAAGTTTAAACTACAACTATCAACTCTAATAAAAGGCATGTATTGATTTTAAGTAGCTCTACATTTTATTTTTATAACCTAGTAATATGTAGTTGAATTGAAGGGCATGATAAGAAATACGGAGGAAAAAACTTCATTTAACATGTTCAGGTCAAATATAATAGTTTCCAGAGACTTAGCAAAAGGATTATCACTAGGAAAATATTTTTTAAATGAAGATTTTTTTTTTAGTTCTTCAGAAGACTGATGAAGCATTTAATCACTGTCATCAATTATATGATGGATCAATTGAGAGATATAATGATAAAATATTTTCCCTCATAGCTTAGTACAAGGCTCAAAATGATTAACTTAACTTAAAGGGCAAACAGAAAAATGCTAGGGGATATGAAATATTATGACAAATTACTAAATATTGCAGTGAAATATTTCCCTCAGCAACCTTTAAAACAGGATAGTTACCCTTTGAACTGGAGCCATTTAGATACTAAATTTAAACATAACTAACTCCTGACAAGGAAAATGCCAGTTTGTTCCATAGCAGCTTATAGAGACTCTGCTGTTCTCTGTGCTCATCTGGAACGAGACCTTGCCTCTGCTGTCCATGATGGTCATCCCTGACTCACCTATGAGGCACAGGCGTCATCTCGATAAAGTCCTCTGACTCCCTATCCTGCCCTTCCCTTCTGACATTAATAAACACAGAGGCCAATGACTGGAGTGGGGCATGCGTTTGTAGTTCAATGTATGAAAAAAAGGAGTATGAAAATCTTTACAAATATGCTTACAGAAAGTTTAAACACTATAGTAAGAAGATAAATGGATTTTTCTTTTATGCTTAATATTTCTTTCATTAATATTCAATTTTTTCTGAAAACAATTACATTAAATTACTTTAACCACATATTATGCACTAGTGACCTGTTGGATTGTGAAATTTTCAGATAAGATACAAGTTCAAGGTCGCTGCCAGGGATCACTGAAAGAATAAAGATCTCCTTTCCATTTGTATTTTTTAATATTCATGTTTGTTGTGCTACTTTGCTTATAACATATGCAGATAAATGTTTCTGAAAGAATAACATGGTTTTATCAAGAGCCTTAATGAGATTCCCCCAATTTAATGATTTCCTTTCATGGAATGACGGCCAAGCTATCACAACTAGAAACAAGCCGGTGCTTTGCACAAGGGTAAATAAAAATGACTGCTATAAAACCATATAAATCTCATAAAACAAAAATATCAAAATGAAATCTTTATTAATAAAATATCAAAGTATAAGGCAGTTGTTGGTTCTTGACATAGTTCTACACACTCATAAATCCAGTGTTTCCATCTCTCTAATTCTAAGGCTTTCCCAGTCCTTTGATTTACAGCCAGTCCAAACAGCATGCTAGGTAACCTGATGGGCTCAAATCATGCCCTTTTACATTCCCTTTGAAATTTGGGGACAAAGTGAAATCTCAAGGAGCAAAATCATGG
This sequence comes from Tenrec ecaudatus, assembly GCF_050624435.1. NCBI lineage: Eukaryota > Metazoa > Chordata > Mammalia > Afrosoricida > Tenrecidae > Tenrec > Tenrec ecaudatus. The sequence goes on from NW_027459361.1 coordinate 348,869, forward strand.
CTGTTTGCTGGAAGGGGTAAATTTTCCCAAGAAAATTCTCATAATAGCCTCCTCCACCCCCAAAGAATTAGCAGGTGCATCATTCGGATGGAAAAATAATTCCTTGGGGCAAATTTCCTGGTCTTTTTTTTCACAGATGCTGTTTCCATTTTTTTTCCAGCTTCTTCCTAATAAGTCTTTGTAATTGTTCAGTGCCCTTCAAGAAAATCTATCAGAATTACTCTTTTGGGATAAAAAGTATGAATAAACAGTTGCCATAACCTTCTGGCTGATCGCTCTGTCTTGAATTTCAATGGGTTAATAGGGCCCCGCAAAAGCCACTGCCTTGACTGGACATTTTTCTTGACTGCACCTGACTGTCCTAATGAAGGAGCCTGGTGGCCTCGTAAGGTTTGCATTGAGCAGTAGTGTAAAGGCACGGGCTACTTTGAGGGAGAATGGTCTGATGAGGCTGTCTGCTTCCATAAACATCGACCGCTGGAAAACCCAGAGTCAATTCAGCCCCAGTGACCTTGTTAGTCAGAGCAGAACTGCCCCTGTAGGTTTCCAAGACTTTAACTCTTTATAGGAATAGGAAACCCCATCTCTCTTCCACCTATAAGCTTGCTAAACGTCAGAATTGACCGATGGCAGCGAGATGTGGTTGTTATCATTTTTGTCTTCAGTCTAATGCCTTCATAAGACTAAGGTGAGTATTCAACTTAGAGAACTCCTCTATAGCACTGATGGCAGGGACATGTTGTTTTGGATGGACCCAAGTATGCATGAGCTGAAACACTAGGAACAATACTTGTTGACTTAGCTTCATACCTGAAACATAAGGGCATAAATTAAGAAAGATAGCCTAAAACTTGAAATATATTGTTATTTTCAAGCCATTGTATTTGAAACTATGAACCAGAACAAACATCCCTTTGCTTTCTCTCTAATACTTCAGCATTGAAAGTGGAATGCATCAACTGAGACTCTGAAAGCAGTTTGAAATCATCTGAGCAACACAGGACTGTTTTCAATTTACCTGTTCCTGTTGCTGGAAATCCAATCTGATATAAGTGTTGATGCCTGTTGGTGACAGTGCTTGTTACCAAAACTGCACGCCAGCATTATAACCTCTCTGTGTAGTTCTCTAGACGGCATTAAAAGGAAGAAAAATGAAATGAAACAGCAGTGTTACTGTCTGAAGAGAAAGTCGGGGCAACATTAAATAAACAGTTGGTTAGTAAAGAATGAACATAAAGATAGATGCTTTTTAGATTATGAAATTACAAACTACTGGTGAAGAGACAATTAAGCAGAGATCTATAAAAGTCAGATCTGGAATCAGTACACAGAGGAGGGTATAAGTCCATCTCACTACTTCATTAAGGCAGAGCTCACATTAAACATGGCAAGGACTCCTGGGTCCTCGTGTCAAGCAATGGACCTGCTGCCCCGTAGCGATCCTCCCAGAAAACGGAAATGAAAGATCAAGCGTGAAAGAAAGATCATCTCATGCAGCTAAAACCACAATGCCACTAGTACGATTTTATTGTATAGCTCATGGAGAAACTGAAAGAATAATCAAATAATACAGTACTCGTGTTGGTAAGATGCTTGAACAAGGGATCCATTAAAATTATTTTTGGGCCATCCAAGTTTGAGATATGTTGTTGCCACTTGCTCCAAAATATATTCCTAAATGGAACAAGGAAGGTAGAAAGATGGTGTCAGCTTGAAACATCTCTATTCTGACCACTAAAATGTTATAATAACAAGAACACACTTTCTAAATATAGCTGCTTTCAAATAACAGTGAAATTATGAGCACAATAACTTCCCAATTACAATGTTACTTAACTTAGCAATTCAAATACAGGACACACAGATCTAATACTATCAAAATTTGGAAGTCTACTTTTCCTATTGGACAAAAGAATGATTTATAACATTGACAATGTTTACAACCAAATGAATAAATAGTAACGTTGATGATACTTGGACTTGATATTCTATAAGAAATACTATATATCTATAAGATTTACTATAGATATGCTATAAGAACGTGAGCACATAACATTTATTTTCTACCAGTAGAATATACTTAAAGTATTATGTAGGCCCAGCCAGCCTACAGACTATTATTGTTGAACTGAAAGCCACAGAATGATCTTCAGTATAATTACATGGTATTTCAGAATCAACAATCGATTCAGCTAATGATATATTCAAAGCAATTTTTAACTTTTATTGAAAATGAAATGTCTGGCATCACACACTATTTAAAACTAAAAATTACACAAAAATGTGTGTTACTTTTACAAAAATTTCATTACAGTGTGTTTTGTTAAGGAAAAAAGAAAAGTATATGTCTTTCTCTAGTAGATATTATTTGTACCACAATGGAAACGCCACATTTCTTTGAGCATCAGATGTAATAGTTGAGACAAAGCTAATGATAGCCATGGCATGATTGTCCCTGTCCACAAGTAACTAACCGGGGGCTTTCAATTTAGCTTAGGGTAAGAAAGAAGGACCTTTGATGGCTCTCTGACATTTAGAATGGCTTGAATAGCCAGTTTCATGACGTGGAAATATAGTTTCCAAATACGTAAGTTAGTCAGTATAGCCAATATGTCACAAGACGATTTTATAAGACAGAAACAGGCTCTTTGAAGGAGAGCAAAACAGTGAGCAAAGATAATAGACGGCACAGAAACGTATTGTCATATGCAAAGCCTCACAACTGATAGAAAATTTGGAAATCAAAAGCTTATTAACAGTCTTTAATCTGAATCTTATTTAAAGTGATGATTAAATTAGATTAGTTGGTGTTAGCAGTGCAATTTGGTTTCCCAGGCTTCAGCTCTGGAAATCTGGTCAGGCTGTTGGAATGTGTGTCATGTCCTCACGTCTATTTGGATTATCTGTTGTTTGCTCTCCTGTGTCCCCTTGGACCCAATTATGAATGGGCTTTGGCCTCAATGTTGATCTTATCCTCGTTAATTAAGGAAGTGAATTGAATTCACTCTGCCCTTTTGGATAAAAATAATGACTAAGAAGCCTTGCTGAAACTGTCTATATTCTGCTAGATTTTTGGACCCTCTCTAACCAGGGGAAGTCCTTTGTGAACACGGCGTCCTTTTCTATCGGGAAGTCGGTTGAACTTTAAGGATTTGCTCTGTATATTTGTTCTTAAATTCCGAAGCATTCATTGAAGATTAATTGACACTTTGAGGCAGGAAAAAAACGTCGCTTGTAATAAATTTCTTCGAATAATTTTCATCAGTGTGGAAAAGAAAAATCAGGACAAAAGTAATCACGCAAATTAGAAGAACGAAAATAACGTAGAGTCAATGGTGAATAGCAAATAGGAAAATAACAGCTTATCTTATGAGAGTAAGAGAATATATATGATTACATTGAAGACATTATAGTTCTCCATGCGGTCCAGCAATTTATCCAGAGGATAAAGAGCCCGGCTGGCAGCATGCCAAGGAAGAAAATCCTTTTCCTCAGATAGGTATCTGATCATCTCCAGGGGAATATTCTGAGGCAAGTAGCCGGCTCTGCACAAACAAAGAACAGAATGTTAATGATGTGTGTAACAGATACATGATAAGGCAAAAAGGAAGGTTTTACATATACAAATAACAGACTACCAGCATGATTTGTCACAGAATAAAGAAGCCATTCTTAGTGTTTAAAAACACAATGATTCACCTTTTAAATATATCAAAAGATGGCAACGTCCCTTAATACATATAGTAAGTTAAAAATTTAACGAACACACAGAAAAACTAGATGCTGTATGTTTAAAAAGGAAATATTGTTGAATTTGGATAAAAATCAACCCTTTTTATTTTCATTCACAGAAATGGTTCAGAGGTAAAAAGTAAAAAATAATTGCTTATTGACTTGAAATTTTGGTTTCTCCATGTATTCTTGTTGCTTTTCATGTAGTTCTGTGTCATGATTGCTTTAAAAAGCAGGGTTAGATAATAGAAAGCAACTCAAGAGTTTTGACTGCTACCTTGCAGTGTAAGCATTTCGTATCTGCTTTTAAAAATTGCACTGCTTTCTTTAACACTTATAAAAAATCAGAGTACGATTCTAAAAGAATTCAAAAACAAAACATTTTAAATATTATCATCTTTGGATTTCTTTGGATTTCCAAGATGATTTCATATTCCTTTGGGGACCAATGTCAGATTTCTTGGAAGATATTAAAATGTATCTCTTGAGAATTATCTAAATATATACGGTTTGTATTTAAAAAGCCAATCCTTACCCCCTGCCCCTGACCTCTCCCCACCAAAAAAAAGCCACAGTAAGTATCTCTCCTCGCTGGTGGACTGCATACACAAGTCTTAAGAACCAAGGCAGCATAAACGGCACTTCTCAAGAAGGCACACCCATTTCTCAACCATCAACCGCTGAGAGATCCAAAGGGCAGTGTTTACCCAAGGACAACATTGACAAGTGGAAATACCGGCAGGGATTGGGATACGTGGTGTTACATGGAGGGAAACGCAATCAGTGATGTGAAACAAAATGTTTGTGGGTTGCTGCATGAGAAACGGACCTTTTCAGCAAACGCTCACCCAATTCATCAATTTTAAAAATCTGAAATGAACACATAATGGCGAACTATACATTTTAAGACTTGAGAACCATGATCATAACCTATTAGATTAACAAAGGAACATTATTTAGTTTGCCACATTATTGAGTCCAAATTTGATGTGTCAAGCAAAAATTATTCTATAAATGAACATTAGCTTCCAGATACATTTATCATATTCAAGATAAAATCCAGATATGAAGACAGACTTCGTGGGGCAAGTTCATCCTCAGTAAAAGGAACTGTGAAAAGTACCCCAAATTCTTAGATAATTTCCAAATTTCCTAGAGCTAATATAGCTTATATATGGTTATATGTGTAACACTCTTCTTGCACAATTTCCATTCTACACATCCTGTCAGGAACAGCATGAAAGTTGACCATGGCAACAAAAATAAAGAGCTTTATGTCTTCCCTGGAGTCACATTTCAATCATATTTAAAATTTTCTTTCAAGAGTAACTTCCTAATGAAAATTGTATACAATTTTTATAGAAATAATTACTAGATTTTCTTTCCCAAAAGAGCCATGTCGTCCAATATTTTGTGCTTTTAAATCATTTGTATCCCTGAGTTTTTAATTATAAACATCAATTAGTATGTTGGTCATAAAATTGCCTCCACTTAACATATGCCATGGATTATGTTATATTGGCATTGAAAAAAGTATTAAAAATCCATTATTCTATGCTGAAGAAAAATATTTCTAAAAATAAAATTGTTTAGCAATTAGATACATTATTTGGAGTTTTCAAATTCAGTTCCATATGCAAAAATTTTTATCTGCATTTCTACAGATTGTCATGAGTTTGAAAATAAGTAAAGAAGTATTCCTTTATTATAGAAAATATTATTATTGTAACTTAATAATATTAAGTTATTGATAAAAGTTATTATTCCTTGACATATCTTCCATCTAGGTCTATACACTCCTGAAAGAAATGTTCCTATCGCTATAAAACTTCCTGAAAGAATTCTGCACTCTGCTTTACACAATATCAAACTGGCAGTTTTGGTAATTTTGAGGGACTCAATTTGTATTCCTTTTCAAAGTTCTCTGAGTTTTGGAAATAAAATGAAATCTAAAATATCAAGATCAGGCCTATAGAGTGGATAGGGTAAGGGCTCCCAGATGAAATTCACATAGGGCAGACCCTGATGTCATTGAAAACAAACAATAATAATATTACTGACATGGAAAAAATTACTTCGTGCACCTTTTTCTTGGATGTTTTCTTATCAATTAAGTTTTTCATCATTTTGGACTATCTTCATAATAAGTACTTATGCTTATCCTGCATGTTTTGGGAAAGCTTATCAAGACAATCCTTTAGGACTGCCAAAGTAGCAGTGATTTCCTATGGAGCTGACTACACTGACTTGAAGTTAACGGGCTCAACAGATCCCCTGGGAAGCCACTGCTTTCACCGGATCTTGCTCTCTGGATCACACTGTTCAATGATCTTCATGAACTATTGGTGGATTTTGAGGTCTTCTTGATATTCCTAAAAATGATTGATCCATGGGAAAAAATTGTTTTTGTCGGGGTTCATTCCCACGAATGTGTTGCACAGATTCAATGATTTGGGAAGATATCTATATAAACTTTATTAAATATTTGCTATTAGTCGATTTCAAAGTCATGACTTTCCATGGCACCTGTCTCCTATTTTTGAAGACACTAATAAAACTATCGCAAGTGCATTACTGAGAGAACTTGTCTGCAGCTCTCCACCGATTACAGAAATGTGTGCTGTTTGGAATAAACTCAGGCATATATGGGCTAATTCCTTGTAGGAATACTTTTTGATTTATCCGGTGTTATGTCAATTATATTTCATTGGTTTTGCATCATTTCTATAAACAGATTCACAGTGTTTAATAACTTATGCTCTGTGGGAAATATAACCACAAATCAAAAGTGCATAAATCCTGTACAAAAAGAAACATTCACTTGAAGAGTATAGACCACATCTCCCACCTATACTCTGTAAAATAAAACAAATAAATCTCATCCTAATTTTTGTTAAGATTGAAATAAGAATATAGAACTGCAAGATATCCTTTTGGCTTCCCCATTTTCCTCTAAGTAACATATTCATGTGACAGTGCTTCGAATCTGTGGGGAGATGAGCAGTTCTTTGTTGTCTGTTCTTAGTCTGGAAGTTCCTCTGAAACCCTTTCCCATTGAGTGATTGCTGGCATCTGAAATGCCAGTGACACAGCACCCAACATCACAGCAACCCAAGCACCACCTCGATATGACACACTGATAGCCAAACTGGACAATCTGAAGAAGAGTGTGGCATCAAGAGTGGAGGAAGGTACTAACACCCGGGGGTATGTAGCCATCACAACCTTGCTGACAGTGGAAAGGACTTGGAACACGTGTGGAGAAAGAGCGAGGAGTGCAATCTTCACCCTCTATGGAAGCAAGCCCCAAATCCTCATCGCTGGACCCACAGAGAGCATCATGATAAAGGCAGAAAAGATTGAAGTGGTCAAGGATTTTGTCTTACTTGGATCCACAATGAATACTCCTGGAAGCAGCAGTCAAGAGATCAAAAGACATATTGCATTCGGTAAATCTGCGGCACAGACCTCCTTAGAGTACTCACAAATGTGGATGTTACTTTGAGGTCAAAGGTACATCTAAGCCGAGATATGGCATTCTCCATGGCATCATTTGCATGTCAAAGTTGGACGTTGAGTAAGGAAGAAAGAAGAAGACACGATGCACTTGAGTTGTGGAGCTGGAGAAGAATATTGAAAGTACCAAGTGCTGCTAGAAGCACAAACCGATCTGTACTGCAAGACAGCCAGAGTGGGCCTTGGGAGCACGGAGGGCAAGACTTCGCTTTACATACGTCGAACATTTTGTCAGGACAGACCTAGCCCCGGAGAAGGACATCATGCTTGGTAAGGTGCAAGGGCAGCAAAAGGAGGAAGGCCCTCAAGTAGATGGACTGACACAGTGCCTGCTCCCATGGGCTCAGGCACAGGAACAACTGGGCGGCGGGTGCAGGACCGTGCAGTGCTTCGTTGTGTTGTGCGTAGGGTTGCTATGCGTCAGAGCTAGACTGACGGCACCTAACAACATCATATCTATAATGTAGTAGGCTGAGAAATTCTGAGGACACACAAGCTCGTTGTTTGTTGTTAGTACTTGCACTTGAGTTGGTTTTGACAGATCACGACCCTCTGTCCATCAGAACAAAACACCTCCCGGACCTGTGCTAGTCTAATGGTTGTTGCTTTGTTTAACCTCATGCTGCATCCATTGTGTCATTCCATCCTACTAAGGGTCTTCTCCTTTACCGAGCATGCGCTCCTCCTGCGGGGGCAAGCCTCTGCTTAAAATAGTCTAAAGTATGTGAGGCAAAGCCTTGCCAGCCTTGGCTCTAATACGCATTCTAGCTTTCCTTCCTCCAAGACAGACTGGCTTCTCTTTTTGGCCATCCGTGAAACTCTCAGTATTCTTCACCAACACCATAATTCCAATGCATCGATTTCTTCGGTGTTTTTTATTCCGTGTGCAACTTTCACATGGATATGACGTAACAGAAAATACCATAGGTTAGGTGAGACCGACCTTAGTCCTGAAAGTAACATCCTTGCTTTTCAACACTTTAAAGATGTCTTGTGCAGCAGAGTTACCCAAAGCAATACCTTAACTGCTGCTAAGATGAGAATGGATTTTGGATCCAAACAAGATGGAAATCTTTGACAACTTCAATCTTTCCTTCATTTCTCATGATGTTATTTCTTGGTCAGGTTGTTAGGATTTGGGTTTCCTTTATAATGAATTGTAATCCACAATGGAGATTGCAATCCTTCTTCATCAGGAAGTGCTTCAAGTCCTCCTCACTTTCAGCAAGCAAGATTGTGACATCTGTGTATTGCAGGTTATTAATAAGTCTCCCTACAGCCCTAATGTATAACATAATGATAAATTCTACTGTTACCCAGAGGTTTTAATTGCCCAATATTAAGATTTCCAGGTCTTTCTTTATTGTCTTAGCCTGAAAGATCTGTCCAAACCTGTCATGCTCATATATTCCTTTTGGTGTTTGAAATGGTGTTGACATAGCTTCTAGCTTCGTAACAATGTACAAGTCATCAAAGCAGGGCAACTGACAGGTGATGGCCCCTGGTAGTCATGTGTGGTCTCATGTCGAAGATTTAGCAAGTAGAACATAACTGTGCCTTACCCCTAGTTTATCTCATAGAAAACTTCAAGAGTGTCTCTAAGTTGTTTTTCCCTGGAATGAACCTTCCACGGTGACCTTGGAAATTTTATCTCGAAGGTTCCAGGGAGTCTACTGCCTTGGGTCCTGGTTGCATGGCCGAGTACCAGTTAGTACACTCCATTCTGCTATGAGAGCGGGGCATATACTTCTGTGATGTTTGCTCCACATACATGTTTGGGTCTATTTTTAAAAGCAGTTAACCTTCCCGAGTGCAGTTCTCAAATAGAATCAGAAACAGATTACACTCAAATTGCCCTCATTTGGCCTTGTTACAAACATATGCAAGTAATTACCCACTACATAATTCAATATACCTGCATTTAAGCCTACTCGATGAAACTATGTAGTTACACTTAATTGGACAAGGAGATGATCAGCTTCATTACAAAATTAAGAATCGTAAGAGATTATGTTAGTGAATAAGTCACCTAGCTTAGATATGTGTATGTGTAATTGGTTGGTAATGGTATCTGTGATTACTACTACTGATAATGTAATCAATATAAGCAAACTGTGGGTTCCACTGAATGGAGCACTCCATTAGCTCAAGTCATTAGCACGGTAGGGAGTACACTTAAGGTCCGGATGTGGAAATGCAGTTTTCCTAAATTTTCATCATTACAGGAAAACGTTGCTAACAAAATGAAAAACAAACAAACAACAAACTTAAAGAATATTTCATGTACTATTAAATGTGTTATTAATATATTATGAAAAGGTTGTAGATGATATCTCCTATTTTTTATACTGTTCAGGTGGGATGAGCAGAAGAATTATTTAGGAATTAAAGAAAATACAATAATGAAGGGAAGCAAATGTAGACTGTTAAAGAAACAGAGAAAAACTGTCAAATACAACTGTATCTCTTCCCAAGCCAATGTTCCATCACTTACCTTCTTTCTTCCCTAATTCACCAGAACTTGCAAAGAAATATATATTTAATGGTTAAAATATATATATTTCAAAAGATGATTTAAATTAGATGATATATGCTGATATTGAAATACATTAATCTTATGAGCTTTGTTTTCATCTCAGATCCCAAACCACTGTTTTAAAACCATTATGAAATTCTGCAAATGTGAACACTTGAATCTCCTGAGATCCACGGCTTATAAACAAATAAGTATATTTTCTGTACTATTTTTTAAACAATTGATTTCTGAGTGCATGAAACTTGGGGAGAAAAATAATAATCCTTATACTTTTCTGACCAGACTCTTTCCAGTTTTCATTAATTGATTGTACATTTAAAAACTAATGAACATCCTATTAAATATTGTACAATATATGCAGAAAACATTATCATTGTCCCTTAGGGTACAGCTTTTTTTTTAAGCATTTGCTAAATGTTTAATTAAAGGCTTACCAACTTTTATCTGTAAATCGTTATTATTCATTATTAAAAGCTATTTATAGGTTCTTTATGGAAAAATACTACGCTATAGGATGGAAACCCAAATAGTTCTCTGAAAACCATAGAACAAAAAAGAAAATACAGCAAGGATGTATTGTTGCCAGCCATCCACACGGCAATTTTCTAGATAAAGAAGAATCTGACCAGCAGTGCTGAGCTGTCAAAGGCTCCTGTCCCCTGAAGCTGGCCGCGTGCACGCTGCAGAGGCCACGCAGCTTCCCCTCTTTCTCCTCCACTATTGGGCCTCCCCATTTCTTTTCATTTGTTTCTCCTCCAGAAACATTTTATGGAGAAACAGACTTGGTGCTTCTTTTATGGACTCAGATAATAACTTTATAACACATTTACTCATGATGTTTAACAATCATAATTCTATCATAATATTAACTTTCAACCTCATTGGATGCAGGGTCTTGAAGAGAATGATGCAAACTTTATCTCTTTATCCTCAAAGTTTAAAGCAGAATCTAGCACAAAATAGGCACCTCATGCATGGGTTTCAATCTAAATTAAACTGTGGATATAATCTCAAAGTTATTTTAAAACAAAGTACATTTGCTAGGTATATTAAACATAGAAATAATGACTTTTTAAAATGTTGAGCATTTTGTAAGGTTAAAAGACAACAGCAGGATTGAAAAAAATTATTAGAGCTATATTCATAACATTTTTTCTAATTTCATTTATTCATCAGAGTGTAAAAGAAAAGGTTAATGCTGCGTAATCAATAGTTTTGAATAGCCAGGTGGCTGCCAAAAAGAAATAGTTGTAAAGTGAGTAAGATAGTAGGGACATTATCCAAACATCTCTGTTCTTTATTCTCTGACGGGTAAAAGACCTACCTAAAAGTAATACTGTGGTTTCCTTTGATACTAGAAGGCAAGAATAGTGTCAGTTGCTCTACCTCCAACAGTCTTCTCCTTGGAGTTTTTGCCCATCTAATTTTCTCCTTTTTTCCCTCACGTTTCATCAAATTTTTTACTTTCTTCATTTGGTGGTTACATAATTTAGTGTCAACTTTAGACTCTTAAGCGTGAAGGGGTGGAGTTTAGCCTGTCAAACAGGTCACATCTTGATGACCTCATTTGAAGGCGCTATGGAGATAAATAGCTCCATGGAGGAGGACCCACACTCCTGGCGAGACATGCCTGTTGGCAAGCCAGATGGAGCTACACTGATGCAGCCATAGCCCTGGAGCTGCAGTAACCATGTGGAGGCCCACACCAGCATTGAGATGCTTCCACTGCCACTGGATCCACAAGACTTCCCACCTACTGACCTGTGACCTTCCTTCATTTGGTGTCAGTGCATGTGTCGCATGAGTCAGAAGAGGAATTTATAGACTGGTATTGGAAATATAGGCTAATATTGGACGTATGGACTTGATCTGGACTGGGATGGGATGTTTTCTTAATATATAATTACTCTATTATATAAAGCTCTTTCTTACCTCTATATGAGTGTCCATGGATTTGTTTCTCTAGTCAACCCAGACTAACACATTATGATACCAGGAGTGGGGTACTAGAGAAACGAATTGTAAAGATGGAGAGTGGATGCTTGTTTGACCTTTGCCTCATGGTAGTGTTTCTTCTTTATGCTTTCATTTTATTTTTTCTTCTTTTCTACTTCTATTTTCTTTTCCCCTTACTTTTCTTTACTATTCTATTTTCTTTTTCCTACCTTCCCTAGTTTAACAATGACCCACACCAGCCAAATCCACCATCAGCTGTGATATACAAGCAGAAAACAGAGGGGCCTGGACACATTCCTATTATCTGTTATTCCCACAGAGATACTGATGCTGAGTGCTTAAGAGCACACTAGCACACAATCACCAGTTAAATAGGCGGTCACCAGCATCACAATTTCTCAAAAGCAAACAACAACAAGACAAACACATTCTTTCAATTCACAATATTAAATAGCTTAAGCAAACAAAACAAAACAAAAATAGCTTAAATATGTGCCCAAAATATAGAACTAAGGAACATTTCTAAGAAGAACTGTCAATGAAGCTAACTAAGAAGGAATTCAAATAACATGACATTTAGGTATTTACAAAGGCTTGAGGGGAAAAAATCAATAAAGCTGAAGAAGAAATCAAATAAAACATAAAATATTAGAAGAATGCAGGAAAACACAAAATCAAACTTGAAAAATATAAAAAGTGAGCAAACATACGAAAATAGTAAATGGAAATTGAGAATTGCATTATGATTTCTGAAAAAGTAGACTGAAAGGATAAGTAAGATGCAGCAATAGAAGGCTGTATTTGTAAGCATAAATAAACATTTCTCCATACTAATATGTTAGAAAAATAGTCAGAGAAGAAAAAGAAAGTAGAAAGAAAAAAACTAAAGAAAGCCAAAGAATTATGCAGGATACCATCAAAAGGAATAACTTTGTAAGATCAGAATTTCAGAGCAAGCAGATACAACAAAAAGCACAGAGAAAAGTGTTAAAGAGTTATGGGAAGAAAATGTCCCCAGTAGCTGAGAGAACAAAAAGGTATGCCTTCAAGAAGCTGACTGAACTCCAATCAGATAGATTGCTGCAGGGCCAGTGAATTTCTTAACATGACTTTTCTAATGAAAGCTATTGTACCTCCCCTAAAACCTTTCCCTGCCTTGGACTGGGTCAGAAAAGGGGGATGCACTGAGTGGATGCATCTTTGAGAAACTGCTGAAAGGATACTTTCGCTAACCATCCTGTTGGGTATAAGATATGACCCCTTAGGTCAAGCAGGAAAGGGGAACTCATTAGCTGTAAGAGCCGGGAGTGGAGTGCCCTCTGGACGCCGGGATCTCTGCATAGTGAAGCTCCTTGTTTCAGAAGGAGGTTGTCCCATCGAGGAGAAGCAGTACCACCAGAAGCTAGAGCAGAGAGCAGCGTGGCAGATTTCCCAGGCCCCGGAGAAACTAACACGGAAGGCTTTGAGGCTGGAGTCTGGTTGTGAAGTGGGTTCCCTCTGGGTCCTTAATGTGGGAAGGTGGATTTGCTGAACCAGGGAATTGAGCTGAAGGCCTGTGAGTTGAGGCTTACAGGAGAGTAGCGTGCCTTTGGGGTATTTATTAGAAGACCTGAAAGAACTGTGTAATGTGTCCTGATGAACAACTCTCTCCTGAACATTTCTTGTATTGCAACCTGTTAACTTGCATTATATACCCTTTAATCATGAAAAAGTTTTGTGAGTCCTGTGTAGCCACTGCAACAAATATTAGAACCCAGATATAAACGTAGATAATGCTGTCTGAATGCCAAACCTACTGCTAAATAAAATTACCAAATATATTATAATCAAACTTGGTTAAACCAAAGATAAGGAAAGAATCTGGAAAGAAACTCAGGGGAACTGAAAACTTAACTAAAAGAAAAATCATGAAATTAAGCTCTGATTTCTTGGTAGATACTGCACAAGCATGAAGGCATTGCTATAATGTATATAAAACTTTAAAAGAAAAAAAATCAAATTGCCAACCAATAATTTCAAATACAACAGCAAAACTGGGACACTTACAGAAAAACAGAAATGAAAAGAATGTGCAAAACCCATTTTACAGGAAATACTAAAGGGACTTCTTTGGAAAGAGCTAACCATGCCAGGCAACGACCGGATGTCAGCACACAAGTCAGCATACCCGCAGGGCAATACAGGAGTGTCCTGGGTAAGGCAAACAGCCAAGACTAAAATTAGGGAGCCCTGGGTATCAATTTAAATGAGAGAATTATAAAGTAAAAGAGAAGGAATATATTTTGTACTTATAGAAAGTCCAACTGGAGATGGCATGTCTATTTTAAATTATATTGCTCTAAACTTGGAAAAATTAATTAATAACAAGATAACATAAAGAAAATTAATAAAAATTAATAAACTTCCTCAAAACAATGGCAAAAGGAAAACCATAACAATAGAAGTGAAGAAAGATCAACAATTTAAAAATTAACAAAGTCCAGAAAATTATATGCAAGAAACTAGTAGCATCACATACACACAATAACAGCAATAAATTAATACCCATTGTTAATTACACTCTACAGAAATAGATTAAATGCAATATGTAAGGGATAAAGAGTAACTAAATAGATAAGAAAACGGGGCCTATCAGATACTGTCTTCAAGGAACACACGTTGAATACAAAGACAAAAATAGATTAAAAATCAAGAGATAAAAAATTTCAAGCTAATAAGAATAAAAAAGAACAGGGGATGGGCAATATTAATTTCTGATAAAACATACAAGGGACAAAGCAGCATAAGAGGCAAGCCATTGATTGTATGATGATGAAAGAATCAATTGAACAAGAAGATATTGTCATAATAATTGTCTAGGTCATAAAAAAGTCAATGAAAAAGCCTCAAGAGACATAAATCAAACTCTAACAGAATTGAAGAGATAAACAGAAAACTTGCAAGTAGTAGCAAGAGACTTTAATACACCACTTTTAATGAAGACTAGAACAGCTACATAGGAACTCAACAAAGACGCAACAAAACTGAATGCATCAATCAACATGATTTCATACACACATACAGATCACTTCACTCAACAACATACTATACATTCTTTTCCAACACATATGGATCATTCTACAGAATAGATCACATGCTAGGCCACAAAGCTAAATCACAATAATTTAAGAAAAACATCAAATACTATAATGCATCTTTTAAGAGCAAAGTGCTCTAAAATTAGAAATCAGCAATAGAAAGATCAATAAACAATCAACTACACCAAAGTTAAATAATAGCTTTAAATAAAAAACTATCAAATAATAGATATTTTTTAAAACTCCTTAAAGCAAACAAGAATAAAACCTCAATACTCACAGAAAAAGTACTGCTCAGAAAAACAATCTAGCAATAAACACACACACACACACACACACAAATAACAAAGAACCCAATCACCACTTTAACCCAACATCTCTAATAATTAGAAAAGGAGCTCTATAAAAGGCCTACAATCAACAGAAGAACAGAAGCAACAGATCAGAGCAGATACTAATGAAACATTAAAATAATAGACAGACTCAACAATGTAGACCTTGTTTCTTTGAGAAGATACACAAATCATTGGAAATGTAACAAAGAAAAAGAAGGAAAAAGACTAGTGAAATGGATAACACCACAAGAGTCAGGTAAAATAAAAGGGATACCCAAAATATGCACAACTGTGCTCCAAAAATGTTTTAAACTATAAAATGTACATATTTATAGAAACACACAACTTACCTAAAGTAATAAAGAATGAAGTAGATATTTTGAACAGAGCCATCATTAAGCAGAAATGAATCCTATTATTAAACTCACAACAGCAGCAGAACAAAAGTCTGTGCACACAAAGTTTCATTGTAGAATCTTACCAACTCTTCAAAGAAGAGCTGACTCTAATCCTACTTGGGCTATTCCACAGTACAGAAAAAGATGAAATACTTGCAAACACACTTAATGAAGCAAACATACCCATGATATTAAAACCAGGCAAAAGCATCACTAAAGAGGGAAAATCATAGACACATATCCTTGATAAGCATAGATATTAACATTCTCAACAAAGTTTATTCAACAGTACACAAGAACATATTTAAAAATACATCAAGACCAAGTGGGATCCATAATGTTTATTTAAGAATGGTTCAATATTAGGGGGGGGGGGGAATCAGTTCAATAACTACATTAAAAAATTTTAATTTCCAGAAAATTAATTTTCCTAAATATAACACACACTCTTGATAAAATAGTAATAGATGGGTAATTCCCATCAAAATCTAGGACACATATACAAATCAATGGCCAACATTAGTCACAATGAAGAATCACTGTAAGTATCACACTGTGCACAGGTACTGCACAAGAATGCCCTGAAGGGTCACTTCTATTCACTGTTGTGCTGGGAGTCTTAGTTAGAGCTCCGGTGCAAAAAAGGGAAAATTTAAATCATCCAAATTGAAAAAGTATAAATAAACTCTATTTTCAGATGTTATTATCAATTTGCAACAATAAGTCAAGATTCGTTTCCACCAATAAGCAGAAATCTGAAAAGAAACTCAGGAAAACACTGATCATTTACAATGCTGTTCTTCGTTGCTCTGAGACCATTCTGACACATAGGGAGCCGACGCACAACAGAACGAAACCCTGAGAGTCCTGCACTGTCCTTACAAGTGTCCCCATGCCTGAGCCCATTCTTGTAGACACGTGCCAATGCCTCGTTGATGTGCCTTCTTGTTTGCTGGTCTTCCATTTTACCAAGAATGATGTCCTTCTTCAAGGACTGGTCTCTCCTGATAATACGTCCAAAGTATGAGAGACAAAGTCTTGCCATCCTTGTCTAGAAGAAGCGCTCTGGCTAAACTTCTTTCATTGTACCAGTCAGTCATCAGCTGCAGTCATCATTGTACCAGTTTTTCATTGTACCAGTCATCAGTACTTTCAATATTTTTCTTTAGTACCACAACTCATTTGGATTAATTCTTCTTCGTTCATCCTTATTCAGTGTCCAAGAGTCAT